>NC_058135.1:262641148-262679815 GCF_016433145.1 Gracilinanus agilis
TTTTTTTTTAAACCCTTGTACTTCGGTGTATTGTCTCATAGGTGGAAGATTGGTAAGGGTGGGCAATGGGGGTCAAGTGACTTGCCCAGGGTCACACAGCTGGGAAGTGGCTGAGGCCGGGTTTGAACCTAGGACCTCCTGTCTCTAGGCCTGACTCTCACTCCACTGAGCTACCCAGCTGCCCCCTTTCTTATTTATTTTTGTTTTGATTTATCTAGTTCTTATATAGGAAGGTTGAGGTCCCCCACTAGTATAATTTTACTATTTCCTCCTTAAGCTCCTTTAGTTTCTACTTGAGAAATCTGAATGATATACCATTTGGTGCATATATGTTGAGTATTTATATTCTTCATTATTTATACTGACTTTCTTCAGGATGTAATTATCTTCCTTATCTCTTTTAATGAGATCTATTTTTGCTTTAGCTTTGTCTGAGATCATAATTGCTATTCCTAGCTTCTTTGTCTCAGTTGCAGCCCAGTACATACTTCTCCACCCTCTTATCTTTACCGTGTGTATGTCTACCTGTTGCAAGTGTGTTTCTTATAGACAACATATGGTAGGATTGTGGTTTTTAATCCATTCCATTATCCACTTCCTTTTTATTGGTGAATTCATCACATTCACATTCACAGTAATGATTACTATCTGTGTATTCCCCTCCATTTTGACTTCCTCCTTTGATTCTGCTTTGTCTCTTATCTCTCTTACTCTCCTCTCCAACTTTTAGTTTTTAGTCATTTTCCCCCTTTCCCTTCCCTAATGTTACTCCCCTTCCTACCACCTCCCTTCTTATTATTTCCCTCTTATAAGAAATTTTGAAAACCCCCCATATTGTTCCCCTTCCCACCTGCCAATTTATTACTCTTCTACTTCTCAATAAGGCACAATACAATTTTCTGCCCCAATGGATCTGATTGTTCTTCCTTCTCTGAGTAAATTTCAATGCACATGAGATTTAAGTATTATCTGTTGCCAACCTTTTCCACTCTTCCATTGTATTGGTCTTTTCCCCTCTCCTCCCGTGCTCTTCTTTATGAAATATATATTAATCACATTTTATCTCTTTTCCCATTTCTCTTATTGTTATCCTCTTTTTTACCCCTAGTTTATATATATGTATATATATACATATATATATTTTTACATATCATCCTACACACTTATTCACTGAACCCTCTAAGTATACTTCTTCTAGCTACCCTGATGATAATAATAGTTTTAAAGAGTTACCATTATCATCTTTTCTTATATGAATACAAATCATTTGAACTTATTGGGTTCCTTAATTTTTTCCCCTTTCTCAATTACCTTTTGTTGATTCTCTTGAGTTCTATGTTTGGGTATCAAATTTTCTGTTTAAGTCAGGTCTTTTCTTTAGGAATGCTTGGAAGACTTCTATTTTATTAAATGACCACACTTTCCCCTAAAGAATAGAGTCAAGTTTGCAAGATAGTTGATTCTTGATTGTAGACCCAGTTCCCTTGCTTTCCTGAATATCATATTCCATGCCTTCCAGTCCTTCAGAATGGATGTAGTCAGTTCCTGTATTATCCTACCTATGGTTCCATGATATCTGAATGGTTTCTTTTTAGCAGCTTGTAGTGCCCTTTCCTTGGTCTGGAAGTTCTTCAACTTGGCTATAACATTACTGGGCATTGACAAGTGGGGAATTCTATGGATTCTTTCAGTCTCTACCCTCTTGTTCAAGAATGTCAGGGCAGTTTTCTTGGATAATTTCCTATAGAATGATGTCTAAACGTTATTATTTATTTAATTTTTTTTATCATGACTTTCAGGTAGTCCAGATACTCTTAAATTGTCTTTCCTGGATCTAATTTCCAAATATGTAGTTTTTTCAATGAGGTGTTTCATATTTTCCTTAATTTTTTTTCGTTCTTTTGACTTTGTTTTATAGACTTTTTCTGCCTTATGAAGCAATTTGGTTTTAGTTGTTAGATTCTAATTTTTAAAGACTGAATTTCATCCCTGGCTTTTTGGTCATCCTTCTCATCTGATTTTCTTTGTAGGTCACCTTGAATTTCTTTGCTTCTTTGTCAAGCTGGTCAATTCTGGGTTTTAGGAAACTATTTTCTTGTTTTAGTTATTGTGCCTCTATTTCCAGGTGACCTATTTTGCTTTTTAAGTTCTTTTCTCAATTTTACTTAATCTCTCTTAATTGTTTTTTTAATTGTATTTTGAGTTCTTCCAAAACCTGTGTCCAATTCTCTGGAGTTCCTGAGTTTTTGCTTGGTATTCCTTGGTCCTCCTCTGTTCCATTTGTTCTTTGTTTAGTACCTGTATAGAAGCTATTGATTGTAATTTATTTTTTCTTCTTCTGTTGTTTACTTAATTTTTCCTTCTTTCCCCCATGTCATTAGCTGTATTCTTGATCCTCTGTTTATTTGCTGGATCTGTGGGTTTGGGCTATTCTATCCTGAAAGAACTTCTTCTGAGCTTTGCTGATTAACTAGATTAAACTAATGGATTTGGCCTGTTGTATTAATGAGCCCTGAGGTCAGATTTTCCCCAGCTTCCAGCAGAAACTAAAGGTGAAGGTGAGGATATGGAGGCTAAAGGTAATTACCCTATTCTTCCTCTCTATTTTTTTCTGTCAGCTACCTCCCTACCAGCTGCCAGGTCAGAGCCCTGAGCTACCCATTGTGGTAATAAGTAACTCTGTCATGGTTGCAGGCTTTGTCCTGGGATTCCAGTCATCTGGGTTCTTACTAAGTGTCTCAGTGTGGTAGGTGGGGAGGAGGGGTTTTGGAGATGGAGTTTCCCTGCCCTCTGAAGGCTTCTTATCTGCACTATTGCTAGACAAGATTTAGCTGCTGATCTGATCTACAGAGCTGAATGTGCCCTGAGGCCAAGACCTCTAGAGGCAGAGGCCCAAGATGGAAGAGTAGTGACTGAAGACTGTAACCAGGCTGCCCTCCTCTCTGCCCCTCTCCTCCAGCTGCTTCCTTGCCAGCTATGGTCTGAGACTTGAGCCTCCTGTAGTTGTGGTAGCAAGGTATATCCCCTGGGCTATAGCCTTCACCCTAGATTCCAGCAACCTCCCAATTCTCAGCTCAGTAGGTGGGGGAAGGGTCCTGTACCTACCTTCTTTCTTTTCCAAAACCTCCAGTAGCAGAAGCCCACAATGGAGGTGTGGTGGCTAAAGGCTGAGGTCAGCCTGCCCTCTTCCCTGTTATTCTCTTCCAGCTGGCTCCTGGGCAGATGTTGTCAGAGCCCTAAGCTTCAGGTAGTTGTGGTAGCAAGGCACTCTGTCCCAGTTTGAGCCCTTGCCCTGAGATCCCACCAACTCCCTGAGTCTCAGCACAGTAGCTAGGGGAAGGTTCCTGGGACCTTCCTTCTTTATTTTCTTAAAACTAGAGAATCCAACCTTTGCATACCTTTTAAGTTGAATCAAGCAGGAGGGTCCACAAGCTCTGTCCTTTTGTTGTATTTGGTTTCTTGTCCCCCTTGAAATGCTTTGTTTTTGTTTTTGATTGGTGTGGAAGGGTTTTCACAGAGGACTCGACTTGTACTATTTCTAAGCCACCATCTTGACTCCACCTTCCACTCTTAGTTTTCCATAACTTTTTAAGAACTGAGGCTATAGGATGGACACTGATGCTGTGGAAATAACAATATTCTAAGAGAAAGACTTGAAATTTAATCTTATGTCTTCCAGTTATTCTCTCTAATACTTTAAAGAAGCTGTTTATGTTGAAGGTACACTCTAGCTCACTTTCCAAGAGCCAAACTGACTATATCCACTAAGTGTCAGAGGAATCGTTAAGGGGCCTATGGATGTCCATTCTCTAATACCATTGGTTTAATTTCTAATCAGCTCATTTCTTCCTATATTAGGTAACAATGACTAGTGTCCCAGGTTATTTTCACCATTTGTCATAAACTGGCTTTTAAAAATAGATGTTTAGGGGCAGCCAGATGGCTCAGTGGATTGAGAGCCAGGCCTAGAGACAGGAGGACCTGGGTTCAAATATGACCTCAGACACTTCCCAGCTGTGTGACCCTGGGCAAGTCACTTAACCCCCATTGCCTAGCCCTGTAACAAATAAAATTAATATAGAAGAATATATATATATATATATATATATAAAAGATATTGGGGTTTTAAAAAATAGATGTTTATTTTGAAAATGTAGCAAGAACCAAACTTTGAATATTTCTTCCAAACACCTCAGGAATACAAGCTGCCAGATACCAATTTGGTATCTCTGGACATTTGGCTCAAATTCAGGTCAGTTTCTACATAGTTCCAAATTCCACCAAGTTCACACCCAGAACAGGCAGGATAATCAGAAGAGCCCTGATATTGACAACTCTTGGGTAGAATTCTGATGGTAAGTTCTTGTTTTTCTTGACTTAACTGCTAAGCTTACCACGAAATCTGGAGGCTAGGTGCCTTGATATTCAGATGCTTGATCTCCTAACTTTTGTTACTGGCAACATTTAAGCCCCTAATCCTTTAAATTTAAACTAAAGGTCAGAGGGCCATTCTAATCCTTGACACTTTCACAAGCAATATGTTACACATGTTGACTTCACTGAGGAAGGTCCAGATCACTTTAAATCATTGTCTTTCACTAAGCAGTATCAGCTAAGGAGTATAGTCACTTGGAGTATAATAGGCAAAAAGCTAAGTAGATCTTTTGAAAGTATTCCTAGCTACGACTCTGTAGATAACTGAAAAAAGGGGTTTTTCCCCCACATAATGAGGAGATTGGGACTAGTTACAGAATTTCTACATGTATTCCATAATATTTCCAAGGCAGTTCCATCATACTTTATCCCAGCTCTCCCAGAAGCAGGCCCTCTAGCTCTTTCCTCATGAAAAACTGGTTTCAGCCAAGGACTTGAATACTCTCTATGCCTGGGCCTCATTGTCCTCATCTAGACAAATAGACATTGAATTAGATGGTCTATATTTTCTCTTCTATTTCTAAAAATATTATTTCCTAGAGATAAAAATGGAGACAGAGTAAAACTGAAAGAATAAATAAAAGAGAGACAAACATATGGAGACAGACAGAAGTAGATAAAGAGACAGAAAGCCAGAGAAAGAGAAACAGAGATAGAAAGAGGAGCATAGAGACAGAAAGTGAAAGAGTACGCTGAGACAAAAAAGACAGAGAAACAAAAACCAAGAAACAAAGATAGAGACAAAGAGACAGATTGACAGACAGAGACATACTGAATAAAAGAGAGAAAAATACAGACCTATAAAAACAAAGAGGTGAAGAGAAAAAAAACGCAACAGAGAAAAGACAGAGATAAACAGATTGATAAATAGACATATAAATAGAGATACAGAAAAGATTCAGAAATAGAGAAAATCAGGGGGAAAAAACAAAACAAAGATAGACTGAAATAGCAAAACAGCAAGGAAAGTCTTGATTATTCTTACAAAGAAAGCATAACTTGCACTAAAGGAGGAAATATTGTGTCATAAGAGAAAGTTCCCTGAATTTGGAGACAGAAGACCGAGAATCTTAAATAACCCTTCTGTGTCTTAGTTTCTTCCTTTTTTTTTTTTATTTGAGAGAGATATGGTAGATTATATTTAACCTCTTCTTGGGCTCTATATAATAAGTAATTTTACTCTATAAATAACTGGATTCATTATATATGTATATGCATGTATACATATATATTGACTTCTTTTGGGGAATACATAATATTTCACTAGAATAGAAAACTCTTAAAGAAGAAATTCTCCTTTTTAATATAAATAGACATCCATTCCTAAAATTAGGAGTCTTGGAGAATTTTATGGGAGACCTGAGAGTTTAATTGATTTGCCTGAGGTGATAATGCCAGTGGATCAGAGATGAGGCTTGAACCCAACAACTCTAAGATTGGACTTCTTTTTAAAGCATATAGGCTCTCCATAGGAGTAATTTCCTGTATAGTATTCCCTAGACCACTTCTTTTTGGGAAGCCTAGAAAAATAGAGATGTGACAAGAAACTATGTAAATAGCATGTCAGGGTGTTGGAACAGATGACTAACAAAGGATACTTCTCCATTTCTAGCTTTAGCAATGTGTGCTGTTCCTTCCTGTCTTCAAAGTGATGATTTTATTCCAGCACTTAATCTTCTCCCTGTCTAAGAAAGCTGCACTAGGTATCTGTGAGAGCTGTAGAAATGTCTTATCCTTGCTATATCAAAATATATACAGCAGGATGTTATGCTTCTAAGTGTCATCTCTGTAGCACAGGCACCTGGCTCACCCTGGGGACATCCTGTCACTTTAGGATTCCAGAGAACTGGGGGTCTATTTGATGAAAAAATAGTCTACCCAAAATATATTCAGTATAAATGGCACCCATTCCATGCTAACAACAATAAGCATGTGTGTTAAATTTTTTCTTAAGAAGATAATAAGCTACAAATGTATGATGAAGGCAGATGGCCAAAAAATTCCAAAATTTTCATCAGGGAGATATTTCTCACTTGAAATTTTATCTTTATTCCAGAATTGTTTAATGGACTTGCATTATTGTTTCTAATTAGAAACCAAGAAGGTGTTAAAGAATAGTAAAACAGAGGATAACCCATAGCTAGAGCTTGCAATATGGATAACTTCTTATTAGTTTTAGATGAATAATTTCCAAAGGTGGTTGACTTGATGAGGTAATATGGTCAGGGACTGGATGATGATCTCATTTTTTTCAGTCCCATTGTTACCTAAGATGTTTAGGAATTAATTAATTTGAGTTGGAATATCAGAGTCAATTTTTAACTACTAATCATACTACCACCTCTCTCCCCTCGCTCCAATTTATCCAGTATTTTCTGTTAAGTGTTTAGTAGTTCTTGATAAATATTATTTTCAAATTATATAATCATAGCTTTTTGGAACTAGAAGGAACCTTAGAGTCCATTGAGTCAAGCCTAAAAATCACATAGACAAAATGACCCATGTGGTATTATAACTTTTGCTTAAAGTATAAAGTATAAGAAAATAACCCCCTAAAAATTAGACTTGGGCAAATAGAAGCTATTATACTCAGCTATTCCCAAAGTTAATGTATAAGACATCAAGAAACAATAAGACAAATTAAAAGAATGAAAAAATAGAAGAAAATTTTAAAAAATCTCACCAGAAAAATAAGTGAGATGAAAAATAGATCAAGGAGAGATAATCTAACAATCATCAGAATACCTGAAAGCCACAATTTTAAAAAAAATAGAGAGAAAGGTTGGATACCATGTCACAAGAAATCATGGAAAATTGCCCTGATATCTTTGAACAAGAGGGAAAAAAATAGAAATTGAGAAACTCAACTGATCACTTTCTGAAAGAGACCTCAAGATAAAATACCTCAGAACCCTTTTAGCCAAATTCTAGAACTCTCAGGCCAAGGAAAAACAGTACAAGCTTCTAGAAGGAAACATTTAAAATATCGTGAAGCCACAATCAGAATTTCACAGAACTTAGCAACTTCTACATAAACGTCAAGAAAGAATGGTAAATTACATAGGATTACTACAAAGAATTTCATACGCACCAAAACTGAACATAATTGTCCAGGGAGAAAAAAGTAATGATGTTTAATAAAACAGAGGAATTTCAGATTTTCCTGATAAAACTGCAGAGCTCAAAAGAAATGAGTAATTCAACACTCAAGGGGAACATTGAAAAAAAGGAAAGTGAGAATTTAAGGGTTTCATAAGGTTGAATTGAGTAATATCTGAGAAGGTTATAATTAAAGGTACTAGATACATTTAACATACTTAAAGTATGCAAGATACCTAAATTTCTTTAGATACTTAGGAATTTTATCACTATTAAAGCAATGGAATGAAGTATACATAGAAAAAAAAGAAAGAAAGAATCTGGGCTGATGTTAAAAATATCAAGAGATAAGAAAGAGTAAAATATGGGGAAAAGAGAAATGGAGAGATAAAAAGAGATAAGCCATCTCTCAGGAAGAGGTGCATAAGAGTCAATACAATGGAGGAAAAAGTGGGGTGGCAGCAGGCTATCCTGGAACCCTCTTTCATTGGAATTATTTCAAAGTCATAATAATACCGAAATTCTTCCAGCTACAGGAAAGTACCTTGACCCAGAAGGAATTAAGATGGTAGGGGATATATGTGAAGGAGGGTGATGGACAAGAAGCTGGGTGAAACAAAAGAGACAATGATTGAAAACAAAATATCCATGAACAGGGAAAATTAAAATGAAAGGAAAGAGTAAATGGGTGGGGCGGATAAGATGGAAGGAAACACATGATTAGTAATTGTTACTGTGAATATGAATGGAATGAACTGACTCATTAAACAGAAAAGGATAGCAGAGTGGGAAAAGAAAAACAGAATTCCACAATATGTTGTATACAAGAAACACAATTAAGCAGTGAGACACAGAATAAAAGTAATAAGCTGGGAAAGAATCTATTATGCCTCAGCTAAATAAAAAAATAAATATTTGAAGTAGCAATCATGATCTCAGATATATCAAATGTAAAAACTGATCTAATGAAAAGAGACAAGGAAGAAAATTTCATCTTAATGAAAGGAACCATAGACAATGAAACAATTTTAATACTAAACATATATGCAATCGATTTCACAGCATCCAGATTTAGATTCCTAAAAGAGAAGTTACATGACTTATACAAGGAAATAGATAGAAAATCATTATTACTGAGGGACCTCACGGTTTCCCTTTCATAAGTAGAAAAATCCAATAAAAATAAACAAGAAAGAAGTTAATGACATGCATAGAACTTTAGAAAAATTAGATATGATAGAGATCTGTAAAAAAAATAAATGGGAATGGAAAGGAATATATACGTTCCTCATCAATATACATAATCTTCACAAATATTGAGTATATAATAGAACATAAAAATCTCATAGCCCAAAGTAGAAAAAGCAGAAATATTATATTTTAGAGCATACTGCAAATGTGTGTGTATGTATGTATGTATATAAACACACACACATATATATACAAAGAACAAATAAATTGAATAACAAATCATAGAAAAATAAATAGAAAATTAAATTATGAAACAACATTCCAAAATTTATGGGATGCCCCAAACCTGTACTTAGAGAGAAATTTATATCTTTAAATGCTCACATAAATAAAACAGAGAAAGAGAAGGCTAATTAATTGGCCGTGAAAAAAAAATGAACAAAGAGCAAATTAAAAATTCCCAGTTAAATACCAAATTGGAAATACCAAAAATCAAGTTAAAGATTAATAGAACTGAAAGTAAGACCAATGTTGAACTAATGAATAAAACAAGGAACTGGTTTTATTTTAAAAATAAATAAACTATTGGTTAACTTGATTTAAAAAAGAAAATCAAATTTCCAGTATCAAAAATAAATAAAAGTGAAATCACAACAAAAGAAGAAATTGAAGTAATTATTGGAAGTAATTTTGTCCAACTATATGCCAATAAATCTGATAATCTATGTGAAATAGATGAATATTTTAAAAATACCTAGTTTAACAAAAGAGAAAAAATAATACTTAAACTCCCTGTTACAGAAAAAGAAATTAAATGAACCATCAAAGACTACCACTCCAAGAAAAAGTTCTCCAGGGCCTGAAAAATTCACAAGTGAATTTTACCAAACATTCAAAGAACTAAACTCCAATACTACATAACCTATGTAGAAAAATAGGGAAAGAGGGAATACTTCCAAACTCTTTATGAAACAAACATTCTATTGATACCTAAATCAAGAAGAGATAAAACAAAGAAAGAAAATTATAGATGAATCTCCCTAATGAATATGAATATGAATGATACAAAAAATTTTAAATAAGATACTATCAAGGAGGTTACAGCACTTAATTAGAGAATAATATATCACAATCAGATGGATTTTATGACAGGAATTCAAGGATGGCTCAATATTAGGAAAACCAATAGCATAATTGACCATATCTATCAAGTCTAACAGGTGCCAGCTCAACAGAATCAGTCAGGGACCCCAAAAGGTGGCAAAGAAAATGACACAGACACAATTGGGGGTCAAGAGGGCTAAAGGCACTGATAGCAACTAGAAGCGCTTTATTGAAAATCACATCTACTTTTTTTTTAAACTCTTAACTTCTGTGTATTGGCTCCTAGGTGGAAGAGTGGTAAGGGTGGGCAATGGGGGTCAAGTGACCTGCCCAGGGTCACACAGCTGGGAAGTGGCTGAGGCCGGGTTTGAACCCAGGACCTTCCATCTCTAGGCCTGACTCTCAGTCCACTGAGCTACCCAGCTGTCCCTATTACATGTACTTTTATAGGGGGAAAAAACAAGTTCAGAGATTATGTAGGCTTTCACATACATAATGAAAGGTGGTGATCAACTAATGATTTATAAGATGGTACAATGGATTTCGTTTACCTCATCAAATCTAGACAGAGTATTCTATAGACTAATAAATCAATATGTCAATATGTAACCATCTAACCCAGATTCCCCCAAAATGTATACATCCCTAGTTTTGTAAGAACATTCAATTACATGGAAAGGGCGGGGTTTGAGTCTTTAATTGAGGAGTGAGCTACGTGCCTAACTTTAGCTGATTTATGGCTTTGGTTTTAGTGAGGGTCTATGTTTCCCAGATCTTTGCTCCATGGGGGGGTCTCAAACCAATAAAATTAACATAATTATCTCAATAGATACAGAAAAAATTTGAAAAAATTCAATACCCATTGCTATTGAAAACATTAGAATAAAGGAAACCTTCCTTAAAGTGATAAATGAAATAAATTTAAAACCATTATCAAGTATTATTTGTAATTAAACAATCCCTCCCAATAAGATCAAAGGTGAAGGAAAGATGTCTATTGTTACCACAACTATTTAATATTTTACTGGAAACATGGGATAATAATGACATGAAAAAGAAATTGAAGCAACTATAATTGGCAATGAAGAAACAAAGTTATCATTTTTTTCAGATTATATAATAGTATATCTAGAGAATCATGGAGAATTAACCAAAATAAATAGAAATAATTAACTTTCTCAATGTTCCAGAATGTAAAATAAACCCACATAAATGATTAGAATTTCCATTTACCCCCCAATTAATTCTAACAACAAGCAATAGAAATGGAAATTCCACTCAAAATAACTCTAATGGGACAGGTAGGTGGCTTAGTGGATTGAGAACCAGACCTAGATCCTGGAAGTTCTAGGTTTATATCTGGCCTCAGATACTTTCCAGATGTGTGACCCTGGGCAAGTCACTTAACCCCCATTGCCTAGCTCTTACCACTCTTCTGCCTTGGAACCAGTACAGAGCATTGATTCCAAGATGGAAGGTAAGCATTAAAAAAGAAAAAAAAAAAGAAAAAGACAAAATAGCTGCAGTCTAGACCATATAAAATACCTGGGGTTATACCTATTAAATCAAGCCCAAAGACTCTATGAACAAATTACTAAACATTTCACACAAAATTTTTTGAGGAAAAAGTCAGTTGCTCATGGATAGGCTGAACCAATATTATAAAAATGACAATATATTTAAATTAATTTACCTCTTCAGTATGATACCAATAAAATTGTCCAAAAATTACTTCATAGAGCTACAAACAGCAATAACAAAATTCATATGGAAAAACAAAAGACTAAGAATACCACGGGAATAAATGCAAAGAAATGAAGTTAAGAGCTAGCCATGCCATATCTCAAAAACAGAGCATAAATCAGTAAGCAAAATAATCCCTGATATTTGCTAAGAAATAGAATAGTAGATCAAAGGAATAGATTATGTAATCAACACATGGTTAATGTCCTTGTCAACTTAGTGCTCAATAAACCCATAGATCCAAACTTTGGGGAGAAGAATTGACTATTTTATAAAACAGTGAAAAAAAAAAACCAAAACAACCAAGTATGGCAGAAAGTAGGCATAGATCATTACCTCACACTGTACTCCAGAATATAGACAAAATGAATTCTTGATGTAGAAATAAAGAGTGAAATCATATGAAAGTCTATCTGTCAGATTTATGGGAAGAGAAATAATTTATGGTGCAACATGACATAGAGAACAGTATAAAAATAAAATGGAGAAATTTAATTACATTAAATTTTTTTAAAAAGTTTTTTTTTTTTACAAACAAAACCTAATGCAACCAGGATTAGAAAAGAAAAAAATGGAGGGAAATTTATAGTGTCTGACAAAGACCATGTTTTCAGATATATGAGTCAAATTCATAAGAATCCAAAATATTCCCCAATCAAAAAATGGGCAAAGTATCTGAACAGGTAGAGTTATCTAAGGAAAAACTTAAAACAATTTATGACCATATGAAAACATGCTCCAAATCACTCTTGATTAGAAAAATGTGAATTAAATACCACCTCACACCTATCAGATTAGCTTACATGACCAAAAAGAAAACTGAATGATGTTTAAGGGAATGTGGGAAAATTGGTACACAACTATACTTATTGGTGGAACTACAAACTCAAAAAAACATTTTAGAGAGCAATATTAAAGCAGACTCAAAGAGCCATAAAATTATGTATACCCTTTGACCCAGAAATACCACTGCTGAATATTGTTATCTCAAAGAGAATAGAGATAAGAGAAAAGAACCTACCTGTACAAAACATTTTTAGTGACTCTTTTTGTAGTAGCAAAGAATTAGAAACTGAGGAGTATCCATTGCTTGGGGAATGGTTGAAAACATTTTGGCACATGCTTTTAATGTCATAGAAATGATGAACATGATGAATTCAGAAAAAAAAAAGTTGCAAAGGCTTATATGAACAGATGCAAAGTGAAGTGAGCAGATCCATGAGAACAATGTACATGTTTAAAGAAATATTATCTGATAACAACTGTGAAAGACAAAAATATCAGCAACATCTGTTCCTAAAATATCCACAAGGGACCTGTGATGAACAATGTTATCCAGAGCCAAAGAAGGAACAATAAGGGATCATTTCTGAGTTCATTTAAAAAAATCATAATCTGATCTCTATGAACTTGGGTCTGTTGTTATAAATAACTATAATCTGAATAAATATTTCTCCATTAAATGAGTACGCATGGAGAAAGTGTGTGTTAGTGAGAAGAGAGATGACTTTGGACTCAGGGAGACCTGAGATCTAGGACTCAACTCTTATATCTCCATATTCTTTATGAGTCTTTATGATGATTAAAAATTCCAAGACTGACTTCTGGATAAGAAAATAAATTTATAAATCAGATTAGTAATAATAAATAAACTAAATGGTCAGTGATGTCTTTCAGAGATCAGAGACAAATTCATTCAGCATTTAAAGTCACTAAACACAATTTTAAAAGATCATTATTCAGCCATCCCATGGACAACCCAGTGAATACCTAATGAAAAGGTGGTCTCAATAAATTACAGTCCCTAACTAATTACTTCATTATGAATCAAAATCACATCCTTGATCAGAGGATTTAAAAATCTAGGTGAAGAAATCAGAAATTATGCCTGGTTAAGTGACTTTTTAAAAATCCACTTAAATGAGGGATCCAAGGATACTGCCATACTGCTCTCCCCCAGAAATACTTAGCTTAAACTAATTCTTTTTCTTGAACAAGATGAGGGTCACAATCTCAATCCCACTAATCCCAATTTTAGAAGCTCCTCTGAAGTAAATTCCTTGGATTGTTAGGAACAAAAAATAAGGAAAGAGGTTTGAAAAACAGACAGTTTCAATTAGAAAATTATACAGAACATTATTTGGAATGAAAAAATGATACAGTGTTAGAAATAAATCTTCTCAATTGATTAATCTTATAGTATTCATGACAACTATATATGACAATAATAGCATAAATGATGCTAACCTTCCTTCTTGATAAACACTTTAAGATCAGGAGATCTTTTTATTTAATTTTTTATCCCTTTGTATTCTTTAGGTCATGACACTGTTTCTGGTACACAGTAGATACTTAATAAATTCTTGTTGATTTATTTATTTGATTGAGTTTACTCTAACAGTAAATTCACAGGTCTAGTTCCCAGCCCCAAGAATATGCAAAAGACCTTTTATTTAATTGGGGGAAATTCTTGGAATAGTATTCCCTTCCACTAATATAGACTAATATTGCCCTCTCTATGCACTGTGACCTTTTATCACCACATTTCCATATCATATGTGATTTAGAAATTTGTACATTTAGAAATTCAAAAGTTCAAATCATCATATAGGAAAGAAAGAAAGGAAAGGAGGAAGAAACTTGATGAATTGCATAGGGAATAGGAAGTTGTATTTCAATTGAATGAAACTTGTTGATTAATTGGCAAAGGTGTTTATGCCAACATACCATTCTGTCAGCAGTTAAATAAACCAGATGTTCTAGAGTTCAAAAAAAATCTCTCAGGACTCATCCTCAAGATTTTCTGTCTCACATTACCAACCTTGGTATGCTTGGGGGCATATTTAGAGGGGGGAACTAGAGTTTACCATTTCTGCTGATTCTGGGACCCTATATCCAAAGACCCATGGTAATAACTCATGGGAGATGATAGCAACACCAGCTGTGAAAATCTGCAAGACAAGGCACTCAAATTGTCGGGTGGCTGACCCATTTCAGAATCTAATGAATTAAACAGTGTTCACTAATGACATATCTGTGAGTCCTGGGCTCCTGCTTAGTAATGGAAAGAAAAATCACAGCCTAGTGAAATCATTGACTGCAAAAGTACAGATAATCCTGACATTTACAGGAAGCTCCATACATTTTTTAATTGTTTTCTCATTTTTTGATCATTTGCTTTTCATAGAAGTTTTGTGATGTGAAAAGCACTCTGAATTTGAAGCCAAGAATCAGCCATAGTTTTGACATCTGGCTTTTATTCTTTTCATCCACATAACTGGGAAAAACTCATTTAAACTCTTTAGGTCTTTGGTTTCTCATTTGCAAAAATAACAGAGTTGATTTAAAGGTGTATTTCATCTTGTAGTAATATATTTTTTTGCAAATATATCAAAGAAATAGATATTAAGTTTTTATAAGGTTTTCTCTTTTCCCACTGCAGACACTAGTGACATCTGCAAGGAGTGACCACATTTACTCTTCCTTTATTTTAGAAATAATTTACAAAACTACCCATGATTATTTGTATAATATGGCCTAGATGCCTTAGATAAATATGAGCAACAAAAGATGAATAAAGAGGAGGAATATAACTTTTAACTCCAATACTCATTGGGAGTTGCTCCTAACAAATTGTTTCTTCTGTCAAGCACCTTCTTTCATTTATTTTCAATCTCTCTTCCTCTAGCAGTTAATTCCTACAGGCTACAAACATTCCCTTGTCTCCACTATCTTGGGAAAAAAAACTCACTTAATTTTTCCATCCCCACTAAATATAATCCTATATCTCTTCCATCTTTTTTTAGTTAAACTCCTCAAAAAACTATCTATAAGAGATCCATCCACTTTCTCTCCCTTCACACTCTTCTACACACCTCACATCAAAATGAATCTCTTCAAAGTGATTAGGCTCTTTTAGTTGTTAAATCTAATGGACTTTTCTAAATCTTTATTTTCTTTAATATCTCTACTACCATTAACATTATTTATCACTTTCTCTTTTTTAATACTCATTTCTCTCTAGGACACTACAATCCTCTGGCTTTCCTCTTACCTACATGACAGTCATTCCTCTGTCTCCTTTGCTAGATCCACCTCTGGATCATGACTTCAAACTATAAATTTCTTTCAGGGTCCCCTTGTCCTGGGTCCTCTTCTCTTCTCCTTAAATATTTCTTAAGGATCTTGTCAGCTTCCACAGATTTAACTAACATTTTAATGCTGTTGATGCACAAATCTAACCATTCTTCCGCTGTCTATGAAACTGGATATGAAATAGACATTTTAAATTCAGTATGGAAAAATGAGGTAGGGAGGAGACTGCCTATGTATTTTTCCCATGTTATATATAACAAAGAACAGCATAAAGAAAAAGGAAGTAAAGCAAAGATATTTATAATTTTACAGGAGATATAATTCAATTAAAAACCTAGTATTTAGAAATTTAAATCTCATGGCTTCAAATGTTTATATAGAAATGCTCAGAGTTTAGGTAACATGAAAAAGAATCCAGAGCTGGAATATAAGGAGGCAAATTTGACCTAAGAGTTGTGTCACTGAAAATCGGCAAGTTGAAGTTCACATATTGAGAATAGCTGCTGATAAATGTACTTTATTCTAAAGAAACACTTTAGGTGAAATGGGAAGCGGGGTATTAAGTAATATTGTATAATAAAAAGCTATATAATAAAATCATTGTTATTTTATATATAATAGATTTTATATACCAGCTTCATGTTGAATAAGTTTCTATTCTGATAGCTTCAAACAAGGATAATACTACCCAAAATACACTCATAAATTTAAAATTGCTAGAAGATAGCAATTGATCTTCCAGTTAAAATACTGGAATTCCTCAGTGAGAGATGAGGAAAAAGGATTCAAAAATGATCTAAGATACCACCACTCTGTGGAATTCCTTCAAACTTTATTGCTTGATGTCTGCATAAATTGACAGTGTAGGACAAACTAAAAGGCCATGTCGCCATCCGCACTACAACCTAAGCAACTCAATCTGATTTGTATACAACTAATTTTTGCCCTAATTTTCTTGAAATTAAATCTAAGTCTGGTTCTCTAGCTCTTATCTCACAGTTTTGCACTATAGAACAGAAAAACAAAGGAATCCTTCCATATGGTAGTACACAAGTACTAGAAGATAATTAAAATGTTGAATTATCTCCATGCTAATTATAAATTCACCTATTGTTATTTTTACATGGTATGATCACAGATATATTCACCATCATAATCTTCCTTTTCCATTCTCTCCAAATGATAACCTTCTTAGAAATTGAGGAGAATACTTCAGATTTACTCTCAGAATGAAAAAAATACAGCAAAAATAGAAATTTCTTGTTATTGAACACAGTGTCTTTCTGAGTATTCTCTAATATCTTACTAACTTTTTTTTAAAATTTTAATTGCTATTCTGAGTCCTGGCTCTTGATATTGAGATTCCACATTCTTACCAATATACTGTGAATGCTGAAAAGAAAACTATCATTTTGATGTCACAAAAACTTTATTTAAAGAAAAAACACCAGAATTCCCCTAACCTGGAATTGACTATCCCTATTAAACCCTTAATCTAGTTAGATTCAAAGGCCCCACTTTGGACTGGTCTTTATTTAGACCAATTCCATGCCCAGAAGTAGGGGGATGGTCACTCCCTAACATGGTATTGGTCTATTCAAGACCAATCCCACGCCAGGAAGTAGGGAGGGAGAGATTCCTGGGGCATGCTGGGGGATGTAATCCCTGGGCCACAATATTTTTTAAAATCCACAATACCATGCTGAATTTCAATCAAGATTTTAGAATAGATTTTACCTAATATCTCTGACAGATATGGCATTTTGCAATTTTAATGGTATTACTGAAGCTTCAGCATGAATAGGTAGGAGGATAAGAATATACTTTGACCCTCAAATTGCCAAGAAGTTATATGGAAGAGATACAGAATATTGAAGAACACAGCATAAGATTCAAGAAGACACAATTCCAGAGGTCTAAGTAAAGAGAGTAGCTATTTTCTTGGACATCAGTTAGTAATACCTAAGATATTTTGGTTTGGTGGCTATTTCAAAGGTTTATCTATATTTGAAACATATGCAGTAAAATGCTACTTCTCTCCTAGATATGATTCTGGAAGATAGTGTCTTTCTGGAATATTAGGGTATGCAAATGGATTAGAGATCAATAGACTGCTATTGATGATTTATTTCTCCCTGAATATTGCTCCTGAAAATCAGGGTTCAAGAGACTCATAGAAAGTGTGACATGGAATCTGCCATCCAATTCTCTTCCAATGGTCCTTAGTGATTCCTGTCATACTTCGGACTGTCTTTTACTTACATTATTACCATCAATAAAAATATTATTATTAATGATGATGGACAATAATATGTGACTATCCCATGATGTTTCAGGTGTTAGACCTTTTTGGGAGTGTTTGATTATGTGAATTTGAGTGTCTTATTTTAAGATATAGTTTGGTCTACTAGAAGGCATCAACAGGAGTACCTAGTGTTTGTTTTATAATCTATAATGTTAAGTTTAAATTCTTTTGAGAGTAATTTCAGGATAAGGATTTTGCCATCTCCCTAGAATCCAGATGATAAAGCTGTTTGATGGAGGCGCCAAAAAGATGCCTAAAGACCCTTCACTGGACCATGAAGATCAAAATTGAACTTTGGGTGCAGTTGATTTGAACTATGGGGAGTTGAACAAGTTGGATGCATTTGTTTTGAATGTACACTATTATGCCAATAGGGGACTGCCCCCAAATTGTTTTTTGTCATTGCGGCTAGTTTTATAGTTTTATCCATTTGTTTATCCATTTTTTTATCCCCCAAATTCCTAAAATTTAGAAGTTGTCTATGTTTACAGATCTAGCAAAGAAAAAGGGCCAACCTTTTTTTTTGTAGGATCTCAGGGGGAAATGTATTTTTGGAATTGGGGAGGTGCCATTTAAAAGTATGTTACAAACTTCCTGTGGACATGTGGGAAACTTGCAGACTACATCCCCCATGATCCAATGGGTTTTCCAGTTTCTGGTTTTGGGCGTGGGGATGTCAGAGATCCACACGTATGGGACAGTTTAAATTCGGAGGAGGGCCTAGAGAAGGCCTCTTGGTTACCTGGCTGGCATACAAGAGACAGGATGGGCACTGGCGGTAAATTTATATATAATATATATATTTCACCAAAAAGCAGACCATGGCTGTTAAAATATTAATTTCTCTTATATTACATGTCTTTATCATTTTTAATCATAACACCAGCACATAACTTAGTACATGGAAAACCCTCAATATTTGCTTTATAAAGGTAGCTAAGTAGCATAGTGGCTAGGGCACAGGACTTAGAGTCAAGAAGTCTTAATATAAAATCTGTCCTTAGGCATTTATTAGTTGCTCCAACCTTGGAATGTCATTTGACTTGTTTGCCTCAGTTTCTTTTTATGTAAAATGACAGAATCACCATGAGACTGTTACAATAATCTAAGCATGAGGTAATAAAGACTTGCACTTGTGTGTTGGAACTATATGAAGAGAGGAGTCTTACTCAGAGAATTTGTGAAGGTGAAATCAAGAGGCCTTGGAAATACTTTAGATATAGTGGAGTGAGAGATAATGAGGAATCCAGGAGGACTTCTAGTTTGTGAGTCTGAGGAACTTGGAGGATGATATTGTCCTTTATTGTAATAAGAAAAATGGTGGGAGAAGAGTTTAGAGAGAAAGATAATGAATTTTGTTTTGGGACTTTATTGAGTTTAAGAAACCTATTTGATATTAGTTTGAGATCTATGAAAAGGAGTTAGAGATGCAAAATTGGAAATCAGTAGATAGACTAGAGCCAAAAAGTTAGATTTGAGAATCACGAGGAATAATGTCATTAAATCCATGGGAGCTTATGACATCACCAAGTTGAAGGGAGCAGGGAAGAGAAGAGGATCCAGGATAGAACCTGGAGGAATGCTTATGATTCAAGGGAATTATTTAGATGAGGCTTTAGCAAAGGATTAAATATGATATTTCCAAAGGGTTTATCATAGTGCTTGACACATAGGAGGCTTTATATATAGGTATCCCTTCCACATCACAGAGATTAGGGCTGTAACTCACGGAAAATCTGTATAAAATTTTTTGACCTTCCCTCCATAACTGAGAAAAAATGATTTAGAATTTTTTTTTATTTTATGAAATATTGACTGTATATTTATGGTATTAAAAGAAAAATGTTATGATTTCAGAATTTATAAAGTTTGTGTTGTTCTCTGGCCCTCATATATTGTCTAAGTCATCTATAAAACTCCAAAAAAATCACTTTTTATTTATTTTGCCCACTGGAAATATATCAAATCTACAAAGGGGAAAACTATGATATAGAAGGGATATGTACAAATTTATTTGTCTCCCCTTATTGACTTGACTAAGATTATAAGAGACATAGAGATAATACAAAGTGACCAATTACTAACGGAATAGAATTTTTTAAAATATCAAAAATGTAAAGTCTGTCTTCATCCATCTCAAGATCTCTACCATGGACTGTAGTGTGACCATGGACAAGTCACTTAAGCCATCTAAGATTATTATATGTAAAATGAATAGATTGGATGAAATAACCTCCTTGATTCACAGTCAGAATATTCTAGATCAACTAATTTGTGACCAAATGTATCTACAACATACCTGACATATGTCCATCAATGAACCTTGACTTGAAGGTCTCCAGTAAGAGGAATATACTAACTCCTGAATTATCTAAATATCATCTAATAAAAATCATTCCTTCTTCTTTTTTGGTCCAAAAGTCACAGCTCAAAATTTCAACAAGGGCAAAATTTAGCTCCATATGGGAAAGAACTTTTCAACCAAAATTGTTAAGTGATGGAATATTTGAGTTTTGTGGTTATTGATTTGCATGCTGACACAAGAGACATCTAAGCCAAATCGTGCTGATTTCCTAGTTTTATCATGGATGATATAAATGTATAACTTTAAAGCTGGATTCCCTATTTATTACCCAGATGACTCTGAATAATTAATTTTTTCTTGCTAGAGTTCCAGATTAAAAAAATGAGGTATTGGACTAGATGATCACAAATTTATATCCCGAATGATAATCTAGTCCATGTATTTAATTGTATATATGAAGAATCTCATTCAGATAGGCTTGCTGATTTGACAAAGGTCATATAATTGTTAAATGATAGAGGTAAAATTTGAACCTGAGCCCCAAATCATGATCTTTGCTTTGAACTACAAGACTTCCCCTCCCTGTAGCAGAATAATCCACTGTTATAGTAGATAACATCTCAGAAATTTTTTACCTATATGAGCCTATGGATTTTTATTATAATAAAAGATTATTGTTAATAGTCTATCATTACCAAATTTGCCATATACTACCAAAATTCAAGGATCAAGATTGAGAAATGCACATTTCAGCAAGTATTTAAATTACTGAAATATTTTAGTGTCCAATTATATACTTCCTCAATTATAAACAAATATAATTAGCTTTAGTATGATAGTCTACTGTTTAAAATCCTAAAAAATTCACTTACGTACCAAAATGAGTTTTAAAATTTTCAAGAAAAGTAAAATCAAAATAATGTAAACTTCTCCTTCACAGTACCTTCTATTTGCTATGATGCTCTGTGTCATTATAAAAGTAAGTAAGAAAGAATTTTTGTTAGACATTGATGTGTTTCCAGGGTGGCAAAAGTGACATAAAAACCTGAGTTCATTGCTCCACATTTCACCCAAGTGTTCGGTATTTCCCACCAAAGGCATGAGGGAACTCTTTAAGCTAGACAGCTAAATGGAGATGAAAGAACAAAGCATCAACTTTCCAAGATCTGGGGAGAAGATTGTGTCAGCAAGTATTCAAAAGCTGCTAAGACTGGCATAGTATTTGCAGATGTTTGAGATTAGACCTGATAAAAATCATTGCAGTTGAAAGACAATTAATTTCAGGGTTGGTGACATGTAATTCTTCTACCAGTAAATACCTTCAAAGGGTTATTAGTCTATAATCATTTTATCTTTCAAGAGGAAAACCATTTAATTGCTTACTAGTGACTCACCTGACCAGTTTTCAACATACACACACATACACATAATCTTTACCCCAACTCTCTCCTCTGCATATAAAAAATAAATAAATGAAGAATTTAAAGAATAAATACACAAATAGTTAAATAGATTAATTAATAGCTAAAGAAATAGAAATTGTGATCAAATAGTGTGGAGAAGTGTTTCTTAACATTTTTGTGATTGCGATATGATCTCAGAAAAAATACATATTTTAATATGGATAAAGTGAAATTTGTAAGATTATCCAGAAAGTAATTTTAAATAATTATCAAATATTAAAATGAACAAAAAAGAGTTTACAAAAAAAAAGTGTTTATTCAAACTCAAATCAGTTACCCTTGGTATGGAGGCTTGACATAGAATCAGCATCTAGTTTAAGTTCTTTTTCATCCACCTACTAATTATGAAGCAATATTAAATTTATTTGAAAGTTCTAAGCATTATTTTTAGTTACAAAAACATAGATGACATTTATTTACACTACACACATCATTTAGCTAATTTATAAAAAATAAATAAAATGCATAATGAGTTATCATAATTCCAGACTTGATGTGAAATTTAGTCTTATTTTTATTTCTTTTATCTACATGGTACTATGATATTCCAGTATATCTGTGATGATATCAGTTTGCTCTTTCCTCTATTGCTGTAGATCAAAACGTAGCCATGCTTGTTTTTTCCAGTGATATGTATATCTAACTTTTATGATAAATTTGTCTTAGAGAGATCCACACAATGCTGATAGAGCATTTAACTCTTCATACCAGAGCAATACCAAGCAACCATATGGACTATAATAATTAGTTATTATTTGACTCTCTGACATCAGTGTATCTTTATTTTTAAGCATTGTTGTTCTTAATTCTTTCAGTCATGTCCAACTCTTTGAGAACCCATTTGGAGTTTTCCTAGAAAAGATACTAGAGTGCTTTTCTGTTTCCTTTTTCAGACCAGATAATTTTATGAGTGAGGAAATTGAGGCAAACATAGTTAAGTGAGTTACCCATAGTCACAAAGTAAGTATTTATGGGCAGATTTCAAGTCAAGAAGATGAGTTTTCCTGACTTTGGGCATAGAATTTTATCCATTTGGCCTTGTCACTACCCATAATTTCTTTAATTATTTCTTTTTCTCTTTTCTCCAGAATATTTTTTTTAAATGTGAGCTGCCTACACCCTGTATGGACATTTTCATTGCCCTTTTTGGTGACCGTTAATTTTAATATGTTAGAAATTATGATGACCCATGATTCCTAATTTTTCTCCATTTTTAGAAGATTATTGGTGTTAAAATTTGACCATTTCATTCAAGAAGAGCATAGTGCCATTCAAATATAGTTTATTTTTTTTTAAAACCCTTACCTTCCATCTTGGAGTCAATATTGTGTACTGGCTTCAAGGCAGAAGAGTGGTAAGGGTAGGCAATGGGGGTCAAGTGACTTGCCCAGGGTCACATGGCTGGGAAGTGTCTGAGGCCAGATTTGAACCTAGGACCTCCCGTCTCTAGGCCTGGCTCTCAATCCACTGAGCTACCAAGCTGCCTCCCAAACATAATTTCTTAATAGTGATCCATCTGATTTCGAGGGTTGGAGCCAAGATGTAGGAGTGAACAAGAGCTGCTCTGTGTTACCATGAGTATTGTCTCTGACCAAGATTAAAATATCACCACACAACGCATACAGGAGTGAAAGAACCAACAAGGAGACTGAGTGAAACAACATTCAAGAAAAGAAAAACCCAAAAAGTAGACAGAGAACATCTGGGGCACTGGGATGATAGGAGAAAAGAGCCAGAAATAGGCTTTAGCAAGGAGGCAAGAGCAAGCTACCCTACTCCCCACCCCACATGTACTGTCCCAGGTTGGGAACCTAAGACCAAGCCAACATTCAGATCCTGAGATACTACCTGGGCAAATAGTGGTCCAAACCAACCCACATGCCTTGAAATTTCAAACCTGTGGAGAAGTCCGAAGTCCCAGCCCAGGGCAGTCTGGGCTGAAGGGGGACTTATCCATGTGGGTCCAGAGCAAAGCCAGTATTTTCATTCTGGGCTTGGGATAAGGAAATAGTACACAGTTTGGGGTGGCTCTGATAGTACTAAGTACTAAGTACTGATCTTTCTTCCTAAAGCTTAGGGCAGAGCTCCAGGACCAGGGCAATCAAGGGTGTGCCTGATGGATCAAGTACAGAGTGAAACCAAAAAACTTGACCCTAAGCCTAGGGCTAGAATTTGATCAGCCCCTGAACTGATCAAGATCAGAGTGAAATCAAAATCAGCAGTGGGAGAGGGCTCCCAGAGCTCTTAGCCCTCAGACCCAGAAAATGAGCTGAGAATCACATCAAGCAGGGATTGAAGTTTAAGAGGGTTCTACAACTTCCCCAAAAAATATCTACCTATAATTAGATAGGAAAAATGAACAAACAACAAAAAAAGCACATAACTAAAGAATTTTTGTGGAGACAAAGAGCAAAGTACAAACACAGAACGGGACAGTGAAAGCAAAGGAAACACACACAAAGTCCCAAAGAAAACTATGGATTAGATACAAATTCTCAAAGAACTCAAAAAAGACTTCCAAAACCAATTAAGAGAGAAAGAGGAAAAGTGGGGAAGAGAAAAGAAAGTGATACAAATATATATTTATATTTAATTTGGGGGCCATTAAATTAGGCATCGAACTGACTCAAATTCCTACAAAATTAGTCTCATAAGTATTCACAAGAGAAGTCAATCTGGTGCAAGATTTGAAGTCAATCTTTTCCAACCCCCAGAGTAATTCTGTGCCATACCATGTATCTACCTTTCTAGCTAGACATCCTAGGATCCTGACTGTTAGAAATCATTTGTCTTAATCAGGTGACCCTGATGACCTAATTAATAACAAGACATTCCTTTGAGAATTTTTGCTAATACATTAACTTTCTTACCTGAACACTTTCTGGATTCTATTTCTATATTTTTAATTCTGTATTGTGAGTGTCATGGAATGATTGCTTAACTGTGGAGTTAGAGAATCTGGGCTCAAATCCTACATATGATCCTTATTATTTGTGTGTTGTTATTGTTTTTATTCAGTCGTTTCAGTCATGTCTGACTTTGTAACCCCAGTTGTTTGCCATTTCCTTCTTCGTTTCATTTTACAGATCCTTGAATAAACTGTGGCAAACAAAGTTAAGAATAAATTACTGAGAAATGATATATGTAAAACTCAGCAGAATTGCTCATTGGCTCCAGGAGGGGGAGGTAGGAGGGGAGGGAAAGAACATGGATCATGTAACCATGGAAAAAATATTCTAAATTAATTAAAGAAAAAATGAAAAAGAAAAAAAAGAATGTTACTGAAGTCAGACTTGAGCTCAATTCTTCCTCACTGAAGGTCCTCCAGGTGCCATACTATTTATGTGCTTTTGAGTACAATAAATACATTCACCAGGCCTTTGTTTTCTCATATGAAAAATGAAGGCACTGAATGAGTGGACATTTGAAGGCACTTCCAAATCTAGGATCCTATGATTCCTACCTTTCTATTAGTCCTTGGGATGGATGCCTTTGCATATTTCTGAAACGTGACATCTTCAATGTGTAGTTATGGCGAACATATTAGAAAACAATACTTTCTAAGAATACAGTAGATTTGAAACTCCCCAGAAGCAATTATACTCCTTTGCCTTGCAATCTAAGAGCACAGAAGAATGTTCCCTATCCATGAATATGCAATACCCACTAAGGTCAGTGGCATGTAGGTTTCTAGACTGAGAGAAGTCATGCTTTATATGCTTATGTTTCATGATTTAGAGTCACTCAAGAGAGTATCTTGGAAGCATCATCTGAATGGAAATATTTATTTCCTCCTAAACTTGTGATAGCCTATAGCTTCTAAACACATAAAGATTTCAGATAACTATAGTAGCTGGATACAATCCAAGTCTCAAAACTGACAAACTTCTCATCAGAATACAGTAGCTGTGATAATGCATCTTGAAGCTATAAGAAAAGAATGTAGAATCAGGTGCCTGGAATTCTCAGATTAAGTCTCCAGACTGTCCTTCAGTGGCTTGGTTGTTGTTCATCATTTTTCAGTAATGTTTGACTCTTTAGGACCCCATTTGGGGTTTTCATGGCAAAGATACTTGAGTGGTTTGTCATTATCTTCTCCACCTTATTTTACAAATGAAAAATGGAGGCAAATTTGGGGCAACTAGGTGGAAGAGTGGATAAAGTGCTGGTCCTTAATTCAGGAATATTCATCTTTGTGAGTTCAAATTCAGTCTTAGACATTTAGAAGCCATGTGACCCTGAGCAAGTCACTTAATCCTGTTTTGACTCAGTTTCCTCACTTGTGAAATAAACAGGAGAAAAAATGCAAATCTCCATTATCTTGGCCAAGAAAACTCCAAATGGGGCCATGAAGAGTTGGACATGATTTAAATGACCAAATGACAAGTCAGATAAACAAGTTTAGTTACTTTCCCAAGATCATGCATGTAATACATGTCTGAGGTGAGATTTGAATGAAGGTAAGTCCTTCTGACTCCAGGCTCAGAATTCTATGTAGTGTCTCTTAGCTGCTCTATTTATTGTTTATATGTCCTTAAATACTCCCTTCACCTCTGTTTCTTCAATTTACTCTTCTGAAAATGTCAGAGTTGGATTGTATGTTCTCTAATAGACCTTTAACATATGGCATTATTTATTTCAGTGTCTATTTCAATCATTCAATAAGCATTTTTTAAACTCTTACTTATTTTTTAAACTTCTAAAATGTGGGGGATATGAATAGCCTTTAGTCCAAAACTTAGCATCTATTTGGAGAGGAGGAGAGAGAGAGAGAGAGAGAGAGAGAGAGAGAGAGAGAGAGAGTTTGACACTTAATAAACATTTAATAATGTTCTGATTGATAGAAAAAAGGTGTAAACCCTTCTCTACTTTCATGAATCTTACAATTTAATAGGGAAGGAGTCTAATCAACATGCAAACAACTATTTAAATGTAGCTGGTAAACAGAGGACTGGACTGGAGTCATTATAACCCTAGGAAAAATCTATCAGTGCATACTAGCTATTTGACCATGATCATATCACATAAAGTCTATCTGCCTCAGGTTACCTCATCAGTAAAATAGAAATAACATAGCATCTATCTGTCACAGTTTTCATGAGGAAACTGCTTGGCAATGTGTTTCTCTATATAAATGCTAATCATTATTCTGTAACAAGTATTAAGGATTTAAAACATGAAAATAAATCTCTTCTCTCTCAGTGTGTTAAGTTAATTGTAGTAAAGTGATATACATAAATAATTTCACATAAAACACATCCAAAAGTAATTTTGGGAAGGAGAGAACTTAGATCTGAAAGAAATGAGAAAACAACTGCATGTAGAAAGAAGTACCTGAGATGAGTCTTAAAAGACATAATGGAAAGAAATAAAGGATCTGAAGACAGATTTCTGAGACCAGAGGACAGTATCTTTTTCTTGGGATGATGTTTAGAGAAATGAAAAATCAATTTAAGAGATAAGAAAATGGATCAATCAACAACCATTTATTAAGCATTTACTCTTTGCCAAGAGCTGGTGTTAAAAAGACACAAAAAGTTCTGACCCTCAAGGATTTTTTATTATATAAAATATACATATACACAGAGAGATGATATAATAAAAGATGAAGTAACTCTTTTGGGAGATGCATTAACATCTGAAGAGTTCAGAAGAAGGTGCCCTAATTGAAAACTTTCTTATGCTTGACCTGAAAAATATCGAATAGGACATTTTTATTCCCGGGAAATTAAAATAAGAAATCTTGTTGGGTAGCTTTGAGATAAGGGACTCAGGGTTATCTATGGTGAAATATTTTTAATAAACAGACACTCACATTTCAAGAATTATGTGACAAGATATAAAGAAAAGTATGTGGAGTTGTATTTCTCTTAAAAGAATTTCTAAAAGATCTTTAGTGAAGTCGTTTTTGCTTCTATTTATATAATGTTTTCAAGTCACCAACCTGTTCTCTACCTAATAACCCAATGTCATAAAAAGTGCAAGATTTCTGGCTTCATTCTCGATATGAGAAAAATGAGGTTCATTAGAGTATATGGATTAATTCAATATTACATAGTACATTGTCTTGAATAATGACTTGAAACCGAGAACTTCCAATTGAATCCAGTGTTTCACTATTCCTTACTGACTGATCTTTTTGCATTCTTATGCCTATTATAGTTCAGGGGAAATAAATAGCCCATTGAAAAATGTGAAGTAAGAAATGGAACATTCTAGGAAATCAGAGGAATATGGGCAGGTGTGTTTAACCTGTTAAGGAATGAAATTAGCAGAACCAAATGAACAATATAAATGGCTACTGAAAAGAAAGAAGGGATCACTAAAATTCATTTACCTCCAAGTAATTTATTTATATTTTAGGAAACTAACTTCATTTTTATTTCAGTTGCCCAACTACATGTAGATATTATTATTAATAATAATTTTCTGATATTTTATCATCTATGTTCTTTGCCTCCCTCCCTGCCCTTAACCTGAGATGTTAGGTAATATGATAGATTATGCATGTGCTATCATTCAAAACTGAGTAATTTAAAGAAAATTTAATAAATAACTATATATTCCTTTTTAGGAAGATAACACAGACCTCTCCTTCTAATAGCAAAGATAAGTAAGGATTGATTAGGGCAAAATATTCTATGTTGTTTCAGAAATATTCCCTGTATTGATGTTATTTTTTAATCATTTCTGTATTAAAAGGTCTAGTATGTAATGGGGAAGCATGGATTATTATTTCCAGAATTTGCTGTGATGAGAATTTAAACCAGGAAGTGTAGCATTGACCCATAATTCTTCATAGGTTATCCAATTCTCTGAGATAAGTTTGGATTACTCATCTCAACTATACCAACTTGTACTGGTTGAAACTTTTCTCTGAGATACAGCTTTGTGATGATAATTTTAACTCTTAGGTCCTATAAATAACCACTATGGGTGACTACTACCATCCAAATTATAGGTCATCAACCTTCATTTGTATATTTCCAATTAACAAATCATCCACTATTACTCAATTATAACAAAAAATAACTTTAAATGAAACCAAATAAATAATATTTACATGATGGACCATATCACCTATATTTTCCTACTGAAACATATAGTATATATGGAAAGAATGGGATACCTGAAATCTCACAATAGGAAAACAAATGTTGAGGGAATATACCTGGCAAGATTAAATCAAAACTCCTGAAAGGTAGAATTTGTTGTCTAGTTACTGTCTCAGGAAGTGTAAGTGAAAGTTCTCTGTTGAATGTAGATTCTGTTTTGAATAAATGCTTTCAAATTTAAGTGGAGTTGTACCACATTATACTTGAGCAAAATTTCAGAAATTATTTTTCATAAAGAGTCTTTAGTTTTCACGGCTGTTTATTTGATTTTTAAAATTCTTTGATCTACATCACTACTCCACTATGTTCCTTTCCAGCAACATGATGTATCTCTTATTTACAGCATCACTGATGCCCTCAGCTAGAGAAATACCATATTGATTCAAAAAAAAGACACTGATCATTATTCTAAATTTGGCAAAAGCTTCTCTATCACTATTCAGTTGCTGGATTTTTCACTTCAAACCAACATCTAGGAAAACAAGTACCTTTCTTTTCCTTTTCTTCATTTTTCTGTTCTATTTTTCATTAAAGACTCAAAGGAACATTCAAATCAGCAATGAATTTATCTTCTCCTGAATTATTGTACTGTATTATTTTGTGTCCTTTTGGATCTTTGAATTATGTATTTCAATTATCAATCAAATATTCTCAATATAAATACATCTCCTTATGTTTCAGTTTACTTATCTTGAAAATGAAGGTGTTGGAATGGATCATCTTTAAGTCTCTCTATAGCTCTAAATGTTTATGGATAATGAATTATTTAGTGTTGCCTCTTTCAAATATATATGCATATAATTTATATATATATATATATGTACACATAGACTTAAACATTTTTCCTTCATCACATTGCTCAAATAAAGTACACAGGTGGTCTTCTGCAGCATGTGAAATCAAGTCACACAGCATTATATGAAGCTTGTCCTTAATGTTTAATAATTCTGAAGTTAAATCTGGAAAGAAATATGTAATGATAGAGGCAATAATACATGACTTTCTACAAAATAACAAAAATTACTGAGATCATTAAAGATACTTTGCCCTTGAAATAAATAATTTAATTCCACAAAAATATTAATCTGCTAAACAATGATATGAATACTAAATCAGGACAAAGATTAGATAAAACATTATCTTTGCCTTGAGGAAATTTTCACTATAACATGGAATCACCATTTTTCCTCAAGTGAGGAGTAAAATAATGGCTAGTGTATGGTGTCTTATTTTCCTATAGTCCCTGCTTGATAAATTAAATCATTCTGCAATGTTATAGTCCAAATCTCAGAAATGTAGGTCATAAATCCAAGTCGACAAAACAGACCTGGGGCATATCCTGGGTTGCATGCGACATTCGACTATTTTGTTTAAGCTGGTAACACATAGTCTGAGGGCAATGACAATGTCATTGGGGGACTAGTTTCAACACTCTGGCTATATTCTTGAATGAAAGTTGTCATGCCTAGTCTGACCTCACCAAAGGATCTTGGATAATAAATTACATTTTTGAGGGAAACAAAATTGCCATCAGCATCTTTACTGTTCTCAAAAGTGGCACGATATAGTTCAGGAAAACATCATAAGTGGGAATTCTTTATTAAATGATTTTTTCATGCAGTTTATAATTTGGTGGTTATTACCTAAGAAGCACTAAAATCAAATTGTCTGACTGTAAACAGAGTTCTTTCATGATTTACAGTCCTATACCCACATTATTATCAATTACTTCCAAGAGGCAGATTGATGAATGACTCTTAGCTTATGGTTTAATACAGGCAAGGACATTTCTAAACAATTATATTGAGAGGATATGAAGGAATGAAAAGAGATGAAACAAATTTACCATGAGTATAAAATTATAGTTGCAGTTGGATTTCTGATTTTTCTCACTCTAATTAATTCCCATTATTTATACAATGTAATAAATAGAAAACAATTGGCATGAGAGTACATCCTTCCCAAAACTATCATTAATAGTCTATTAATCAAGAATTTGGTATCAATATAAGCTTGTCTACTCATGGTATAGTGGTAATCAAGGTATTTAAAACAGACAAGCTTTTAACAAAGTTATATTTAAAATTGTTTCCATTATTCACTTAAATTATCTCTGTATTTGGAATACCAACCAGAAGTATGGCTAAGATAGACTAAAACATTGATAGAGTTCAATAGAAAAAAAATTATGAAGCATACATACATGGAAAAATCCGATGGAATATGAATACAGATTAAATTATATTACTTTTTCACTTTGTATCCTCGATGAACTTTTCCCTAGTGTAAATGATATAGGTCTTCTTTCCCCTCATTTTTAACATGGAAATGTCTTATATGATGATTCATGTGCAATCTGTATCATATTATCTGCCATCTTGGGGGGAGAGTGGGAGATAGGTTGAGAACATGGATCACCAAATGTCAGAAAAATTTCTATTAAAAATTGCATCAACCTATTAAAAAATTAAAAAGGAAAAAAGAAAGGAATTTGTTTTAAAGGGTTCTAAATGCCAAGCAGAGGGTTTTTATCTAATCTCACAAAAGATAAGGAACTACTGGAGTTTACATAATAGAAGACTGCAATGTTCCAACTTGTACTTTAGGGAAATCACTTTGGCATCCTTGTAGAGAATGGATTGAGGGATAGAGAGACTTGAGTCAGGGAGATGAAACAGAAACCTATTGTAGTCTCATAGGTATGATGGAATGCCACCAAGGTAGTGACAGTGTGGGGACGTAAAAGTTGTGAGGATCAAAATGATAAGATGGAAACATTTTATTTTATTTTATTTCCTTTGAACCAAATTGTTAATTTAAAAAAATATTTGATTTATTAATTTATAACATTTCTCCATGGATATAGGATTCATATTCTATTCCTGCCCTTCTCCCACCACCTCCCATAGCCCATGGCACAATTCCGCTGGGTTTTACATGTGTCATTGATCAAGACCAATTTCCATATTATTGATATTTGCATTAGGGTGTTCATTTTGAGTCAATATCCCTAATTATATCCCAATCCACCCATGTGATCAGGCAATTGTTTTTCTTCTGTGTTTCTACTCCCACAGTTCATCCTCTGAATAGGAATAGTTTTCTTTCTCATAATTCCCTCAGAGTTGTCCTGGATCATTGCATTGTTGCTAGTAGTGAAGTCCATTACATTTGGAAACATTTTAGATATGTGGGGTGAATATCAGAGAGGAATTGGACACTGAGGTTGTGAATCTGAGTTAGGAGGAGACTGTTGGTGCTCCCATCAAGAACAGGAACATTCAGAAAAGTGCAGGATTATAGAGAAAGATAATGATTTCTGACCAGAACATGATTTAGCAGATAAGTTCATGGGATTACCTGAAGAAAAGTGATTTGCCTGAAGTCAAACCATTAATAGATGTCAGAATTGGAATTCAAACACAGGCCTTTCTGACTCTACTCTTACTTGTCTACTAAATTAAGCTACAACAATAAGATTAAATGTAATCAAAGTAAGTGAAAACTCTAATATTCGAACTCAAAATCCTACTTCATAAGCACAAGATGGGAGAAGCAAAGATAGGGAGTGATTCTTTTAAAAGCTATTGAGGAATGACATAGTTCAGCTTACTCTGCCAGGGACAAATCATTTCAGGAGCTTAGTTATACATCTCTGGGCACCACATTTTAGGTGAAAAAACATCAGAATAATAAATGTCAAAGGAACTGTGAAATGATAGGAATCATAATAGACTAATATAGGCAAAGTTATGTATAGGCACACCAATTCTGAATCAATAGCTAATTAAGAAAGAATAGTGAAAGTTTAATGAAATTCTATGGTAGACTCATAGAATTTAATTTAATAATCTTTCCTCAAAATACCTTGTTTTTCTTCTTTCTTCCTGTCATGGATTTATTTTATTGTCATTTGATATACTGATGTCTCATATTTAATATATTTTCTAACCTATTCTTTGTCTCTATATAGCCATGTGAATAGGAACATAAACTTTCCCAGGTAAAATTGACAATTCTCTTATGTGCAAAATGAGAGATTCAAACTGAGCCAGGATTCCTAACTTGGATTTTGATGTAAAAAAAATGTTGATAACTGTATTTAAATGTGGTGGTTTTCCTTATTAATCCTATGTACTTTATTATGGTCACTTAAAACATTATTCTTGGATAGGATCAATAGAATTCAAAAGAAAAGGCAAGGAAACTATGACACATACCCACATGCAAAATAAAAACTCCTAGGTTAGACAATCACTTAAGATGGAGATACATGCACAGGTTAGAATTATTGCTGTTAAAAAATAACTACATTTAAATGACTAGAAGGATATAATTTGCACTATTTGTCTTTTTATCTTATTATATGTTATAGATTATAGTATATATTGCATAATAGTGAAAATAGGAAGGGATAAGAATAGTATTTGGGATGGTCTAAACTCATGACTCAATAATTAATATTATATGTTCATTCTTTTGGATATGAGAGAGAGATCATTTTTTCTCATCTTATGCATCAAAGGGCAATCTAATCCTCTCGGGATTATTGACCATACTTATTATTTATAACACCAATGCTCTGAACAAATTCTTTTAGAAAGAAAAATAAGAACATTAGACCTGCTCTAATTCATGCCTAATGGGACATCTGGTCTCCAGCATTTCTTACTGCTGTGTGAAGCTATTTGGGTACCTAATATTATCAAGAGATCACTGAAGTATAAAAGGTTATGCTATATGTGTCTACTCATTCCCTTTACTGAAATATTTACCAAAGGATCAAAAGTCTAAATATTATAAGCATATACACTAAATTGTCTAATATCATATGCTTAGAGGATCTGAGGACCTGAATTTGAATCCTAAGTCAAACACTGACAATATGTGTAACAGTGGGCAAATCATTGAAATTTTTTAATGCATTTTTTTAATTAATTAATTTAGAATATTTTTCCATGGTTTAATGATTCATAATCTTTCCTTCCCCTCCTCGCTCCCCTCTCCCATAGCCAATGGGTAATTCAACTGGGTTTTACATGTATCATTGATCAAGATCTATTTCCATATTATTAATATTTGCAATAGAGTAGTCATTTAGAGTCTTCATCCCCAATCATAGCCCCATTGTGTAAGGGGGGAAAAGGGTTTTTTGAGGGTTCAATATATTAAAAGAGGATCACCAGAGGATTGAACTATTATCAATCTTCAATTAAGAATAATCTTAAGTCAAAATTGACTTTTATGGAAGTTTATTTACAATTAAGAAGAAAGATAGGAAATAAGGAAATAATAATCTAACCAAGTGGGTAATTTACTACAATCCTCTAATTAATCCAGGTAAATCTAATTAACCCTCAGCCAGAAAGTCAGAGGGCCAGAGGCTCAGAGGTGAATGAAGCGAAAACTTCATTCACAGAGTCTATTAAAAGAAGTTTCTTAAGAGAAATTCAGGAAGATTCAGTCTTTAAACTCACCACATGGAATTCAAAAGAAGATATTTAAAGTATAATATACTATAATACAAGGAATATTTAAATATTATTTGAATAGTCTTTCAGAAAGTTTCTGAAGTCTAACTTTCCAAAGAAAGATTAAAATATTTTTAGAATATGTATGAAAAGAGAGAGTCTGAGACAAAGACAGACAAAGGAGACAGAGAAAGAATCAACATATGGTTTCCAGAATATGACTTTCATCATGTTATATTTGGATCTTTAGCTTTTATAATAATCTGAACTAATCATGTTTTAGAAGGACACCTCTGTGGCTCATTGATTAGAATTTTGGGGCTAGACCCAGGAAGATGTATGTTCAAATCCAGTATCAGATACTTACCAACTGTGTAACCCTTAGCAAACAAATTAACCTTTGCCTCAGTTTCCTCATCTGTAAAATGGGGATAATAATAATAATACCTATTTTCCAGGGTTGTTGTGAGGATCAAATGAAATAATAGCAAAGATGATCAATACAGTATCTGACACCATGGTAAGTATATAAGTGTATTGTATTATTTTATTAGTTATTCAGTACTCTACAATTTGTATTTAATTTCCTTGAGTCTCCAATGAAAGTCATGATTCTAAGATATATTCAGATAAATACCATATATTTACCTCTAAAGAATAAGCTATTTAAGTTTGAAAGAGACTGACCATTTGTTTTTCCAAAGGGCAATGTGTTTTCAGCCAGAGATAGTCATTAGAAACAATATAATAAAGAAAATTGGGATTTTGATAAGTGGTGGTTTAAGGAATGTCCTAGTAAATGATATATCAGATATCATATCACATATTTAGCATTAATAATATAATTATAGATGACATAGCAGATATGTGTGTATTTATATATGCCAGTGATGGTGAACCTATGGTATCCATGCCAAAAGGGGCATATAGAATACTCTCTGTCGGTATGCCTGCAGTTTGTTGCCAGAGTTCCTTACTAGAAAGCCAGAGGGATTTTGGGCAGAGCTGTTTCCCTCCCCTTCTACATGTGCCTGAGGACATTTCTCACCACACCCATCCCTCTGCCCAGCAACCCAATAGGAGAGCTTCCTCCCTCCCCTGCCTGTGGTAGAAGGGAGGGCATGGGGGATTAAGGGGGCAGGACCAAGCACTCAGTCTCTGAGGGGTAAAGCACAGCATATTCAGTCTGGGGGTTGGGTGAGAACAGAGTCTGGCACTCCATTTCTAAAAGGTTTGCCATTATTGATATATATAAATTGTAAATAGAAAGCTAACTTGCAAGGAAAAATTATTTTCAGGTGAGACCTTTAACATGTACCAGTTGGCAGACCTCACACAAGTCACTTAATATCTTAGTATTCTAGGCACCCCACAATGCTACTTTTTGCATAGATGGTACCAATCCACAAAGAAAGATTAAATTTCTTCCTGTGTCAGATACAAATAACAATGAAATTACAAGTTCAATGACTATATCTATTCTAAAATTTTAATTAGTTGAAAAGAAGGACAACTGCCTAAGATGTATGTAAAAGTGTGATATAGTCCTCTAAGAATAATGACAAGAGTACAAAAGCTCTGAATGAGAAACGGACAAAAAGAAAAGTACATAAGAGGTTAATTTTTCATTTTGTATTACTTTTGTAACTATAAGGGAAAAGAAGAAGTCCCTAAAAGTGACAGGATAAAATCTAAGAATGAATAATTTATAGTAATGGATAACAGAGAAAAGGAAATTGATAAACTAAGCCCTTGTTTCCTTGTTCACTTTGCTAAGAAGAATGAATTTTGGATTGAGTAAGGCAGAACAAAAATGGCTACTATGAATAAGTAGGGATTTTGTGAGGGAGGACCTATTTTCCATTCAGAACAATACTCTAGGTTACAAAGTAATAAGTGGTATGTGTTTATAAATTGTTGAAAGTGATCTTTAGAAACTAATTAGGAATTGGAAATGTATTGCAAGACTTTGCAGGAGAATATCAAATGTTCCATCTTTTTAAGAAAAAAAAGTTCTATAAACTATATGAAAATCAGCTTGGCTCTAAGTCCTAGAAACATTTTCCAACATATTAAAAAGGTTAGTTACTAAATATGGTTACATATTTCTAAAAGAACTCATGATTGCAAAGAAGCTATCCTGGCTTCATCAAGATGTCATTCAAGCCTAACATCTTTTAATTTTTAAGTAAATATTAAAAAAGATAGATTAATGAAGACTGCACATAATGAAAGGATCATAGATTTAAAGCTAGAAGGAGCCATGGATTTCAAAAAGTCAAATTCCTTCATGCGACAGAGAAAGAAATTGAGATTCAGAGTGGTTATGTGATTGGAATAGGGAAACATAGCTATTAAGTAACTGTAATGTGATTCAAATTTAGATCTTCCTGACTTCTGATCTGGAACCATATCCACCATGAAATATTGTTCTCAAAGAATAGTTTGCCTAGATTTAGAAAAGCATTGGACAATGCCATTTATGTTATTTCTCTGTGAGCACATGCGTGCATGTGTGTGCATGGGCGTGTGCATGTGTTGTGTTTGTGCAAGAAGGAAAGATGCAGGTCTTTTAAAAAATAAAGGAAAAATTATAATTATGTGTTAGTTTGGTAGGGAATTTTTAATGGAAGGAGTCATTTATAGTTCTGCGCTATCATATATTTTTATCAGTGACTCCAACAAAGCAATACAAAGTGTAGCTATTAAATTTGTAGATAATGCACTGTGTAATGATCTTCTGGTCTTCACTTCAACAATTTCAGCTGGAAAGTTTCCACTTGAGGATACTGATGTGATATTTTAGTTGTCAAGTTTATCAAGATTCTAATAGATGTTGAGAAAATATGTCAATCAAAGGATCTATAAATCCACTCACTATTTGCTCACCAAATCATCTTTCTCTAATTCACATTTTCTTTTATTTGTTACTCACCCTTAAATTAGAATATATGCTCTTTCCGGGTAAGTATTGTAAGTATTTCTTTTTATGTTTTTCCTTAGTTCTTAGCAAAGTACTAGCCACAAAATAAACATTGAATAACTGATTTTTCATTTATTCTTCATTCAAAATGAAAAGTTGTAAAAGATAGATTTTTTTCACTTTTAATAATTTTTTATTTTTAGAAAAATTGTCCATGGTTACATAAGTCATGTTTTTACTTTCCCCTTCACCCCCTCAACCCCCGCCCCTCTCCTCAGTAGCCAATTCACATTTCCACTGCTTTTATTACGAGTGGTCAGTCAAGACTTATTTACAAATTATTGATAGTTACATGGGTGTAGTCTTTTCAGGTCTACATCCCCAGTCATGTCCTCATCAACCCAAGTGTCCAAGCAGTTGTTTTTCTTCTGTGTTTCTACTCCTGTAGTTCTTCCTCTGAATGTGGGTAGTGTTCCTTTCCATAAATCCCTCAGAGTTGTCTTGGGTCATTGCATTGCTGCTAGTACAGACATCCATTACATTCAATTTTTTTTTAACATTTATTAATATTCATTTTTAACATGGTTACATGATTCATGCTCCTCCTTTCCCCTTCAACCCCCCCCCACGCCCCCTCTACCCATGGCCAATGCGCATTTCCACTAGTTTTGTCATGTGTCCTTGATCAAGACCAATTTCCAAATTGTTGGTAGTTGCATTGGTGTGGTGGTTTCGAGTCCACACCCCCAATCATGTCCACCCCGACCCATGCGTTCAAGCAGTTGTTTTTCTTATATGTTTCCTCTCCTGCAGTCCTTCCTCTGAATGTGGGCAGCATCTTTACCATAAATCCCTCAGAGTTGTCCTGGGTCATTGCATTGCTGCTGGTACAGAGGTCCATTACATTCAATTTTACCACAGTATATCGGTCTCTGTGTATAGAGTTCTTCTGGCTCTGCTCCTTTCGCTCTGCATCAGTTCCCGGAGGTCTCTCCAGTTCGCCTGGAACTTCTCCAGTTGATTATTCCTTTTAGCACAATAGTATTCCATCACCCGCATATACCACAGTTTGTTCAGCCATTCCCCAATTGAAGGACATCCCCTCCTTTTCCAGTTTGTTGCCACCACAAAAAGCACAGCTATGAATATTTTCGTACAAGTCTGTTTATCTATGATCTCTTTGGGGAACAAACCCAGTAATGGTATGGCTGGATCAAAGGGCAGGCATTCTTTTATAGCCCGTTGAGCCTGATTCCAAATTGCCAGCCAGAATGGCTGGATCAGTTCACAGCTCCACCAGCAATGCATTAATGTCCCCATTTTGCCACATCCCCTCCAGCATTCATTGCTCTCCCCTTCTTTCATTTTAGCCAATCTGCTAGGTGTGAGGTGATACCTCAGAGTTGTTTTGATTTGCAT
>NC_058135.1:262680204-262727985 GCF_016433145.1 Gracilinanus agilis
TGCGGTCTTTTAGTGTTGAGGCTGCCAGATCCTGTGTGATCCTGAATGGTGCTCCTTGATATTTGAATTGTTTCTTTCTGGCTTCTTGTAAGATTTTTTCTTATGCTTGGAATCTCTTGAATTTTGCAATGATATTTCTTGGTGTTTTCCTTTCTTGATCGAATGCCGCAGGTGTTCTATGAATCCTTTCAATGTCTATATTGCCCTCTTGTTGTAGGATTTCAGGGCAATTTTGCTGAATAATTTCTTTTAGTACGGAGTCCAGGTTTCTATTAATTTCTGATTGTTCTGGAAGACCAATTATTCTCAAATTGTCTCTTCTAGACTGGTTTTCTTGGTCTGTCACTCTCTCATTGAGATATTTCATATTTCCTTCCATTTTTTCAGTCTTTTGACTTTGTTTTATTTGTTCTTGTTGTCTTGAGAGATCATTAGCTTCTAATTGCTCGATTCTAGCCTTTAGGGACTGGTTTTCCTTTTCAATCTGGTCATTTCTAGTGTTCAGTTTGCTTATCAGTTCATTTGATTTCTGAGCCTCACTTTCCAATTGCAAGATTCTACCTTTTAAACTGTTATTTTCTTGCCAGATCTCTTCCATTTTCCTCAAAATCTCAGTTTTGAACTCTTCCATAGCTTGTGAGGAGTTTTCCTTATTTGAGGAGGGTCCGGATGCTTGTTTGTTCTCGTCCTCTGTTTGCTCAGTTGTCTGGATTTTCTCTGTGTAAAAGTTGTCGAGTGTTAAAGACTTCTTTTTCTTGTTATTATTCTTTCTCTCTCTCTTCTGAACTTCCTGAGGCTGATTAGCCATCATTAGCCCAGCAGCTTCTCAGATTTATCCTCGTGCTCAGTGTCTGTTCGCGATCTATTGGCTCCTGAGGTCTGAGTTCTGGTTTTTTCCAAGGTCAAGCCCCCTGGTGGGCCCTCTTGCTTGATCCTCTGCTGGAGGTTTCTTTACAAGTCTCAGGGCGCTGCTTCCACAGTCGTATACCTGTCTGCACTGGTTCCCCACTTAGGCTTTAGTTCCTGGTTGTGTCTGCCTCCACCCACGCCTCTGCTCAGCCGGCACTCTGCGCCCAGCGTCCTGATCCCGGGCGCTCTCAGATTTTGCGTGCGTTTTTGACTTAATGGGGTCCTAAGTCTTGCTGCTCTCAGGAACAGGTCCCGGAGCTGCCGATGACTCAATGGGTGCCCCAAACTTGCTCTATTTCTTTTTAGCTGGGTTCGGAGCTATAGATGAGTGTGGAGGGGGTGGGGGTGGGGCGGTTGCTCAGCCCGCGATTGAGTGAGAGCCCTTTATAGCCTGGAAATGTCTCGATTCCACGTACCTTCCACGCTGTGCCCTGTTGTGGGGTTCCTCCGTTCGTCTGGACTTGTTTTTATGTCCCCTTGAGGAGTTTTGTGTGTTTCGGTCAGGAGAGGTTAAGAGCTGCTTCTTACTCTGCCGCCATCTTAACCCGGAACCTCCCATTACATTCAATTTTACCACAGTATATCGGACTCTGTGTACAATGTTCTCCTGGTTCTGCTCCTTTCACTCTGCATCATTTCCTGGAGGTCTTTCCAGTTCACATGGAATTCCTCCAGTTTATTATTCCTTTGAGCACAATAGTATTCCATCACCATTTGGATTTGGAGTTTTCTATTTATTTGAAGTCCAACATTGCCACTGACAACCTTTGTGATGTTGGACAAACTACCTACATTCCTTGGGTATAAGTCTCTCATCTGGAAAGAGTTGAATTAGATAACACTGATAATTCATTCAAAATCTATAATTGCAAGATGTGAAAGTAGATACTGCATGTCTATCCTATATGGCATGGTCAAGGTGGAGAGCTGTCCCACTCCCTTCCATTAAACATCACCAATTATAGCAAAGTGTGCTGGGCTAGAACTCTTTCTTTTTCTTGACAGGTATATGATATGAATATTCATTTCAATTACATATACATTTAGTGAATGTCTGAAAGAGTTTTACCTGATTCCCCAGGCATTTAATATATTACATCTTGCATTACATAATATAATCAATCTACATCTCATATTTACCAAATTATATACATGTTTCTACCTTCATAAGAATATAAACTCCCAGAGGGCAAGAATTGAGTTTTTGCTCCTTGCTATGCCAATAATTTAGCAAATAGTAAATACCTTAATAAATTCCTGTTTATTGATTGTTCAAATTACAATGCTCGGTACCGGAATGTAAAAATCAAAATTAGTTAATTCCTGCTAAACATATTTTATTCTAAAAGAAGGTAAAACATATACAATGATATGCTCATTCTGCTTTATTTTTCTTTCTGTACCTGTGATATCATCAGCCTGGAATTCCCCTGTCTTGAAATTCCTAACCCTGTTACAGATTGGCAGCTTCTCTGTACCTTAAAGTCTTATAGATTTGCTGGAGGCACTGTCCCTGGCTATACTTGTCTATGATCACAATGATAATATGTGTCAGAGGCAGTGAAGGCATCAGAGACTTGAAAGGTACATCTTCCTGACTTGAATGTTGGACCTCTATTCACTTTACCCTCCTGACTTTCTACATGGTAAATAAATACAAGATAATTTTAGGAGAGAGAGAACTCTTGGGAGGGAGTTCAAGAGAGCCTTCCTATATGATGTGTCTCCTGAGTGGATTCCTGAAAGAATTTTATGGTTTTACAAACAGTGAAGAGAGTTAATACATTCTAAACATAAGGGACAGCCTATCCAAGGGGAAAAATCTGGGATGAGATGTGTGTAGAATATTAGTGCCCATCAACTGGAGAATGATTAAACAAACTACAATTCAGGTTTTATAGATTGTGAAATGAAAAATAATCAGGGATTTAGAAAAATATTGAAATATTTCTCTGAAAAAAAGCATTTAACACAACCAAGAAAATAATATACACATCATCACAATGCAGATGTAAAGAACAATGAAATTAAATAGAAGTTGGAGAAGAAAGATAGATATGTCACTCCTTTAACTTGAGAAGGAGGGAGGCTATGGGAGTGAATTTTTCATATGTCAGGTATAATGGATGCTAGATTTAACTTTCCTTCTTTCCTCTCTGCTTTCATTCCTTTCACATTCTTTCCTTTGTTTTTTCTTTCCTTCCCTTTTCCAGGTCATAGAATTTAAAACTCCATTGCTCTAAATTTTTATCTATAATTAGCAATGCCCCATCAGTGATTACTATATGGTTTAGCTACCAACACTCTCCCCACTCTAAGTTTCAAAAGAATATTTTACTTTGTGAATATTATGGTTCTAACTGTCCCTGCTTGCTTAAATCTCTTTTCTCTTATAACTGTTTTTTTTTCTTCTTCTCTTAGACATCTAAATACTTGGAAACCTTCATTCATGGACCAATGGACCTTTAAAAAGGTCGTTCTTGGTGAGTAAATTTCAATCTTCCACCAAATTTTGAGGCAAGTACAGAATTTAATCAAATATGTCCTTTCATTCCTAGCACTTATCTCCCAAGTTTCACCTTCTTAGCATTTTAAAATAAATTGAGATACTAGTCCAAAATGTCTGACTGACATTATTGAAAAGCAAAGTTTTCCTAAGAAATTATTATGAAAAGAAGATACGTCCTATCTTTGCCTTTATCCCAACAGAATCCTGGAAATTAAAATCAATTGTTTTATTACCATAAAATTGATCAAAACTGTATGTCTTTTCTTTCTATCTCAGGAACAATATAAAGTAAGCACTTTATAAATGTAGGTTTGATTGACTGATAAAAATAATAATTGAATTATTTTATTAAACATTTACTTTTTTCCCAAAAAAAAAGAAACTCCTAAAGACTGGGTTTAAAAAAAGAAAATCAATGATCCTTGCTCTCAAGGAACTCTCATTTTAACTGATATATTAATTGATGAAAAAAAAAAAGAAGAGTGAAGTATTCCTGACACTACATTTGAAACAAATTTGTACAATGATATACCCCCTGGAGATAGATTACTTGAAGATGTGTTGAGTAAGTGCAACTCTGAATATCTCATGGGACAGACTAAAATTGAAGATGAAAAACACCATATATGAGCCCAGGAACTTTTATAACATACCATTTTAAGGACATATTCCTCTTTTTATGTTGAAATGCTTGTATTTGTTCATAAATGTTAGGCTCATAATCCAAAAGAAACTGATTGAAATAGGGGAGAAGTTTTTCTGCAACTCTGCTTTGTGGTCTAGAATAATTTCAAAATAAATGAACTTTTGGGGTTTTTTTTGACTTTTTATAACAGAGCAGTGGGGAAATAAGATGTAATGACTTGACTCTTCTGATACTGAAGTAAGAAACTGATAAAATGCTCAATTTTTATCAATTCATTTATTTTTAATCACCTGTTATGTCTGAGGTTCCCAATCTTGGCTTTTTTCATTATTTTTATTATTAATGAGCCAGTGCTCCAGTGGGAAACCTTTATTTTGTTATTTCAGTCCTGTTTGATTCCTCGTGACCCTATTTGATGTTTTCTTGGTAAAGATACTGGAATAGATTTCCCTTTCCTTTTCCAGCTTGAGGAAATTAAAGAAAATGAGGCAAACAGGATTAAGTGACTTGCCCAGGGTCATATACTAGGTGCCTAAGGCCATATTTGACCTCAGAGTGATGTCTTCCTCATTCTAAGTCCAGCACTCTATCCACTGACCACATAGCTGCCCAGTGGAAAACGTTAGCCATTCACTATCATAGAATTTTCTTGTTTCTGTCTAAGAAAAGGTCATAATTTGAGGGATGGGAAAGATCACTTCCTGGAATCCCAAAATCAAAGATTTAAATCTGGAAGGAAGCTAAGAACTTCTATGACCAGCTGCCTCATCTTAATGATGAAAAAAATGGAGGTCCAGAAGTAAGTTCTATGACATTCCCCAAATCACATACTTAGGAAGTATGGAAGCCAGACTTAGAAACAAGCCATTCTCCTTTAAACTCCCTGAATATCCTGCTGTAGTAAACCATGCTATCTTAATTGTACCATTTAAATCATTCTTATAATTTTGTTTTCCCTCAAATATACACCAAGTGAAAATATATGGACAATTTAATCTGGAAAAAATGTTCGTAATAGAGAGAAATTGTATGAAGGAATAAAAATTAAAATCAATAGAAAATATTTAATCATTATGTACACTTTTAATTCCAATTAACATTTGAATTCAATGACTCATCTTCTTTAGAGCCCTGGAAGCAACACTTTACTAAGTGTACTCATGTTATTACATTAGCTCAATTTCTATCTGGAGACTAATTTGTTCACTCATGGCCAGTTCCATGAGCATCATTCCAGTAACCATTCAGCTTGCATGTAGACCAAAGAATTGAGAATCATAGCATTAAACTGAATCAGGATTAAAAGGGTCTCATAAGTTCTTCCAGGTTGAGCTCTACCTGAAGCATGAATCCCCTAGGCAATATAATGTTATGTGATCATTCAACCTCTACTTCAAGTTCCTCAAAAGAACACAGTGCTAGATTCTGGGGAGATACAATATTAATTTGTCTAAACTCCTGGATGTGGATTGTAGTCTAGTAGATGGATATGAGAAATAGAGAAAAATAAATTTAAGAAGAGCCCAAGAGAGCTCCAAATGGGAAATGCTTGAACTACATATATAGAAGGGGAAAAAAGTTCATGACACCATATTTTTCAATTATTAAATTTTTAATAAGCTAGAAACAATGGACTATATAAAATATGATAAGCTGCAATAGAGGCGAGTAAGGTTTCCTTTTTAGGCTCAATATCATCAACTCCATTAATATAATAAAGCTGAAGAATGATGAGATAGCAGTTTCTCTGAAACTGTAAGAGGATTTCAAGATCTTTCAGGACAATGAGTCAAGGAATTGATATAGTAGCCCAGGAATCTAATGAGATCTTAGATTTATAATCAGCAAAGGTCTATAGTCTTAGAATAAAGATAGGAAACTCCTTCTGGTCTCTACTGTAGGTAGGGAGAATATTGAATATAATATTGTGTTCAGACCTTGGTTTCTCATTCAGGAATGTCTAGAAAAATTTAAGAGTTTGGTGAATAGTTTCCAATTAATAGGAAATATGTATCATTTTTATATTATGTTTCAGAAATAGATCAGGAAATAAATCATAAAAGAGATGGAGATACGGATGTGCCAGGAAGAATTTTCCCAAAATTAGAGCTATTCCAAAATGGAACACATGATTCAGGTAATATCGGTCTCCATTGTAAATCTATAAGTAGAAAAGTGATGATTATTTGTCAGATTTACAGTAGAAATGATTCTTTTTCCATCCTAGCTTGAACTACATGACCAATGAGGGCCTTTTTAAATCTCAAGATACTATAAAATTCATTAAAATTATTTTCATATGTAGACATTGATTTAATTTTTCCTTTTTCAAATGGCTTTAATAAGAGTACAAAGAAAAAGTTACAAATATGACAGCGTGCGCTCAGAGGATAGTAGGAATAGATATCTTTCATTCATTCATTTATCCACACTCCACCACATGTACTTCAACAGAATGTCAGGATGTCAAGGAATTATCCTTGGCCTGTCTAATGTTTCCTGGTGTTTTATTTTGTCCATCAAAGAAAAAAAAATCACTGATTAAGAATGAAAATATTACTGGCTTTGTTCATGCAAGCCTGGGGAAATTAGAATACATTCAGCCATGCCATTTGTTATTAGCTGAGTCCAGTGTAAATCACAGATAAAGCTGACATATTCCGCAGGCTGATCACAGTGGGAATATTGAGTGTCGCCATTTGTGATGGATTAAATGGGGGGAAAAATTAAAGTTGTGCAAATTATTTCTGTGCAGTGGTTCTAATGTCAGGGAAAAGCGATTAGACATGGCTGGACGAAAATAAAAATGAAACTGACACTGTGAACTGCTTATTCTTGCTTACTCAGCTTAGATGGCACATGGGAGTTTACCACTAAAGGACTTTGTGTATAGTTGAATTACTGGAAACTCCCTTTTATTGTGCATTCTCTTAATTGGAATTTTATATTAATTGAGACTATACATATCTCTAGTATATTAATGAATGATAAGTGTAATGGTGACCATGAAAGAGGTACTTCCAGTCCTCAAGGTGTTCTAGAAGTCATTTAGCAATCACTTATCATCAAGAGTGTCTTAGTAGCATGTAACGTATTGTATTATATTTCAACTCAACAATAACACATACTTATAAATTATCAACTATGTGCAAAATAATGTGCTAGGAATTGTGAAGCCAAAGTTACAAATGAAGCAATACTTACCTTCAAGAAACTATAACACTAAAGGTTTAACAACAAAATTTAATTTAACAATAAAATTTTAATAAGACTAAAATTTTAATACGCCAAATATTTATTAAGTGCCTACTAGGTCAAGATACCCTCGTAGATGTTTTGAGAAGGAAAGACAAAAAGGAAAACAATTTCTACTCTCAAGGACTATGTAATTTACTGAAATAAAGTTTACAAACAAAATCAATTAAAACAAGATTAAAAAAGAAGTAAATAGCTAGGGAAAATATTATGGCAAATATCTCTGACAAGGACCTCATTTATCAAACATATAAAGAATTAAGATGAATTTATAAGGATATAAGTTATTCCCTAATTGATAAATGATCAAAGAATTTGAACAGGCATGTCCCAGATGAGGAAATTAAAACTATTTATAGTCATAAGGAAAAATAGTCCAAATCACTGTTGATTAGAGAAATGCAAATTTAAACAACTATGAGATGCCACCTCACACCTATCAGATAGGCTTATATGACAAAAAAGAAAAATGATAAATGCTAAAGAGGAAATGGAAAATTTGGAACTTTACTACACTGTTGGCTAAGCTGTTACCTAATATTACTATTCTGTAATGTAATCTTGAATCACATCCAAAAAACTATAAAATTGTGCATACTCTTTCTTGACCCATAAATACCATTACTAGATGAGACCAGAGATGGGGGATGGCCCTACAAAAATATTTGTACAGAATAAATATTTGTAAATATTTAGAGTAGCTCTTTTTGTGATGGCAAACAATTGATAACTGAAGCTATTTTCATTAATTCAGAAATGGAAAAATATATGTGGTTTGGCTGTAATGGAATACTACTGCACCATAAGAAATGCCAAACAGGATGATTTCAGAAAAGAAAAGAAAAAATATTCAGAAAAACTTATATGAAAACATTGTATAAAGTAACAAAAATAATCAACTGTGAATGACAATTATTATCAGCAATGCAAGGATGCAAGACACCCACAAGGGATTCATGCTGAAAAATGATATCTATATCTATAGAAGGAACTGGCAGAGTCCATGAATGCAACTCAAATAATATCATTTCTCATTTTGTTTCCATCATGAGTTTTTTTCTTACATGTGTGATATCTTTTGTTACAACAAGAAGAATATGGAAATTTGTATTGCATGATAAATATATATTTGTCAGATTGTTTAACACCTTGAGAATAACCTATATCAGATTGTTTATCATTTTGAGAGGGAGAAGATAGGAGGAAGGGAAGGAAATAATTTTGACAGCAAAAAGTCAGAAAATGATTGTTAGAGAATTGTTTCTACAAATAATTAAAAAAACAAGTATACAAAAATAATATTTACACATATATTTGTAATGTTTATTAAGGAGTAAAGAGGGCAATTGGAAGATAAAAAAAAATCCTCCAGAAATTTTTTAGGAAAGAGAGAAATGAAAATTGAGGATACTTGGGAATTCTTCACAGAGGAAGAAGCACAGAGCTTCTGAATTGATTTTCCTCATGTCTAGTTCTGATTACATCATTCCACAACTTAATAATATCCATTTGTTCCCTATTGTTCCCTTCAATAAAAATAAACCAATTTTATAATTCTAAATTCACTACACATATCTTACTTTCTACTTTTGGTAAAGTGAAAAAGGTCAAGTTTATGTCAGTTCAACAGAATATCCTCCAGATGTCCCTTCCTCAAGGAAAGACACAAATAATGAAAGTGCTAAAGATTCCTAGAACCATCATGTCCTTCAACCAATGCTCTTACTGTATGACTTGTTTCAAAACTAGGAAGACACTTGAGACTCTGGACCAGGGGTCACCAACGTATGGCTCTAGAGCCATATCTGGCTCTTTTAAGGCCTAGAAATGGCTCTTTCTGCAGGAGCCATAAAGTCAATTTTTTTTTTCAGGTGCTGTTACAGGAGCGCACTGTGAGCGCTGTATGGGTCTCACGAAATTACATTTTAAAAAATGTGGCGTTTAGGGCTCTCACGGCCAAAAAGGTTGCTGACGCCTGCTCTGGACAATAGTTGCACTTTTAAACTGACCTCAACTATTTTCCAAGTTGCAGAATCAAGTTCAGGATGGAAAAGTATATTCACTTCAAGGAATGGCAAGGCTTCATATAAAGTTCTGTTCTCTCTCATTTTTCCAAAAAAAAAAAAATAAAGGCAACTAAGATAAATTTATAAAAATAAAAGCCATTTCCCAAAAGCCAGTCAAAAGATATGAATGAGCAGTTTTCAGAATTACAAATCAAAGTTATCTATTATCATAGGAGAAAAAAGCTTTAAATCAATATTGATAAAAGAAATGCTCATCAAAGCAACTTTGAGGTACAACTCCACATTATCAGAAATGAAAAATGCAAGTTAATCCTTAATGTGGCAGAAACAAATATGAAAAAGAAATATAGAGACCTTTTAAACCACATTTTTATAGATTTGGAGAGATAGAAGTAAAATTATATTTCAAAGAATACCTTACCATTTCTCTCAATAGCTTACATCACTTGGGTGGTGACATCATACCGTGGTGGATAGAGTATTATATCTGTAGTGAAGAAAATTTGGGCTTGAATTTTGCTCTCATCCTAAGCAAATAATTCAATAGAGATAATAATCAGATCAATCTAACAGATTAGTTCTGAGCATCAAATGATCCCCTTGCTCTCATTGACAAGCTTTTATGTTATCTTATCACTGCCTGAGTTTCCATGTCACTTTCTGGCCATCTCTATTCCCAGTTCTTCTATTCTTGAATTACCATCTGCTGTCCTCTAATCTTTACTTTTGATTTCTCCTTTCTCTCATTAGAACGTAAGCTTTTTGAGAACAGGGATTGATTTAGTTATTTACATTTGTATTCCTAGCATTTGGAATACATGTTCAGAACATAGTATGCACTGTGTATATATAATTTAAGTGCTTTGTAAACACATTACAAGTCCTTTTTGTATTTCCTCAAGCCCATGATACTAGGAATTGTTTCAATATTGTTTTTATAATGCTAGAGAACAGAAGAGCATTTTGCAAACAGTAGATATTTGATAAATGCTTAATTGATTGAGCCATTAATTGACTAATCATTTCTCTAAAAATAACTATACAGCTGATCTAATGTTTTATTAAAGTAAGTGTTTTTAAGTTGAAGTTGAAGTCTTTGGGTTAAAAAATATTTCATAACTTTTAATTTAATTGATTTCCTCTCTGCTTCTATGGAAAATATTTTATGTATATTAAATTATGAGAATGGATCCTTTAGCTTTAACACACTATCAAAAGGGTCCATCTTAAAACAAAATATTTAGAATTCTTGCTTTAATTTAATGGCATTTCCTCCAGTTTAACTTCTAAAAAATGGGTTTCTGAAAATAAGTTTTGGAGCTGGAAGGGCTCTTAGGGATCATCTAAGTCTATGTCCTCCTTTTTAGAGTTGAATAAACTAATATCCAGACCAGGTCAAGTACTTGTCTTAGTTCAGATAGGAAGAAACTTCATACATGCATGAAAACAAAGCAAATAGCAGTTAAGGCAGTATGAGATAGTACATGGGGCACTGGACCTGAAATTAGAAAGATCTGGATTTATATCTTTTCTTAGACATTTACAATCTATGACACTCTTGGCCAGTCACTTACTTTTCTTGTGCCTCAGTTTCTTATTATGTTAAATAAGTGAGTTAGAAATCAATTTTTCCAATGACCTTTCTTAGCTCTAAATCTATGATCCTCTAAATGCTAGCACTGCTTGGAATTTAAACTATACATAAGAGATGCTTGATAAATATTCTTTAACTTGAATTGGATACCAGCGAAGAAGGATTCTTTATTATTACTGAGTATATAGATAAATAGTCAAACACAGAGATGGCAAAGCCCTAAACTTCTTCAGTGGACTCATCCGACTGTAAGCACGGTGCATTGCTGTGGGATTTCCACTTCAGCGCATAGTATTATCAAAAGCATATAAAAGAAAATAACTCTTGTGTTCTTCCTTCTGTTCCTCCCCTAGCTGAGCATTCATACTCTGAAAAAGCTGTCAAGCCAGTCTCATTCACAGGTGAAGCCATTTGTTTTATTTTGACTCAGATGCATCTTTAAGGCTTGGAAAGGACAATATTTACTTTGAATTTTTTTCTTTTGTACATCATATTTTTTCAGATTATATGTTAATATAATTTCTTAATATTTATTTTCTGATATTTTGCAATCCATTTTTTCTTCCCCTCAAAGAAGGAAGATGATATAATATATGTTATATATATATATCCCAATATAATACATATTCCCATGTTCCTCATGTTGTGAAAGATACAAAAAGACAAAATGCTTATAACTAGAGACATTCACAGAATAAAGTAAAGAACGACATATTTCAATGTGCATTTGACTCATACTGTTCCTACTATGGTGGTAGTTATCCTTTTATGTCGCTCGGCTCTACCTTGTTGATAACAGTTATGTGATTTATTGTTGATCATCATATTTATTGTTGTTACTATGTCCAATATTCTCCTGGTTCTGTTCTATTAATTTACTTTTGCCAAGCCCTTCCTCTAATCCAATGCAATCTGTTTAATTATAAGTTTTTCTTAAATTGTGTGTTTGAGATATTCCTTCAAAACAGTTGCTCTTTGCTAAATTTTCTTTGTTCTGTCCAACTGTCTAGTAGTCATTCTAATGAGAATGATGCATTTCTTCATAAAAAAGAATTTTTATGCTACTTATACATATCCCTCTTAGCATTTTCCATTTTCTATTTAGGCAAAATGAAGTTATTGCAGTGAATAAGAGGGACTATGTTACCAACCATTTGTTTCCCCTTCTTCAGGTAAGAAGGACCATTCTCAAATATTTATGCTCAGTGCTACTGAACAGAATTAAACAACCAAAAAAACAAGCATTTACTTAGTGCTTATAACACACTTGTCTTGGTATTAGACTTTCGTGATATGGTGTCAAAAAAGGGAAAAAAACAATCTCTACACTTAAGGAGCTTACATTCAATTTCTCAATTTTTCCTTCTCTCAAGAGCAAATTAGTTCATCTATATTTCATATTTTTCCCTTTCTATAACATTTCACCCACATTGGGCTACTTATATTTTTCTATTTGATGCTGGTTATTTCTATGCCCACCTCTGTGCTAAAATTGATTGCACTGGATCCTGAATTCCATTTTTCACAATCCTAACCTTCTTTCAAAAAACTCAAATTCTCACTTCTTTAAGAAGCCTTCTCAGATCTCAACAAATTATAATGTTCTCTTCTTCCAAAATTTCCATTTGAAAATACTTATCTGTGTATGTATTGTGTCCTCTGAGTGGAAAGAAAGCTCATTTTGGGTAGAACTTATTTCGTATTCATCTCAATATACCGAATGCAGTGACTAACATATACTAGGCACTTAATAACGCATTGTGAATCTGATAAAATTGGAGTGAATTATTTACATGTATGTGGCATCATGACTGGTCTAGAATGATTAGGACTTAGAATGAGGAAGACCAAAGTAAATATCCCCCCTTTATATATTTTGCTTGTGTGAGTAACTTAATATTCCAAGAATCTCAGACAGATATGCTATTGAGTCTTAGACAAATGAAGTGGGGAAAAGGGCATATTTTTCTTTATTTTGTTGTGTAACTCTATGGAGTTGTAAGCATGATATACTGGACAGATAGGAAGCTGACTATCGAATACTGCACATCTAGGTTCAAATTCTACCCCTGACACAGTCATGCTTGTACAACCTGGAGTAAATTGCATAACTTCATAATGGATAGAGTTACATTTGGATTCAGGAATATCTGTGTTCAATTACTGCCTGAAATATTTGCTAGTCAGACAATTCATTTATTCATTCTTTGAAAATCTTAAACAGATCTATAGGTGTTAGTTATTATTAATATCAGAATCAGATTCACAGAATCAAAGAACTTGAGAGCTTAAATAGACATTAGTCACCAGCCAGCTCAATATTTTTATTTGAACAGTCAGTATTCAAATTTCAGGCCAGGAGGCTGGCATGCATTAGTAGAGAAAGAAATTCCCTTGTTCTTTGTCTCAGCCAGATCAGACATATTTGAAAAATATCTCTAGCTTGATCTCAGTATCTTGTTGGGTACATCTATCCTTTTCTCTGTGTACTTCTACCTCCAACTCGGCATCTACATATCTCTTTGTTAATCATATTTTACCTAGATATTCTCATAGAGTAGAGAGTTATGCCTTCATAACTCTGGTAGAGGTTATGCCTTCACCTGAGAAGAAATACTCTGATATCACATAATTCACAGTGCTTTTGATAGATATGAAATAATATATATTTAATCTGATTAATTGCATTAGCCACTTTCTTAAATTACATAGTTTCCTTTTTCTATCTTTCTTGATATTCTTTCTTGTAACTATTCTTGTCCACATTTCCCCCAGTTTATCGTATTTTTAAAAAAATCACATCCATAATTTTAAATTAAAAAAATCTCTTTAACTGCTTCATACATAAGGGAATATTATTGCTACTGCCTTTCCTCCTCAGGATTTCTCACCTAATCTTAAGCATTTGTTATATAATTCCCATTCCTTATGCTCTTGATGTTAAAGCTGTATTATTCTGAGAATTCTGAGCAAAGAAAACCTGTTTCCTTAAGCTTCTCCATCTCCACCAATACTCTTTCACTTTCCAGAAAACCTTCAACCTCCAGCCTAAAAATAATATTTGAATGACAAATTGAATTTCCCCATATACACCTGTTTGGCTCCCTTGCGAATCAGGAAAAAATATCCAATTTCAAATAACTGAGGGTAATAAAATAGTATTAAACAAACATGAGATCCATACAATAAATATCTTCTTTGAAGTAAAGCTGCAGGTGCATCATGCTGATAGCTTTTTGATATAAGCGGATATTGATTTTAATTTTACTTACATGTAATGGCATTTAGGTTTCAGTGAACTGGGACTGAAAGCTAACTCAGAATAAGTCTGTTTGGAAATTCTCTATCAAGTGCCCATCATGGCTGAGAGCTGAGTCCATCAATTCTTGCAGAAAGCATGCTGTTTACACAACTTACCTTTTTTCCCATATGAATACACTTATATTTATTCTTATAATGAAAACTTCCTGCTGTGTTCTGCCTAGTCCTGGCATGGAGGTGAGATTGAAATTTCCATCCCTACATCAGAGGCACAAAAAGTTTTGACTGAGTAAGTCTGAAGTGGCATAGTATGTATACTGGTTGTCTGTGGGTTAGTCTCAGGAAGTATGGAGAAGATCTTCACTAGATTGGCCTCTGAGTCTCAAATTGTCCAACCACGGTAATTTTCAAAGTCCCATCATGGATGGGAAGACCCACCACCAAAATATCATCATGTATTCTGCATGAAAGGAAGAAGAACTCCTAATCAGCACATCACAAGTGTTGGAACCAATAAAATTTAAGATCCTAAGATGTATATTTTTCATGTAGACTCATATTTTACTTTAATTCAGCTATTTAATTCAGAAAAAATGTTTGGAAAGTTTTACTTATGAGATTTTTAGATACCATGAGGAAAAGGAGTCTTCTTTCAAATTCTTCTCCAACTCTTATTACATGGGTGACCAAACGTATGGGTGACTCTTTAAGCTCTCGGAAATTTCCACTTAAAATTTCCAAGTCTTGGTTAGTCCAATGTAAAATGGATTTTAATGTGTTCCTACATTAATGAAAAAAGAAATATATAAACAAATGTGGTTTTCTAAATTGATATTCAGTGTACAGGGATCTTTATGCATTGTTTAATGGTACCCATTTTGATTTAGTTTAATAGTATTGGCCTAGGGGATAGTGTGCTGGACAGAGTCAGAAATATCTGGATTCAAAATCAGTGTGAGAGTCTCACTACTGTAGTGATGAAATTAGAATACTGATTAAGTATTGATTAAATAAAATACTTGATAAAGAAATCTCTGAGGGTGCAGGCAAGGCAGAGGACTGAGCATGAGACCAGAACTAGAAGGAGGAACAGAGAAAAGTTCTGTCAGTTGGTGAAGTCCTCTTATGGGGTCACTAACTGACTTTGGTCTCTCACTGACTCACTGGGCTTTGCTGGGTGAGCTGGCTTTCTCTGGCTACTGTTGGAGACAAGCATCTGTGACTTTACTCCTGGCTGGTGGAAGGGAAGAGAGACCTCTGAATCTCATCTGAAGAGGGTTTCTACTTTCCTGATTGATAGAAGTCATCTTTAAGAAGGAGCTGATAGATCTTCTTTGATAGCTAACAGTTTTGGAGAAAGAGAAAGACTGAAGCTATTTGTTTGGAGTCTGGGCCATACCAAGGCCACCAGATTGTCAGTTAGCAGCTGCCATCTTGACTGATTGAATTAAAAATGCTTAGAGAATCTTTTTCAAATTAAGTTAACTAAATGAGGATTTAATTAGATTTAGAGTCAGATAGCATTTGGGGTTTTTATTTTAGTAAGTGTAAGTGTAGGTTTAGTGTAGTTGGAAGAAACGAAGGCTCTCTTGTGAGGCAGATGTAGAAAGCTTGTGGAAAGTTTGTTCCCTGTTAGTTTAAGGCCTTCCCTATTATTAATCGTTATTTCCATATTATCAAACATAAATAAATAGCTTTATATATATATGGTTTGTCTCCAAGAACCTTTAGTACTGACCCAGGGAAGGGAAGTCATTCTTGGCTTTCCTTCAGGGAAGAGAGTTAAAAGATACTTTTGTGGATACCAAAGAATGTATCTTATCACATCATCCTCCCAATTTCAATTTATCAACATTATTTCTTCACTCCCTATGTAATAATATGTGTAAATTATTTTGAAAACTTTAAAGATATATGCAAATTATGTTATTATTATTATTACTGTTGTCATCATCATCCATCAATAGCATCAGCATCAATAGATTGTCACCACAACAATTTCGGAATTGGATCAACATGAATTGAGGCAAAGCAATTTTATTTTAAAAATAATGAGAAAAACAGGACAATTCTACCTGTATGTGACTTCATCTTTCTATTCTTGACTTGTCAATCCCACTCAGTGCATTCAGACAATAATGATGTCTTGATGCACTTTGTAATTTTAAAGCACTAAGCCATTATTCTTACTATTATAGCAGAGTTCTACTCAAAGCAATTATAGAATGAGTCATTTGAGGTTTTTTTAGAATTGATTTTTTTTCTTTTATTATGTTTGGTATCTACTATAGTATTTTGAAAATAGCAAAGTACTTGATAAAAAAATGTTGAATGACACACCACATATAAGCATACATATATCTTGATGATTCATCTAGTTTTACCTTCAGGTTTTGTTTTTTATTTGTTTTTCCATTTTGGTTCAATACAAATTAGTGACTAGAAATTTAAAGAGTTTAAAAGTTTAATTTTTAAATATATATATATGCATATATATATAATTTGGCTTAAAACCTATTTCTAGTTCTGATTCTCTTCCATATTCACAGACTATGTTGTTCTTGTTCTTGTTTTATCTCTTTAGATTAATCAACAAACATATACAGTCTGAATTGTAGTATCTTTAGAATCAGTATTAGAGTCAGAAAGATTCTTAGAGATCATCTAGTCCAATTATACAATTTTAGAGATGAGGAAACAAGCCCAGAGAGATGAGATAACTGCCAGAGGGTCACATAGTCACTAGCTAATACAGTATTTGAATGAGTTAGTCATTTTCCTAATCCAGTGCTCCTTCATTAAACCTAGCTTCCTATATTAACACTTCTTCCATCTCTTAAGACATCTCCAAGGTTTCTCATCTGGTTCTGAGTATCTGAAGTTCTTCGAATCAGATCAGAAACATGTGGAAAATTTGGGTTCTATTTCCAAAAGGAGTTTTTGAAATGGTAGGATGAAGAACAGAGACCAATACTATAATGCTAAATTTTGATATGAGAATTTATAGATCATCTCAAAGATGAAAGGCAGTATGAGAGATAAATGTTGAAAGGCAGTGCTATGTAGTGGAGAGACTGTTGAATTTGGAATCAGAAAGATGGGTTCAAGAACTGACTTAAACACTTAATTACTGTCACTCTAAATATAGTCTGATACCATTTCCTCAAAAAGACAAGCAAATACATTAGGCTTTGAAGGATAGCTAGAAAGGAATGGAGAATAACACAAGGTGAGGAGAATGAAAGAAATAAAATCAAGGTGGCATGAAACTGGGGGAAAAAAGTAGTTGTAGGGAAGTGCATTTTATATGCAATTATTAACAGTGACTAATTTACCTCTCATAACTATGAATTATGAACTTTATTTTTTCCTTATGAAGGGCATTACTATCTGCTGCATCCTAAGAGTCAATGCAGTCATCCATCAAACTTGAATCTGCACTGTCTCTTCCATGAGGATATGAGGAATTGGAGAGCCAAGACAATCTTTCTATTCTGCAAGGATAGAAAATGCTTAACCGATACTTTATTCATTGTCAATGACTTTGAATCTCTGGAAAGATGTTGATAGCATTGCACACAGTAACTTTGGGCACCAGTTATTTCACTATCCTGGGGTACATGGTTACATTTCTTTACTGAAACAAAAGACCCATAAGAACACAGCGATCCCAAGAAAGTACTCCATATCAGTAGAAACATGTATTCATTTTGTTAACCATAGCATGAGGTGGTAACAAGTCTGTTTTTTGGTTTTGTTTTGTTTTGTTTTTTTGTTACAATAGTCATGATGTAACCTATGTTGCTCAAGTTGTCTCTTCCAAATCACAGCTTTCTGATGGCTTACTTCAGAAAAATAATGTGTACTTTAAATACACAGAGCAATAGCACAAGAAGAATAATGAAAACAAGCCATAAATTATTAAGGCATGTTTGCTAATAAATGAATAATATTAGTGATTATGATAATTACCAGAATTACAATAGTTTTTTGAAGTTCGAAAAATATTCCTACATAAGAGGTGCATGCTATAATTATTCCCATATTACAGATGAGGAAACTGAGGCAGGTATACTTGATCTGACTTACCCATGGTCATTTAGTTAATATCTTTTAAAAATAATAAGCCTTATAAAAACTAAAAGTATTAATCAAATATGAAACCATTCTTTCCTAGGATTTTTCTTATAGAACCTGACACCCATTATTAATATTAATATAATCATCTGAAAAACAAAGAGTTTAAGGATATGAGGAAGAAATATGAAGTAAGAAATTCCAAATAGGGAAATAGTTATTTTGAAGAAGATTCACATTCTCTAACAATTTGGCGATGAAGGTTATACCAGTATATATATAACCAACCAGTAGGTCAGGATATATCCATAGATTTGGGATCTGAAAGATACCATCTGGAATTCTTACTTTATAGAGATGCTACGAGGGCCAGATGAGATACTATAAGCAAGGCTTTTTGCAAAGTTTAAAACTTTAGTTTTGAAAGTCATCACAATTGTTCTCTTTTTTGGTTGCCTCACTATTCTCCATTGGCAGACAGGAATGTCCTCTCCAACTCCTGTACTTCAATATACTACTTTTTAGCCTTTCAGTAAGTAATAGTCATTAAGCAATAGTCATTTCTTAGTCCCTGGCTATCTCCTTTGTTTTGGAAAACATAGGAAGGAAGCAGAGCAAGTCCAAAGGATAAAGAATTTGATGTCCTCAGGAGTTAGTTAGACAAAGGTAAAGTTCACTTTTGTTGAATGCTAGAATATGAGAAGGAAGCATGCCCCAATTGATGCTGTCTGAATTCAGTTTTCATTCCTAGGGACATGTTCAGGCTTTTCCCATCCTACTTCAGAGATTAATTGTCTCCAGTGTGCTATTTGTGCCATTTGGTGCTCTCATTTCAACATCTAGGTGATCTCTAAACTAAACCTATAAAGATTAGTTTCTCCTTATGGGAAAAAAAGTATTTAAATAAAAGCCAGACAAACAAATAGTGCACCTCCCCTTAAACTTTTTTGTAGTTCACAACCAAGACATCTGCATCTTTGTAAAATATATGCCAGCATTCTTGGAAATGAGAGGTATCATTGCACCTGATATTTCCATTTGATATGTTTATGAAGCAAGAAAAGTGGAGAATCTAAGCAGAGTTGAAAGAACCTTCACTTTCCCTCAGCAGCTGATGCTAATATTTAATTCACTACTAAAGAAGATTGATGACAAATACGAGCCTCAACTTCAACAGACCCACAGCTGCTTTTAATATTGTACAATTAAGGTCTCCTCCACCAAGACTCTAGTGCTGTTTTTTTTTCCCTTTGGGGTGAATAAATTTTTTCTATGTCCCTAAAAATATGGTGTACCATTGAGAGAAAGAATTATGGGAGTAGAAATATAGAAGAAAAACATATGACATCATTTGTTTATATGGGTATGTGAGTTGGGGTTTTGGTTTTAAAAGATTGCTGTATTGCAAAAATGGATAATATGGAAATAGATATAAATGATAACATTTATATAAGCTGAGGGAAAGTGCTTATTGACTCCAGAAGAGGGGAGGGAAGGGAAAGAAAATGAATTATGTAAACATGGAAAATATTTTTAATTAAAATTAAAATAAAAAAATATGGTGTACTCGAAAAGTACTCTCTCAGGAGTTAGGAAACCTGAGATCTAATCTTTGCATATGCCATCAATTGTCTGTGTGTCCTTGGGACATAGTGGAATAAATGGGACTTTACCCCACAGTATCCAAATGTAGAGCAGAGTGATAGCATTAAAATAGTTTCTAACAATGGTTGCCCCCAGTGAGTCCTCATTTCTCCTTCCTATGGCTAGTCATATTGTAGCATAATACATCATCTACAAATTCCCTTCCCATTCCCCATGAAGGTTCCTTAAACCAAATTCCTAACTTTCCCCAAGATACATCGATTTTTGGCTGTCCGACTAGGTTCACTCAATCACTCTTAGACTTGGTTTCCTTACCTTCAGAGGGAAAATTTTAATTAAATGATCTTCGAGCTCTTTATAAGTGCCAAAATTCTATGAACACAGGGAAGCTATGCAATACTCTAGGGATGCCTTTGCCACAGTCTAAATGGCACCTTTCAATTCAAAGATGAAAACACTACAGAATGTACTGGTTCTGAGACCTTCTGACATTAGCCCTTGACATTTGAAAGGCAGCACTTACTAATTGAAAACTGAAAGATGACTGTGTTAGGCATGGCATGAATAATGGCGAATCTCCAGCAAAGGTTTTCAGTTCCTCAAATGGTAACATGGATTTGCACACTGGCATTCAAGACCATTAAAATTAACCAAATTCAGGAGTGGGGGAGTTATGATAAGACTCAGAAATCCACATGACACAACTACTTTTTTTAATGATATGTTCCAACTGAGGGAAACTCTGGGGTGGGGTGGGGGTGAGGAATGAAAGGGAAACAGGTGGTCATTATACTTCAGTGGGAAACTGTTTATTCAGTCATATCTATGCAACTGAATTCTCTCTTCTGAGTCCCTTCCATAGGTCAAGGCCAAGGGTGAAATTAATAAATTAACATTATTAATATTTACAGTCACATTAAACCATCTCCTGTTCCTCTGCTTGCAAAGTTCTTGGGGTGGAGGAACCCATCCCCTAAAGTGCTCAAAATCAGGAGTTCTTAACTTTTAGTGTATCATGAAACCACTTAATTGTCTGATAATGCCAATGGACTCCTCAGAATAATGTTTTAAATATATTAAATACAAAAGTTTGGTAAACATACCAAATAAATCATATTTTATTAGATTAATGTGTTTTTTTTAACTTTACAATTCCTAGGATAAGAGGTCATACTCTCAAGTCGTTAATGCCAGGAACAGCAATTCATACATTTTAGGAAAAATATTGACAAGCTGGAGAGCATCCAAAGGTGTGCCATCATATAAATAAAGGGACCAAGATGAGAGCTAATTGAAGAAAATCAGAATGTTAGTCACAGGAAGTGAAGGCAAGGAATGTAGGGAGGATAGTGTCTCAAATATATGAAAAACTATCTTATGGAAATGTGACTAGACCTGTTTCATTTGACTAAGAAGGAAAAACAAATGTACATTTTTGTAATTTTAAATAAAGGACAAATTTATTCTTGTGAGTTTCATATAGGCAACAATCACATAAGTTTCCTAACAATTAAAAATGTGCTGCCTCAGGAGGTGTTGGCTTTCCCCTCACTGAATATTTTTTAAGTAATAAAACTGTGTTGTTATTAGTTAACAATATTGTAGCTTAGAAGAATTTTAAGCATTGGGGAAAAACCTTAACCCAATTAAATTCTAGTTTTTTCACCTGTAAAATGGAACTAATAATAGCATCTACATGAAAGGGTTGTGAAGATAAAATGAGATCATATACCTAAAGTACTTTACAAAGTTAAACAATGGCTACTTAAAACCTAATTATTATAATAATTTTTATGTTTTGCAACTAAGGTCCCCTCTTACTTCTTCAAGCCTGTGATTTAAAGTGTTGGTTGTTTTTGAATTCCTGGGTCCTTTTCCAGTAGATTTCTAGCTTATATACAATAGTGTTTGTTTCAAATTGTTAAAAGATATTAAAATATTACTGGCTGATTGAAATGAAATAAGTTTGGTAAAAAAAAATATTAGGAAGGATATATATGGTTTCCTCTCCTCTGCATATTGACAAAGATAAAGGCTTGAAGAAAAAGGCAGTTTCACTCTAGAACATGAAAACATTCAATGTGGAACTCTGCATCATATGATATCAACTCAAATATTTGCAAACAAAATGGAATAGCTCACCCGTCAACTTATCACTTGAATCTCATTTTGCATTCGACGATTAATATGAAGTTTTAGAAATCAGCAGGGGAAAAAACAAATTCTTTGCACCCTTTTGTTGCCTTTTCAGACAGAACCAGAGAGATAATGGGGAAGAGTGTTTAAAGAGAGTCCTGGTCTTGAATTAAGAAAAACTGTGTTCAAGGATTAAGTCTGACACATGCTTTTTGAGTAAACCTAAGCAATTCTAACTTATCAGGGAGAAATAAAATTCTCTAAGACAAAGTGTCATCTAATATAAATGATTGATTGAGTCACTGAATACATGAAAAAATATTTTAAACAGTATTTTATAGTGTTGACTAGATGCCAAACATTATTCTTTGTGTTAAAGATACAAAATTAAAATGAAGATATCTCATGACATCAAGGAATTTAGCTCTAATGCTGGGAATATATATATGCATATGTATACAAATAATATGAATATTAAATAATTATATACATATAGTTTATAGATGCAATTATTTAATATATAATGTAAATGTTAAGTATATTCATATTCATTTAACATTTATATTATTATTTATAACTAAATGTACTATGTATACACATACTCCTCCATAGTCATCAAGAAAGAGTGTTTTCATATGAAAAATAGAGGGATATTGAATGAAGTCATTGGGGAACATAATATAATAACAATTACAACATACTGGTATAAGCTCCTTGAGGGCATATCCAGTGATTAACATAGTGCATGGTATATAGTAGGAACTTAATAAATGTTCATTGAATGAATGAACAAGTGAGTGAGTGAAAGAGTGAATAAGTGAGTAAGTGAAGAGTTTGAGGAGAGATTGGGGAAAACGTTATTCAGCGGCAACATATCCAGTGAAATCATTAGGAAGTAAAGCAAATCATGAGAAGAAACCGAGCACTAAATCTCATCTGTCAACCTGTACCATATTGGATACATCATAGACTTTTTGGACCTAAACTTCCAAATCTTTAAAACTGGGTGTATAGAGTGCCAACATGGAATCTAGAAACCCCAAACTTGTAGCCTAGTAAGATCTGATGACCTCCACGTTTTAGGACTAGCTTGTAAACTGGACACCCCAAAGCTTGTATTTCTTCCCTATTCCCATGAGAATCCACTCTGAAGGGAATCTCAGGCTAGCAGTTTCAAACTGAATAACGGAACCTAAGGTAAATGACAATCCCTGTCAGGTGGGGCCAAGCCCAAGTCCAGTGACTCTTTAGCACAGTCTTGTAAGCTGAAGGCCCTGAGTTAGATCCTTGAAAGAAGGGTGTGATACAGTGGGAGAGGCTTCTGGAGACAAGAAGAGTCACTTGGCTTGGGCTTGGTGGGGATTGTCATTTACCTTAGGGTCCATTATTCAGTCTGAAACTACTAGTCTGAGATTCCCTTTAGGGTCGATTTTCATAAGAACAGGGAATGAGTACGAGCTTTGGGGTCTCCAACTTATAAGTTAGTCCTAAAACTTGGGGTTCATCAGATCTTACTAGGCTACAAGTTTGGGGTTTCTAGATTCCATGTTGACAAGAGAAATTTCTTATAAAGTTCCTTTGATCTCAGATTCTGTGGTGCGATAATACTAGCCTCTTAGGAGATTTGAGCTGTGTGGCAGAAGAAATTTCCACAATAGTTATCTTCCACATAAATGAAACAAGCCTGGACCAATTTTTTAAAATATGGGTACAATAGTCTGCCCCAAACAAACTCATTGCTACAGTCTTCAGGAGTAGCTTGCTCTGATAATTCAATTTAGTTATCTAATTCCTTTCTCTCTGTGTGACTTCCATAATCCTCTGAAAAGTCAGATACTTTGCTGGTGTCCTAATGAGTTGTCTTTCTGCCCTCATAAGTAAGTAAATAAATAAACAAATATTCTTAAACATTTTCTAGGTTATGAGAACTGTATAAGAATGTTAGTCCTGATCCCATTTTTTCAGATATATGTTAATTCTTCTCTATTTGTTTTATTTTATTTTTTAAATTACTATATTTTATTTTTAGAAAAATTTTCCATGGTTACATGATTCATGTTTTTACTTTCCCCTTCACCTCCTCAAACTCCCCTCCCCATAGCTAACTCGCATTTCCACTGGTTTTAACATGGGTTATCAATCAAGACTTATTTACATATTATTCGTAGTTGCATTGATGTGGTCCTTTCAGGTCTATATACCCAATCATGTCCTCATTAACTCAAGGGTTCAAGCAGTTGCTTTTCTTCTGTGTTTCCTCTCCTATAGTTCTTCCTCTGAATGTGGGTATCGTTCTTTTCCATAAATCCTTCAGCATTGTCCTGGTTCATTCCATTGCTGCTAGTACAGAAGTCCATTACATTCTATTTTATCTATTATCAGTCTCTATATACAATATTCTCCTGGTTCTGCTCCTTTCACTCTGCATCAGTTTCTGGATGTCTTTCCAGTTCACATGGAATTCCTCCAGTTTATTATTCATTTAAGCACAACAGTATTTCATCACCAACATATACCACAATTTGTTCAGCCATTCCCCAATTGAAGGGCACACCCTCGCTTTCCTGTTTTTTGCCACCACAAAGAGCACAGCTATAAATATTTTTGTACAAATCTGTTTATCTATGATCTCTTTGGGGTACAAACCCAGCAATGGCATGGCTGGATCAAAGGGCAGGCATTCTTTTATCACTCTTTGGGCATAATTCCAAATTGCCTTTGGAAAAGAAGATGTAGGATGAAATATCCCAAAATTTTCATTGAAATATGTTTTCCCTTAGTTTCTTTCTACTTCAGAAAAAAGGAGATTTAGCATAAATCAGATTTATTTAGACACTTAAACTTGAGACATTTTGAGACATATTTTAGATATATTTAGACATAAACCTTTAACATTTAATCAGCAAGTATTTCATTGTTGATTATATAACAGAAGTTTGGCCAATGGGGACCCAGTCCTTAGAGAATAAGCAGAGGACATTTATTGCTGCCAATCTGGGTGGAAAAGAATGGTGAGCCTACTCCTGGAAATGGACGATAAAGTAGGATATATACAGTACAAAAAAAATACAAAATTTCTGTAGCTGTTTCCTATTTAGCTACTGGGTGATAGGTAAGGGGAAAAACATAAAATTACTGCCAAGTCAAAAATTAGAGTCCAAGAAAAAGTCACTAACCTAGAAAGTTGATCTCTCCCTACCTTAGTGATGAACAAGGCAAATTTATCATCATTCTTGAAGTAGTGGAGAGAGTTAACTCTAGGAGCCAATCTCCACACCTTTATGTTTATGAACACATGATTCTTCTTTTTCATTATCTCATTGTGTTTATTTTTTCTTGACCTTCAGTTAGTGCAAATCTAGGGGAAATGAACTAGTCTGTGATGTTATGAGCTTTCAGAGATCAGAAGAGTGACTCAATTATTTAAAAGATATCAATGTTGAGACAACCATTGATAAGCGATGTAAGGAGGGCAGCCCTAAAGAGTGATTTTCCAGACCTATGTCTTAGAGACTAGTCTGTTATGCATTCAGCAGCTATATACCATTTAGAACTAAATTTAGTGGGTGATAGTAGTAGGAGAATTCTGTAATCCCTCAGGAGTTATAAATCCGTCCAGAGGAGATATAGTCATAGCTGTCCTCTAGGGATCATATTTCCTGGTAATTTCAGTTAAAATAGGTCAGGAGCTAAACTATATAGAGTTAAAAGCAGAATGGAGGGGAAAAGCAGTTAAAACACCTATTGGAGGATAGGAATTGAGGAGAGAAAGAGGTCCCCAGACAATAGCTAATAGAATTTTAATTAGATAGTACCTGTGGATTGAGTGAACTTCAAAGGAAAAGGTATTACTGATTGATTGATGGTCTTGGTGAGTGAGACTGAAAGCAGCAATGAGGAGCAAGGAGCACCCCAATCATCCTACCTCAACATATTGTATTTGTTAATAGAGGTTAATGGCCCTTTCATTTCATAACTAGGGTCTTTCAGGTGGTAGATATTATGCATATAGGAGAAAAGGGTATATGCATTTAGAGTTGAAAGGAACCTCTGATACCATCCAGTCTAAACTATCATTTTATTGATGAAAAAATGACACTTCAGAGAAGGGAGGTGATTTAGCCAGGATCACACACATGCTGAGTTTCAGAGGTGAAATTTGCAGCCAATTAGTTCAGACTCCATGTCCAATACTCTCCACTACAAACTATCTTTAAGTATTAAAATAAACCATAACAATTGTTTAATGGATTTAATGTAGGAGTCTGGAATGGATCATTTCTAAATTTCCTACACTCTAGAATCCCTTGAATTATAATATAACAGGCATGATAAGTAACAAATGATTGACCAAGAACTGCATTACTTACTTCCTGTAAGTATTTATTTTTCTAATTTTAACATGGAAATGGCAGGGAATGCCTGCCGTTTCCATGTTACACTAATAAATGTATTATCATTTGGGAAGAACTAAGTAGGAGGGTAAAGTAGATTAAGGAGAAATAACCTGGAAATGGCATTGATGATTAAATGTTTATATGATTTAATACCTACATACATTGCTGGCATGAAAAATTATGAATATCTATATCATAAAAATATATTTCTAAAGTTTAAAAAAACATATTAGTATAAACGGAAAAGGTAACTATAAAAAGACATTGAAATATATTATACAAATGTTATTCATTGGAAATTCTATATCTTTTGGTTTTGATTCCAAACTACCTATTAAATATAACTTGAAAAGAACAGAAGTGAGATTTATATTTTCCAAAAGTCTTGTTCCAGTTTCTGCTAAAGGAATGGATTTTGGTAGACATTTAATAATAACTACCTGCTTTTGAGCTTCTGATTTATATCTCTTTTCCTGTCATTCACCTGCCAGTAATGCTTCTATTCACATGGTTCACATTCAAATTAAGGCAGACAAATGTTCAATCCTCTAGAAACAAACAAACAAAAAACCTTCTAACTTACTTTCCCTTGCATAGAACCATGGGGCATTAAATTCCCTCCTCCATAAGTCAAACCTACATTCAGTCATAAGAAAGTATCACAAATGATCTAAATCAAATGAATCTCTCTCCCTCTCCCTCTCCCTCTCCCTCTCCCTCTCCTTCTCCCTCTCCCTCTCCCTCTCCCTCTCCCTGTCCCTCTTCCTCTCTCTCTCCTTCCTCCTCTTTTTCCTTTTCCTCCTCAGCTCTTGACATTTTCTAGGCCTTTAAAGAAATCTTTGGCCATTTGCTATTGAAGGGCACAAGTAGAAGAGACACTTTGTTATGGTCTTTTGTTGTTGTAGAATCTCAGGTTTATAAAAATGATTCACAATTTCCTAAAAGTCATCTGCCTCACTCTCCTTCTCTGCTTCAATAACACTTCCAGTTCACTGTATATCTGTATTGTTGGTCTCCTATATGCATTGGGAGGAGAAAAACATTAGAGGTGGGGGAGGCATAAAGTGAAACCATGAAAGACAATGAAGATCACAGTTGAGCTGGGTCTAGAAGGAAATGAGAGATTCTGAGTAAAAGAGGGGAAGAGGCAATGCACTGAAATAAATGGAAATATGAAACAAAAAGGCATGGCAATAGAATAAAATGTGTGAGGATTAGTAAAATGTCCATGTTGATGGAATTACAGAGTGCCAAAGAGGAGTCATTGCAATTGCAATAAGAAGATTTTCCTAAGGGAGTGCTTTTAACAATTGTCATCAAGCAATGATTTCATAAATTTAGTCAAAGATATAGGAAAATTGCTGGTGCCTTCCCCATGCATCCTCAATGTAGACAATACCACTGCTTGATTATCTGAGAATTAAGGGGGACAGGTGTAGATTGAATCTAATTTTTGTGAAGTTATATAGGGTTAATATACTCTGAAATAGCATCTTATCTCAAATGTTGCTTCTAAAGGAATAAAATTCTAAAAATAGATAATCCTTCGTAGGAGCTCTTCTCTTTCACTTATCTATGTTTCTGTCGATTTGTATTCTTAATATTCTTTTTTTTTCTTGAAAGTAAAATCTGAAAGTTATTTTAACAAAAGGAAAGTTTTGTCAACTAGAAATTTGGAGACCCCGAGTTTGTCCCTGCCCCTTGAGAACTCAAGTACCAGGCACACCTGTTTGGGGCTGAACTATAGATGTTAAAGTGTTTGGGGACCCTAGTTTGGGTGGGATTAGTAGACATAGTCAAATGTTGAGTACCTTTGTTTTTGAAGCTTTTCCCCTTGTATTAAAGTCCTCTCTCTAGAAGTCCAGCTCTTGGTTTGACCCTTTCTGTTTGTATTTATTATAGTTGATGTCTCCCTGACACCCCAACTACTCGCAGCTACCTCTTTGCAGTTTGCTTGCAACTTGTCTATACATGTTTCCCGTACAAACTTCTCTAGAGTGTATAAAAGACCCCCAAATTCTGTCACTCTTTGGGGAAGGCATTAATTGTGATATCTTCTCCCAGAGATATGTTCCCAAAGTCCCCAGGGTGTAAGCCTTATTTAATTTTTGACTCTGGACTCTGTGAGCCAGCCAGTTATTGGACCTATCCGTTTCCTGATTCAAGACTTTTTTTTTTTCTAACTACTTTGGTAGTTCTGTATTATTTCCAAGTTAACAATTTAATCCCTGTATGAAATAATGCTCTGTTTTCTATATTGTTTTAAAAGGGAGAGCTTTGAAGGACACATGATTAGAGCAAGAGAATATTTTATTAATTTGAATTTTTTAATCTTCGTAAGCTAATAAATAGTGATATCACTATAATACTGCATTTTCTCCAGATGTTTCCAAAAGAATGACCTAGATTTTCAAGAGTCCGAGGGGTTTAACTCATACCAGATTTCAAGAGTTGATTGTGAAATTTTCTTTGTGAATAAAGACTTCATTAATTGTTTTCTGGATATTCTATTTTAATAAAGTAATAGAGAAAATGTTAACAATATATATCTATATTCCCCAAAACATATACATATATACTTCTATTGATATTTTGTGCCTATAAGTCATCAAAACCATGATACCTACAGAGAGACAGTTGTATAGCCATTAATGATTCAGTGGATAGAGGTAGACCTGAAGACAAATGTTCCTGGTTTCAAATCTGACCTCATATACTTCCTAGACTCTGGACAAGTCAATTAACCCTAATTGCCAAAAACCTGCTATACTTCTGCTTTGAAAATGATACTTAATATCAATTCTAAGACAGAAGGTAAATGTTGTTGTTTTTGTTGTTTGTTTGTTTTATATTTTTATTTTATAAACATTTATTAATATTTATTTTTTGAAAAGTTAACATGGTTACATAACTCATGCTCTTACTTTCAGCTTCACCCCCCCCCCAATTTCCCCTTTCCCCCATGGCTGATGTGTATTTCCACTGGTTTTAACATGTGTCATTGATCAAGACCGATTTCCAAATTGTTGATAGTTGCTCTGGGGTGGTTGTTTAGAGTCTACATCCACAATCATGTCCGCCTCAACCCATGTGTTCAAGCAGTTGTTTTTCTTCTGTGTTTCCACTCCTGTGGTTCTTCCTCTGAATGTGGGTAGCGTCTTTTCCATAAATCCCTCAGCATTGTCCTGGGTCATTGCATTGCTGCTAGTACAGAAGTCCATTATATTTTATTTTACCATAGTATATCAGTCTCTGTGTACATTGTTCTTCCGGCTCTGCTCCTCTCACTCTGCATCAATTCCTGGAGGTCATTCCAGTGCACATGGAATTCCTCCAGTTTATTATTCCTTTGAGTGCAATAGTATTCCATCACCAGCATATACCACAATTTTTTCAGCCATTCCCCAATTGAAGGACATACCCTCCTTTTCCAGTTTTTTGCCACCACAAAGAGCGCAGCTATAAATATTTTTGTACAAGTCTGTTTATCTATGATCTCTTTGGGGTACAAACCCAACAATGGTATGGCTGGATCAAAGGGCAGGCATTCTTTTATAGCCATTTGAGCATAATTCCAAATTGCCAGACAGAATGGTTGGATCAGTTCATGACTCCACCAGCAATGCATTAATGTCCCAGTTTTGCCACATCCCCTCCAGCTTTCATTACTCTCCCCTTCTTTCATTTTAGCCAATCTGCTAGGTGTGAGGTGATACCTCAGAGTTGTTTTGATTTGCATTTCTCTAATTATTAGAGATTTAGAACACTTTCTCATGTGCTTATTGACACTTTTGATTTCTTTATCTGAAAATTGCCTATTCATGTCTCTTGCCCATTTATCAAATGGGGAATGGCTTGATTTTTTATACAATTTAACTCCTTGTATATTTGAGTAATTAGACCCCTGTCAGAGTTTCTTGTTATAAAGATTTTTCCCAATTTGTTGTTTCCCTTCTGATTTTGGCTACATTGTTTTTGTTTGTATAAAAGTTTTTAGTTTGATATAATCAAAACCATTTAATTTACATTTTGTAATTTTCTCTAACTCTTGCTTGGTTTTAAAGTCTTTCCTTTCCCAGAGATCTGACAAGTAAACTATTCTATGTTCACTGAACTTATTTATAGTTTCCCTCTTTATATTCAAATCATTCACACATTCTGAATTTATCTTGATGTAGGGTGTGAGATGTTGATCTAAACCTATTCTCTCCCATATTGTTTTTCAAATTTCCCAGCAGTTTTTGTCAAATAGCGGATTCATGTCCCAAAATTTGGGCTCTTTGGGTTTATCATACACTGTCTTTCTGATGACACCCCAAGTCCTTTCCACTGATCCTCCTTTCTGTCTCTAAGCCAGTACCATACCGTTTTGATGACTGCTGCTTTATAGTACAGTTTAATATCTGGTAGTGCTAGGCCACCTTCCTTCACATTTTTTTCCTTATTTCCCTTGATATTCTTGATCTTTTTTTATTCCAAGTGAACTTTGTTATAGTTTTTCCTAATTCAGTAAAGAAGTTTTTTGGTAGTTTGATATGTATGGCACTAAATAGGTAAATTAATTTGGGTAGAATGGTCATTTTTATTATGTTAGTTCTCCTACCCATGAGCAATCAATATTTTTCCAATTGTTAGATCTAGTTTTAATTGTTTGGAAAGTGCTTTGTAGTTGTTTTTGTATAATTCCTGTGTTTGTTTTGGTATATAATTCCTAAGTATTTTTTATTGTCTAGGGTAATTTTAAATGGTGTTTCTCTTTCTACCTCTTGCTGCTGTGATGTGTTAGAAATATATAGAAATGCTGATGATTCATGTGCATTTATTTTGTATCCTGCAACTTTGCTAAAGTTGTTAATTATTTCTACAAGCATCTTAGTTGATTCTCTAGAATTTTTTAAGTATACCATCATATCATCTGCAAAGAGTGATAGCTTAGTCTCCTCATTGCCTATTTTGATACCTTCAGTTTCTTTTTCTTCTCTAATTGCTACTGCTAGGGTTTATAGTACAATGTTAAATGATAGAGGAGATAATGGGTATCTGTGTTTCACTCCTGATCTTATTGGGAAGGCTTCTAATTTATCGCCATTACATATGATGCTTGTTGATGGTTTTAGGTATATACTGTTTATTATTTTTAGGAAAGGTCCTCTATTTTTATACTTTCCAGTGTTTTCAATAGGAATGGATGCTGTATTTTGTCAAAGGCTTTTTCAGCATTTATTGAGATAATCATGTGATTTTTGTTTGTTAGATTGTTGATATGGTCAATTATGTGGATGGTTTTCCTAATGTTGAACCAACCTTGCATTCCTGGTATAAATCCCACCTGATCGTGGTTGATGATCCTTTTGATCACATGCTGGAGTCTCTTTGCTAATATTCTACTCAAAATTTTTGTATCTATGTTCATTAGGGATATTGGTCTATAGTTTTCTTTTTCTGTTTTTGGTCTACCTGGCTTTGGAATCAGTACCATATTTGTGTCATAAAAGGAATTTGTTAGGACTCCTTCTTTGCTTATCATATCAAATAATTTGTATAGTATTGGGATTAGTTGCTCTTTGAATGTCTGATAGAATTCACTTGTGAATCCATCAGGTCCTGGTGATTTTTTCTTAGGGAGTTCTTTGATGGCTTGTTCAATTTCTATTTCTGATATGGCATTCTTTAGGTATTCTATTTCTTCTGCTGTTAATCTAGGCAATTTATATCTTTGTAAATATTCATCCATATCTCCTAAATCGTTATATTTGTTGCCATATAATTGGGCGAAATAGTTTTTAATGATTGCCTTAATTTCCCCTTCATTAGAGGTGAGGTCTCCCTTTTCATCTTTAATACTGTCAATTTGGTTTTCTTCTTTCCTTTTTCTTATTAGATTGACCAGTACTTTGTCTATTTTATCTGTTTTTTCAAAATACCAGCTTCTAGTATTATTTATTAATCCAATAGTTGTTTTACTTTTGATTTAATTAATTTCTTCCTTGATTTTTAGTATTTCTAATTTAGTTTTCATCTGGGGGTTTTTAATTTGCTTGCTTTCTAATTTTTTATGTTGCATGCCCAATTCATTAATCTCTGCGCTCCCTAATTTGTTAATAAATGCACTCAAGAATATAAATTTCCCCCTGAGTACTGCCTTGGCTGCATCCCACAGAGTTTGGTAGGATGTCTCATCATTGTCATTCTCTTCATTCATCTCTCTTACCTCTTTCTTATTTATTTTTTGTTTGATTTATTTGACCTGAAAGAGGGATATTTAGATCTCCCACTAGTATTGTTTTACTATCTATTTCCTCCTTGAGATGTGCCAGTTCCTCCTTTATGAATATGGTTGCTATACCATTTGGTGTATACATAACTGAGCAATGTTATTTCTTCATTGCCTATACTGCCTTTAATCAGGATGTAATGACCTTCCCTGTCTTTTTTAATCATATCGATTTTTACTTTGGCTTTGTCAGAAATCATAATTGCTACTCCTGCCTTCTTTTTCTCATTTGATGGCCAAAGAATTTTTCTCAAACCCTTTTCCTTAAACCTGTGTATGTCCCCCCATCTCATATGTGTTTCTTCTAGACAACATATGGTAGGATTTCGGTTTCTCATCTTCTCTGTTATTTGCTTCCTTTTTATAGGAGAGTTTCTCCCATTCACATTCAGAATTATAATTATCCATTGTGTATTCGCCAACATTGTGGTATCCTCTCCTAGTTCTACCTCTTCTTCTTACACTATTTCCTTTTAAACCAGTGGTTTGCTTTATGCCAGTAACCCTTGTCCCCTCCCTTGATTTACTACCCTTTCTACCCCCTACCTTATTATTCCCCTCTTTTTATTTTTAAGACCTAATGAATTCCCTCCCCCTTCTTCTTCCCTCCCTTTTATGACCACCCCACTCCCCTGCTCCCCTTGATTTTTCCCTTCTGACTTTTTCAGTAGGGTTGGATAGAGTTTTATATCCCAATGGATAAAGCTACTCTTCCCTCTCTGGGTTAATTACACTGAGAGTAAGGTTTAACTATTACCTCTTTATGCTCTCTTCCTCTCCTTCTTTTAATAGTATTCATCCCTTCCTCTTTCCATGCTCTCTTTCTGTGTAATAGAATATCCTATTTTTTTTATTCATTCAATTTTCTTATGTGTCCTCTATTATTCACCTCCTTCTTTCCCACCCCCATATCATCTTAGACCATTTAGTATTCCAACCTCTCCCTATGAATAATTCTTTTAATTACTATAATAGTGAATACTATAATAGTGAATAGAGTTCCTTACAGGGAATTATACATAACATTTCTCCACATAGGAATACCAATAATTAGATCATACTGAAACCCTTAAGGCGGCAAATTTAAAAAAAATACTAGTTTTCTTTCTTTCCTCTCTTTCTTATTAACTTTTCATGTTTCTCTTGATTTTTGTGGTTGGATATTGAACTTTCCATTCAGTCCTGGTCTTTTCTGTGCAAATACTTGGAAATCTTCTATCTTGTTGAATGCCCAAAATTTCCCTTGGAAGTATATGGTTAGTTTTGATGGGTAGGTGATCCTTGGTTGTAGACCCAGTTCTCTTGCCTTTCTGAATATTGTATTCCAAGCCTTGTGGTCTTTTAGTGTGGAGGCTGCCAGATCCTGTGTGATCCTGATCATTGCCCATTGATATCTGAATTGTCTCTTTCTGGCTTCTTGTAAAATTTTTTCTTTTACTTGGAAGCTCTTGAATTTGACTATTATATTCCTGGGGGTTCTCTTTTCTGGGTCTAGTGTAGAGGGTGATCTATGGATCCTTTCAATGTCTATATTGCCCTCTTGTTGTAGTACTTCAGGGCAATTTTGATGAATGATTTCTTTTAGTATGGAGACCAAATTTCTATTAATTTCTGCTCTTCCAAGAAGACCAATGGTTCTCAGATTGTCTCTTCTAGACCTGTTCTCTTGGTCTGTCACTTTCTCATTGAGATATTGCATGTTTCCTTCTATTTTATCAGTCTTTTGACTTTGTTTTATTTGTTCTTGCTGTCTTGAGAGATCATTAGCTTCTAATTGCTCAATTCTACCCTTTAGGGACTGGTTTTCGGCTATAATTTTTTGGTTTTCCTTTTCAATCTGGCCATTTCTGGAGTTCAATTTGCTTATCAGTTCATTTGATTTCTGAGCCTCACTTTCCAATTGCAAAATTCTGCCTTTTAAACTGTTATTTTCTTGCCAGATTTTGGTTTCCAATTTGCTTACCATTTTTTTTGATTTTGGGGCATCTTTCTCCATTTGGGAGTTTCTGTCTTCTAACCTCTTTATTTCCTTTTGAGCTATTTCCAACTTCTCGACAAATCTCTTCCATCTTTCTCATCATCTCAGATTTGAACTCTTCAATTGCTTGTGGCCAGTTTTCATTATTTTGGGAAGGTTTGGATATGATTACTTGTTGGTTATCCTCTGCTGTTTGCTCTTTTGTCTGGATTTTATCTGTGTAAAAGTTGTCGATTGTTACAGATTTCTTCTTGATGATCTTTCTCTTTTGGTGTTCTTGTCTCTGGTTTGCCATTGTTATCCCTACGCCCTCTCAGGTTTATCCTCACACTTGGGGTCTGTCTGTGCTTTTTAGGCTCCTGAGGTCCCAGTTGTTCTCAGGGTCAAGCCTCCTGGTCGTCCACTTCCTTGTTCCTCTGCTGAGGCTCCTTTAACTGTCTCAGGGTGTTGCCAGTTGCCACCACATTTGTGAACCCCTTTTGCACTGGGTCCCCACTCAATATCCGAGCCTGCACTCAAGATTCAAGTCCTCGCCTGCTCTGAGGATTCGTCTCTGGGCTTGTGTCCTCGCCCGCATTCATCACTGTTCTCAGGGTCTGTGTTCAAAGTCCGTGTGCATTCTTTAGCCTCTTGGGGTCTTAAGTCTTGCTGCTCTCAGGAGCAGGCCCTGGTGACCCCAGTAGCTGCCAAGGACTTAATGGGTGCCCCAAACTTGCTCTAACTCTTGTGAGTTGGCTTTGGCACTGTAGGTGGTGTTGGGTGGGGGAGGGGGTTGCTCAGCTTGCATTTTAGTCAGAGCTGTTTCACCCCTTTTTAGCATGGAAAATGCCCAGATTCCACATACCTCCACTGCTTCACCCTGTTGTGGGGTCCCTTTGTTCCTCTGGATTTGTTTTTATGTCTTCTTGAGGAGTCCTGTATGCTTTTTACTCTGCTGCCATCTTAACCAAGAAGTCCCCAAAATTGTTTCTTTGTTTTTTTTTTTAAAACATTGTTGTGAGTCACCATAAGGATACCAGAAAGTTAGATGACATAAGAAGGATGGAACAGAGTAATGTGTAGTGGAAAGAATGCTTAATTGGGAGGCAAAGCCCCTAGGATGCTATTTGGTCTCTGTGCAACATTGGGTAAATTGCTAAACTTCTCTGGACCTCAGTTTACTCAAATATAAAATGAGGATTTTGGAAAATGAGAACTTTAGAGTCACTCCCCACATTTGATCTATGTCTGATTTAAAATGCTTGGGACAAATGATTTTTAAATTATATCATTAAGGAAATGTGTACTTTAAAAAGACAAAAAGCCAACCTTGTAAAGAAGAGAGAATGACCAATGGACAATCCAGTTTGGGTTCTTTCTTTTTATTGACTGTGAGGGGGTGTAGGGATAAAGGTAGGAGGATTGGAGGAATGGGAGAAAGGAGAGAGGAAGGTAGAGGAAGGGAAAGGTAGCTATTGTTCCCCAGCCCCTGCAAGGTAGAATTGACTAGAGCCCATCCAGGCTCAAATAAAAGATCAGAGAGCAACTTAGGGTTTAGAATAGCTAGGTTTTCTTTAAATTAGAAAGGGGAAGGTCTAGGAAACACTAGGAGGTATATGGAAAGGAAAAAGGGTGCCAAAAAAAGAGAGCAATATCAGGATAGATAAGATCAGCTGGCCTCCAGGCTCAAGAGAGCACATGACCCAATGTCAGAATGTCAAAAGCTGTCTCATAACTACTGAGTAGTAGAAGCAGGAATCAAAGCTACCCCTTATTTTTTTAAGAACCCTTACCTTCCTTCTTGGAATCAATACTGTGTATTGGCTCCAAGACAGAAGAGTGGTAAGGGTAGGAAATAGGGGTCAAGTGACTTGCCCAAGGTCACACAGCTGGGAAGTGTCTGAGGTCAGATTTAAACCTAGGACCTCTTGTTTCTAAAAGCTACCCCTTAATGATTGTATATCTAGATGTCTTTCCTCAACATCACGGGGTCTCTGTTATCATGTGTTATAATGAGAAGCATTGTCATAGACCTCTTATGTATTATTAAAAATCATCCTCGTCTGGACCTAATATTTTTAAACCTCAATATAACTGGAGTAAAATCATCTCTTGCTTCGAAAGAAAAAAAAAATAGGACAGCTTAGCTCTACTGCCCTGCCCATCTCCAGCTCCACTTCAGCTGATAGTTTTGGAGCCACGTTTTTTCAACAATTATCTGTCAAATTCTTTTACTTTGTAACAAGCCTATTTTTGTTTATCTTCAACAATATGTAGCTGCTTATATTATCAGAAGAGCCTTGATTTCATTGTTCCCAAGACCATTGCCATGTCAATGAATCATATGAAGAATTTAGGAACATTTCGTTGGGAGAATGCTGTATAATTAGGCAATTTCTATCTTTTCTTCTCTCTATTATGGGTTGTCTACCAAGAAAAAGAAAAATTCTAAGACAAGAGTTCTTAATCTGTCTGTGTATGTGTGCATGATAAATGCCTTTGACAGTCTGAGAAAGCCTATGGACTCCCTCCTGAAATTAATGTTTGTGAATGAATAAATGAAATATACAGGGTTGCAAATGAAACCAATAATATTATAATAAAGTTAGAAAATATTTTTTTAAAGTTCTGGACCCCCACTTGAGTAATTTCTAACCCAAGAGAATATAAAAAAAAACAATAAATGACACCCTCCATCTACTAACTCTTAAAGATTGTTTTTGTTTTGAAGAATCTTTATTTTTAAGTTCCAAATTAATATTAAAGATAATTTGTTACATTCATCCTAACCAACCTTCCTTCCTTCAACAACAGGCTTCTTCTGGAACCAGAGGTAATATTTTTCCACTTTGAACCTAAGACTGAGATATAAACAATACTCCCTTAGTATCTTCCAGTATATATTTAAGGTGCTCTATGTCTCAATACAAAACTATATACTATAGCTTCTTTGCTAGAGATTTGCCTTAATTTTGATTGTGTTTTGTGCCTACAATGCTGTCCCTCCTCACCTCAATGCATTAGAATCCCTGACCTCCATCAAGGGTCAATTTAAGTACTGTTTCTTCAAAGAAATCTAACCTGATCCTTTACAAATTGATCTCTTTTATCTTATAGTAATTTGGGGGTATTTTTGTATAAACTTTACATTCACACATTGTCTCTCCTGTAGTATATTTATTATTACAGAACAGAGACATTCTGACTTTTGTATTTCTTTCAGATCACCTAATATAGTTTATATAAACTAAAACATCATAAGTACTTGAAAATTGCTTATGGATTTGATAATTGCTTGATATGAGACTCTTCAGGATTTTATTACACAATAATTTCAGGGAATAAATCCTTTTTGGAAGCTATGGCTTTCATTCACAAAAATAGCATTGTTGTCTTAGGAACCAGGGATACAATATTTTGGGGTGCTATATCAGTAGGTAAAAAGCTAGGATATGAGGGAAAGTATGTAAAGGAAAAATAAATCAAATTAATCACTAGTGAAATGTCTATAATCCTGCATTTTCTCTTGATGCTAGAATGTGTCCAAAAAGAATGACCTTGATTTTATATTTCTTTTCTTTTCTTTTCTTTTTTAGAAAATTATTTTCCATGGTTACATGGTTCTTGCTGTCTCCTCCATCCTCCAACCCCCATAGCCAACGTGGATTTCCACTGGTTTCTTCATGTGTCAGTAATCAAGACCTATTTACCTATTATTGAGAGTTGCATTGGTGTGGTCATTAAGAGTCTACATCCCAAATTGTGTCCCCATCAACCCATGTGTTTAAGCAGTTGTTTTTCTTCTGTGTTTCCTCTCCTGTAGTTCTTCCTCTGAATGTGGGTAGCATTCTTTTCCATAAATCCCTCAGAATTATCCTGGATAATTGCATTGCTAGTAGTACAGAAATCCATTACATTCAATTGTACCACAGTGTATCAGTCTCTGTGTACAATGTTCTTCTGGCTCTGATCCTTTCACTCTGCATCAATTCCTGGAGGTCTTTCCAGTTCACATGGAATTCCTCCAGTTTATTATTCCCTTGAGCACAATAGTATTCCATCACCAGCATATACCACAATTTGTTCAGTAATTCCTCAATTGACAGGCAGACCCTTGTTTTCCAGTTTTTTTACCACCAAAAAGAGTGCGGCTATAAATATTTTATACAATTATTTTTCCCTCTGATATCTTTGGGGTACAAAACCATCAGTGGTATGGCTAGATCAAAGGGCAGGTAGTCTTTTAGAGCTCTTTAGGCATAGTTTCAAATTGCCATCCAGAATGATTGGATCAATTCACAACTCCACAATCAGTGCATTAATGTCCCAATTTTGCCACATCCCCTCCAACATTCATTTTTCTGCCCTGCTATCATTTTAGCCAATTTGCTAGGTGTGTGGTGATACCTCAGAGGTGTTTTGATTTGCATTTCTCTAATTATTAGAGATTTAGAACCCTTTCTCATGTGCTTATTGATAGTTTTGATTTCTTTATCTGAAAATTGCCTATTCATGTCTCTTGCCCATTTATCAAGTGGAGAATGGTTTGATTTTTTGTACAATTGATTTAGCTCCTTGAATATATGATATAGTATATATATATAGACCTTTCTCAGAGTTTTTGTTATAAAGATTTTTCTCAGTTTGTTGTTTTCCTTCTGATTTTAGTTGTGTTATTTTTGTTTGTACAAAACCTTTTAAATTTAATGAAATCAAAATTATTTATTTTACATTTTGTAATTTTTTTTAACCCTTGCTTGGTTTTAAAATCTTTCCTTTCTCAGAGATCTGACAAGTAAACTATTCTGTTTTCACTTAATTTACTTATAGTTTCCTTTTTTATATTCAAGTCTTTCACTTATTCTTGATGTAGGGTGTGAGATGTTGATCTAAACCTAATCTCTCCCATATTTTTTCAATTTTCCCAGAAGTTTTTGTCAAATAATGGATTTTTGTCCCCAAAGTTGGGCTTTTTGGGTTTATCATACACTGTCTTGGTGGTGTCACTTAATCCAAGTCTATTCCATTGATCCGCCTTTCTGTCTCTTAGCTCGTACAATATTGTTTTGATGACAGCTGCATTATTGTATAATTTAACATCTGGTACTGCTAGGCCACCTTCCTACAGATTTTTTTTTCATTATTTCCCTTGATATTCTTCATCTTTTGTTCTTCCAAATGAACTTTGTTACAGTTATTTCTAATTCTGTAAACAAAGTTTCTTGGTAGTTTGATAGGTATGGCACTAAATAAGTAAATTAAATTTGGGTAGAATGGTGGTCATTTTCATTATGTTAGCTCATCATACCCATGAGCAGTCAATGTTTTTCCAATTTTTTAGATTGTTTTAATTTTTTGGAAAGTTTTTTGGAGTTGTGTTTCTATAATTCCTGTGTTTATTTTGGTAAATAGATTACTAAGTATTTTATATTGTCTAGGGTGATTTTAAATAGTGTTTCTCTTTCTGACTCTTGCTGCTGCGATGTGTTGGAAATATATAGAAATGCTGATGATTTATATGCATTCATTTTGTATCCTACAACTTTGCTAAAATTGTTGATTATTTTACTAGCTTTTTAATTGGTTCTCTAGTATTTTTTAAGTAGACCATCATACCAAATGAAAATTGTGATAGCTTAGTCTCCTCATTACTTATTTTAATACCCATTTAATACCTTCAATTTATTTTTCTTCTCTAATTGCTACTGATAGTGTTTCTAGTACAATCTTAAATAATTGAGGTGATAATGGGTATCCTTGTTTCACTCATAATCTTATTGGGAAGGCTTCTAATTTGTTCCATTGCATATGATGCTTGTTGAAGGTTTTAGATATATACTGTTTATTATTTTTAGGAAAGGTCATTCTATTCCTATACTTTCTAGTGTTTTCTTTAGGAATGGGTGTTGTATTTTGTCAAAGGATTTTTCAGCATCTACTAAGATAATTGTGTAATTTTTGTTTTGTAAGCTTATTGATACAGTCAATTATGTGGATGGTTTTCCTAAGGTTGAACCATCCTTGCATTCCTGGTATCAGTTCCACCTGATTATGATGAATAACCCTCTTGATCACTTGCTGGAGTGTTTTTGCTAGTATTCTAGTTAAGATTTTTGCATCTATGTTCATTAGGGAGATTAGTCTGTATTTTTCTTTCTCTCTTTTTGGTCTGCCTGGCTTTGGACTCAGTACCATATTTGTGTCATGAAAGTAATTTGGTAGGACTCCTTCTTTGCTTATTATGTCAAATAATTTGTATAGTATTGGGATTAGTTGCTCTTTGAATGCCTGATAGAATTCACTTGTTAATCCATCAGGCCCTGGAGTTTTTTTCTTAGGGATTTCTTTGGTGATTTGTTCAATTTCTTTTTCTGATATGGGATTATTTAAGCATTCCATTTCTTCTGCTATTAATCTAGGCAATTTATATTTTTGTAAATATTCATCCATATCACCTGGATTGCTATATTTATTCACATATAATTGGGAAAAAGAGTTTTTAATGATTGCCTTATTCCTCTTCATTATCATCTTCATTTTCATCTTTGATACTGTTAATTTGGTTTTCTTCTTTCCTTTTTTATTAGATTTACCATTACTTTTTCTATTTTATCTGTTTTTTCAAAATACTAGCTTCTAGTCTTATTTATCAATTCAATAGTTATTTTACTTTTGATTTTATTAATTTCTCCTTTGATTTTTTGCATTTCTAATTTAGTTTTCATATGGAAATTTTTAATTTGTTAATTTTCAATTTTTTTAAGTTCTTTTGTCATAATGTTCCAGTAAACCCATAATTCTTAAATTGTCTCTTCGAGATCTATTCTCCAATTCTTTGGTTGAATCACTGAAGTGTTTCATATTCTCCTCAAATTTTTCAGTTTTTAAAATTTTGTTTTATATATACTTGCTGCTTTGTGAAGACATTTGCTTCTAGTTGTTGAGTTCTATTTTTTTAAAGACTGAATTTCATCCCTGGATTTTTGGTCATCCTCCTTGTGGTCTGGTATTCTTTGTAAATCATCTTTTGCCTTCTTTGCCTTTTTTTCAAGCTCTTCAGTTATGGCTTTTAATAACATATTTTCTTGTTTTCATTCATGTATTTCCTTTTTCAAATTGTCTTCAGCCTCTCTTGATTGCTTTTTGAGTTCCTGAAGTTCTTGAGTTAATTGAATTTTGATATCTTCCAAAGCCTGTGTCCAATTCTCTGAAGCTTCCTCCTCTTCCTCTATTTCATTTGCTCTTTTTTGCTTCCTGGAAAGCTGTTAGTTGTAATTTCTTTTCTCTTTTTCTTTTGTTTGCTTATAATTTTTTCCTTTTCTGTTCTCCTAGTTTAATCAGATGGATTGAATGAGCTTTGATGAAAGATCTTTCCCCAGCTGGCAATGGAGGTTTGTAGCTACATTCTCTGCAAAGTATGGGGGAGGGATGTTGGAGTTTCCCTGCCCTCTGAAGACTTCTTGTCTATCCAATTAATAGAATTAATCCTGGACTGGATTAGTCTGTATTACTTAATATGTCCTAAGGCTAAAAGCTGGAGAGGAAAAAAAAAGTGGGGGGACAAGATGGAGTGTTTTTTGCTGAGATGTCCAGCAGTTGGGTCTCCCTGCTCTGTGCTGCTGTTTGACCTGGTTTTCTTTCCTCTTGAAGCCCTTTGTTCTCTATCTCTGTGTAGTAAAACCAGGTGCTCTTAGGTTTGGCTCCACCTCAGCTGCCATCTTCCAAGCATTTTTGGTGTGTTTCTCTGGCTTTCTCTTCTAACCACCACCCTGGTGCCCGTGTTCAACTCCCTGAGTCTGGCTCCAGCAAGGCCCTTTCTCTAGGCTGGTGCACCCACCTGCCAGAAGATTTCAGGGGCCACTGGAGACTCAGCATAGCTCGTGGGGGAGGGATCCTGTGTTTCAGCTTCTATACCCTCAGACCTAACAGTTCTGGAATTCAAGCCTTTTCCTTAGTGTACCTCTTGAGCTGTCCAGCAGTAGGAAACCCCTGCTTTTTCCTGTTGTTAGATTTGGACCTTTTTCTTCTTGAAGTGTGTTGTTTTCTATGTCAGTGTGGAAAGGGTATGGTGGTTTTAAGATTTGCTCCATCTAAGTCACCATCTTCCCAGAATTCCTGACCTAGATTTTCAATAGCCTAGTATCAGATTTCAATGACTGATTGTGAAATTTTTTTCTGAACATATACCCCATAGAAACATGCAAAAAAAGTATTAATTGTTTTCTGGATAGTCTAAAGAAAGTGATGGAGAAAATATTAATAACAAAGATTATTTTTAAAACTTCAGAGAAAATTCCTCCCAAAGAATCAGTTTTCAATATTTTCTAACATACCTCTAGTTAAGCTATAGGAAAAGGAGTTGACATGAAGGGTGTTGAAGAAATTTAGTCCTGTAATTTCTTCAGTGTAACAAACTCCAGGGAGTAGGTGAGGTCTACTAGACAAGGTCAATAGCCATTCTTCATCTAACAGTCTTATAAATTTGTCAAGAGATAGTGATAGCTTATATGTCTTCTTGATGTTTTCATAGCTAATATGTGACAAAAATAGCACCTAAAGCCAGGTTGTTCTCTCTCTGAAGCCAGATTTCCATGCTTTATACCACATTGTATATCCAGGTTGTTTGCTTATTTTTTTCCATTAGAAAATTCAGATGATTAGGATTTGGATAGCAGAGTCTAAATCAAAATTCATTGAAAAATCAAAACTTGCTTCAAGTTATATTTTTGACCACAGTTTTAGAATTCCAGTCAAGAAACCTTCTGGTAAACTTGAGGGATATTTGACTTCCAGTTAAATCAGCTCACAATTGAGACAGGAAAGCATAAGAAACTCTTCAGGTCCAGCTGAGTTTCTCTCTTGAACTTGAGGATTCACATGGAAATATTCTCTGTGTTTTAAACTAAGTATCCCCAGAAAATTTTTATGCTACGATTGTTTTGTGGATACTATGCAATTCAGCTGTCAGGCTCCCTAATCCTATATTCTAATTAAAACAACCAAACTAGCAAACAAAAGACATGACTCAGATTTCATTTTATTTCCCTTTTCCTTCCCTTCCCTTGAGTCATATCTAAGTTTTGTGTGTATGTGTGTTTGTGTGTGTGTTAATTGTTATGATCTGTCCCCCATATGCTTTTTCCTCTTCCATTTAATAATTTGTATTAGAATAATTCCTTTATATAGGTCAACCTAAAATAATTTAAAACATGCATCATATCTTTTTTTGTGTGAATCTTCCCTTCAATTCCTTTCCCTTGTTCTTTTCCTTCTCTTTCCTTACTTTCCCTTTCCTTCCCCTCTCTTCCCTTCCCTTACTTTCCCTTCCCTTCCCTTCTCCTCCCTTCCCTTCCCCTCCCTTCCCTTCCCTTACTTTCCCTTCTACTAAAAGAGAGTAATAGGAATGAATCTTTCATTTGCCTTCAAAAAGCTTGTTTCAAATAATGAATTTGTCACTTTTTTAACCTATATGATCATGGGTAAGTCACCTGTCCTCTATGAATATTCAATCTACAATATTTTAGATGAGTGGGTTAGTTTAGACTAGATGATAATTCCATCCACCTCTCAAAATGTGTATGATTCTGTAAATCTACTTCTATATGCATCTGCTTCTTCATCTCCTCCTCCTCCTCCTCTCACCCTATTTTGGTACTTTGATTTCTCAAAGGACACTACCATTCAAAAACTTCTCTTGATCCAAGACACTGTCATCACATTAGAGCTAATTATAATTTATTTCATACTTAATCTTTTGGCTGTGCAGTAACATTAATGGCATATTTGCCCTTCTGAGATCGCTTCATCATACCTGAATTTTAAATAAAATCCAGGAAAATGAATCCTGCAATAATATAATTAATTGAATTAGGGGGGAAGAGTGGTGGTGGTAGAATTTATTATGTTGATTCACAACAATGTCTTCTCAATGGATGTTATGATCTCTTTTACTTGAGACAATAACTTTTCTGGATAAGATATTCCAAATTCTGGGCCATTTCTTTTTATACAATATACACCTGAGATGAAAGGCAAGAAAATCCAAAGAGTGAACAAATGTGACAGTCTTGTGTTGCTAGAGATTGAATTAAGCTCAGTGTCTCTCCAAATCCTGCACAAAATTAGAATTCCTATTAGAGTAACAGAACAGCTCACAAATTATATTTGTTTCATTGTTATAAACAGTACGGGCAAAATGAATCATACTGTCTGTAAATTATCAAAGAAAACTCTTCATTATTCATAATACTTCCAATTTGTATGGTGCTTAGTTATTTTCATAGTATTTTCTCATATAATTCCTCATGTCATTTAAAATAAAATCTTGTGAATTTGAGAATACTTGGTTCTCAGATAGGAATATTGCTTGAAAGGATGAAAGTTCTTTGCAAATATGGATTTGTAAGATACACATATATACATATATGAGTATTATATATAGTCATAAATATATACCTATACATATTCATATGCATACATATTATAGAAAAGCACAACATGAAAAATAAGAGAAAAATTCCACTGAGTTTAATTGAAACTGAGCATGTAGTAATGAAATGAATTCAAATGTTTGTAGCTAATTGTGTCTCAATATCACCTTGATTTTAAGCCTTTACCCACTGACAGAATCAGTTATTTCACAGTGATCATTATTATTTGGTCAAATTCATTAGATTTCAACTCTACCCTTTTTATATCTCAATATATTCATTATATTATCAGTGAAAATATTGCATTCAATAGGACTTGGGATACATCATATTTGTAGCTACTCATTAAGTTCATAAATATATATTTCTATGTGTGAATCCAATGTGCTAGAGATTTTTTAAACATTATCTTGTAGCTATACCTGGGGGGTTAGGGAGGAGGTAGATGGCAATTAGTGATTTGTTTCATTCATGGAACTGAGAGGATATGGAGATAATTTGAATTCTTCTTATAAACATATAAATAATTGAAATGGGCAACTAAAATAAATAAGTGGAATATAATTAATTTTAAGTAAGTAATTAGAAGATACCAAATAGAGATTGAGCTACTTTCTAATGGTTGTTGAACTCCATGAGATACTCCCTCTGTTCTCCCTGTATGATCCTATTCTTCTTCCACTTTAATTGAATTTGTCAATAAAAGAAGACAAGGTTAGTTTTTTGTTGATTACTCAAGGCATATATATATATATATGTATATATATATATGTATATATATATATACACATAGATGCACATTTGCATTTATGTGTGAGTATAAGTAGGTAAGTGTTATAATGCCATCTAAAAAGTATATGAGCAATTCTGATTATTTATCATTATTACAATGTGGCCCACCCATCTTTTTCTGCACATATATTTCTATTATGACATTTTAAGTACTACTTCTCCCTCATTTATAATATTAGAACACACAGTTCATAATGTTGATCACTTTACTATATGCAATTTTATAAACAGATTTTGTAGCATATGATACTTTTGATTTGGGGTCTTGATTTCTATCTCTACTTCAGAATAGAAAAATTATTGATGACTTAAGATGTCCCTAGCTCCTTTTTACTTTTCACATGATGGTGATTTAGGCATATCTGTTACATTTTGTGTATAATTGTTATAATCTATCTCCACATGGTTTCTTTCACCCATTTTTTCAATAATAATTGTTTTCAATTTTATATGAATAATTAATTTAATAGGTCAGTTTAAAATAATTTAAATTACACATTATACTTCATTAAAAATTTTAAAATGTAATTGATTTTGCATTGGTAATTATTTTCACTCAAGGGGATAGCATGACATAATATGAAATGTTCATTCAGGATGGAAAACAGTACTACTAATAATTATTCTATCATTTATGGCTCCTACTTATTGACATAGAATCAATTTAATTTTTCTGTGACATTATTTGGTGCTAATTATGCCCAGTGACCCCAGTTCTTTTCTCTTAACTACTGTTTCTGAAGTATTGTTGTATATCTTCTGTGTCATAAACCACTCATCCCAATGCCTGGCTTATAGTAGATATTTTATAAATGTTTACTAAAAAATGAATTATTGGCAGTCTATAAAGATTTAGCCTCTCTTATTCTTTATCTAGATTTTAATTCCTTAAACATATTTTCAATCTCTCCTATCATATCATTTGTATTTAAGCTGAATATCAACTTTTATTTGTATTAATTTTGAAGTTCTTATATAATTTTTAAAAATTTTATGATTTCTTCATGTCTACAACTGATGTCATAATATTCAATTATTTTCTTAGCCTTTTTGTGAATACTGAGTATCATTCAGAAGGAAATAAGGAGATAGATGGTATATACGAGTATGTCAGTATATTATAACAGACATGCTTTTTTATTTTTAAATATTTTTCCATGTCTACATGATTCATTTTCTTTCCCTTCCCTCTTCCCTCCCTCCTCCCAGAGCTGACAAGCAATTCCACTGGTTTGTTCAAGTGTTATCACTTGATACCTATTTCCATATTATTCTTTTTTGCTAAAGAGTGATTTTTAAAGCCTAAACCCCAAATCACATACCCATATTTACATGTGATAAGTGATGTCATATATTTTGCCTTTGTATTTCTTCTCCCATAGTTGTTTTTCTCAATGTGGTGAGCATCCTTTTCCATAAGTCATTCAGGAGTATCCCAGCTTGTGAAAGTTTATGAAAAGGACACAAAACTCAATAGATAACACAGAAAGACCAGAATTCTTCTCTTTTATGAAGTGAGGACCAAAATAAAATGCCATGGATTTTCCATATTGTGGGAATGTCACAGCCATGATACTTGTGATATGGAAGGAATACCTGTATTTTCATTACCTCACTATCATGAACCCATGAACTGTCCTTCAGTTTAACTACAAATGCCATCTTTTTTTAGTTTTCTATTCATGATTCATTACCTCTGGATTATGTCATTTTTTATTTGTTGAATAAAATTCTCATATTTTGAGTGCTGACAGCTGTTAATGTTTATAGCTGCTCTAAAAACTATGTAATAAGGAATCATATCTTAATTAATTAGTAGCTAGTTTATTTTCCTATGAGTAAGGAGTAAAAAATATATTTTTATTCATAACAAATGGCTATCAATATCATTGAGATAGATTTCTCTAAAAAA
>NC_058135.1:262730930-262765930 GCF_016433145.1 Gracilinanus agilis
GAGAGGAGAGGAGAGGAGAGGAGAGGAGAGGAGAGGAGAGGAGAGGAGAGGAGAGGAGAGGAGAGGAGAGGAGAGGAGAGGAGAGGAGAGGAGAAGAAAGGAGAGGAGAGGAGAGGAGAGGAGAGGAGAAGAAAGAAGAGGAGAGGACAGGAGAGGAGAAAAGAGTAGAGGAAAGGAGAAGAGAGGAGAGGAGAGGAGAAGAAAGGAGAGGAGAGAAGAGGAGGGAACAGATAGAGTTCCAATATTTTGTGGGGAAAAATGCACAGAAAAAATGTCATATCTCTGTGTGGGTGTTTTTGTGCCTTTTTGTGAATTCTGATTCTCAACCAACTTGAAATACCCAGCCCCATAACAACCTGACTTAGAACATGCGAGAGCAAAGCAATGTTGTACTAAGGGCTCATCTCTAAATCTGTGGGTGGACTATAAATGGTAGTGGAGTGCTGAAAATACTGTGAACAACATCTTTCATATGTATTTCCATATATTTTTTTTTCTATTTCTCTCTAAAGATTCAGAGATTCCATTTGATATATTATTTATATGAATGGCCCCATATTTTTGCATGCATAAAACAACCTATTAGGCCTTTAGGGATAGACTTTGGAGACACCACAGAACTTTTGAACGGTGACAGTGATGACAAAAGCAAGAGAAATGAGAAGTGCATTATTTAATTAATTCCTGGTAGTGGAAGCATATTTATCCTTTAATTAAGGGCCTAGATCATCATTACATAACATGTTTTGTCTCATGGACACCTTTGGATATTTGGTGAGGCCTGTTGTCCATGATTAAGAATATATTTTATCATATAAACATATATATATGACTATAAAAGATAAACAATTATGTTAAAATATGGTTATCAAAGTATTTTAAGTCCACAGATGACAGTTTATAACCGCTAATAAAATATCTTCCATCTCATTTTTATGGAGAAAAAATGGCATGGAAATATATTTAGGAGAATTATGTAGCTTCATTTAAGTACCTTTCATTCACTTTCATCTTTTCAGTAGATTTCATATAGAAATAGTCCTAAGACAAGTCTCTATCCTGTTATTATTCTCTTACATGTAATGTTCAATGGACTACTGTAAAAATAACTTGTTTTAGTTGAATAAAGTATTATAATTTAAGATCATATGATATTGGCTCACTCAAAGTATTCTTTGTATTCTTCAGGAAACAAAGAAGATAATGGAAATGACATACAACACAACTTCCATTTATTCATTTCTTCTATTAGCTATAAACCTTTGCAAAATGCACTTAATATTAATGATGGTGACATCATTACAAGTTCCCTTTTCTAATATAATGCCTGTATGAAACACTATCATCATCAACATCATCATCATCATCATCATCAATACAATTGGAATTTCATCACACTTTAAGGCTTACAAAGTCTTTTTCATGTGCTATCTCATTCGATCCTCACAGCAACCCTAAATTAAGTGTTATTATTAAAAACATTTAAAATTTGTAGACTGAAGGTTAAAGAGGCTATGTGACTTGTCCAGTGTCACAAAGCCATTATAAATGATAGAATTCAAACTCAGATCTTTCTGACTCTAGGTCCAGCACACTATTATGCTGCTTAAATCAAATAAAATCCACAAATATTTTTTCTAACTATACAATCAGAATTGTTAAGAGATAGAGATATAAAACAATGCAAAAGCTATTCTCTGCCCCCAAGAAACTTACACTCAAATGCAGGAGACAATATGCCAACAGATATATAGAAAGAAGCTATAAACAGTATATGTGTGAAATAATTAACACAAGGAAGGCACTAAAATTTAAAAAAAAGGTTAAGAAAAGCTTCCTTGGAAAGGAGACTTTTGTGGACACTTTGTGGAGACTTAAATGAAGCCAGAGAAGTTAGTCGACAGAGTTAAGGAGGAAGGACATTCTAGGTATGAGAAACAGTGAGGGAAAATGACCAGTGATGAGAAATTAAATGTCCTTCTTTACACAGCCAAGAAGTCAGTCGACTAAGGATCACATCATGGGAATTAAGGTATAAGAAAAATGGAAAGATAGGGTGATGGCTTGATCATGAAAGTCTTTGAAGGCCAAACAGATCATTTTGTATTTGATCATGTAATCAAGAAGGAGTCATGGTAGTTTGTTGAGTAGAGCAGTGATGTAGCCATACTTGAACTTGAAGAAAATCACTTTGAGACTCTACATTTTGGGACAAGAATTGACTGTTTGAAAAAATGCTTGGGAAATTGAAAAATGGCATGACACAGGGAGGGAATGGATTAACATTTCACACTCTATACTAAGAAAAGGTCAACATGGATATATGATGTAAATATAAAAGGTGATACCAAAAAAAAAAAAAGAGGGGTCTATAATAGTCTACCTGGAAGATCTATGGATAAGTAAATCATTTAGCACCAAAGCAAGAGACAGAGTGCATTATAAAATATAAAATGGATAATTTTGATCATATTAAATTAAATAGTTTTGAACAAACAAAGCAAATGCAATAAAGATTAGAAGTAATATAGTCAATTTGGGGGAAAAGGTAGGAAATATCTCTGATAAAGGATTAATAGAGAACTAAGTCAAATTCATAAAAATAAAAGACATTCTCTAATTGATAAATTGTCAAAGGATATGAATAGGCAGTTTTGAGGAGAAGAAAGCATAGGCATTAATAGTCAGATGAAAAATGCTCTAAATTACTCTTAGTTAGAAAAATGTAAATTAAAACAACTTGAGTTACCACCACACACCTATCAGATCAGCTAATATGAAAGAAAATCAAAATGATTTGTTGGAGAGGATATGAGAAAAGCTGACACCTAATATGCTGCTGGTGGAGTTGTGATCTGATCCAAACATTCTGGAGAACAATTTGGAAGTATACTCAAAGGACTCCAAAACTATGTATTCCTTTTGACCATTGATACCATTGTTAAGTATGTATCCCAAAGAGATAAAAAAGGGGAAAAGGCTTATTTGTACAAAAATATCTTTTGCAGCTCTTTTTGTGTGATAAAGAATTGGAAATTGAGGAGTTGTCCCTCAATTGGAGAAGAGGTGAACAAGTTTTGTTATATGATAGTTATGGAAAAATATTGGACTATAAGAAATGACAAGCAGGATGTTTTCAGAAATTTGTTCTTTTTTTTTCATTTGAGATCTCTTCCACAACATGACTAATAAAAATGTTTTACACATGTAAAATCTAAAAAAGATTAAAATTTAGGAGTGGGTTTTAGGATGAGGGGAAAAGAGCCATTTAAAATAGAGTTGCCTTAAGATTATACTAAATAATAATACTTAAGATTATACTAAATAATAATAAATAATACTTAAGATTAAACTAAAAAATAATAAATAATACTTAAGATTAACTAAAAAATAATAAATAATACTTAAGATTAAACTAAAAAACCTAAGACATAGTACTGACTTTCAATATTTGAGACAAATGGAGGAAAGATTCATAACCTCAAATGTAAATAGATGGGAAAAAAACAATAAAGGGGGAAGAGTTAGATCACTTAGGCAAACAAAAGCATACAATTTTATGTTTACAAAATATTTAAAATACAAAGACATGAAAATAAGTTAAGATTAAAGGTTGGGAAAATTACTATATACATATATATCAAAAGAATAAAAAGAGTGTTGCCTTAATGCTATCAGATAAACAAAAATCAAACAATCAAAACTTAGAAAAGTAAACCAAACGAACTAAAAATGCTGAAAAAAAAATAAACAACAAATTAAGGTCAATATTAACCTTAAAATTTCCAAATGCTTTTATATATAAATTCCTAAGGGAATTATTAAGGGAGCTACGTGAAGAATGTGATAATAAACAATAATGGCAGGAAATATCAATGTCACTCTCAGTTATTGATAAATCTAAAAGATAAAAGGAAAAATATAAAACTTAACAAATTTGTGAAGAGATGAGCTAAAAGACATAATATCTTCTAAATAGGATAGCAGAAATATGCATATATTTCTTAGAAACACATAACTTTAAAAAAATTTAGCCATGTACAGAGATATAAAAACAATGTAAAAAGACAGAAATAATACAAATATTCTTATATATTATGACATCACAAAAACAACAGTCACCTTAGGGATCAGAAACTAACATATATAGATGAAGAATTAACAATGAAATACAAAAAAATCATAACACAAAAATAATAATGTGAAAGAATTTGATAAGTATAAAAAATAAAATATTAAGCTAAAACAATTCTTTGTGAATAATCACAGTGTCATTATCATCATCGTTATCATTATTATTATTATTATTATTATTATCATTATTATTATTATTATTATTATTATATTTCTTACTATGTACCAGGCACTGGGACAAGTTTTTTTTAAATACGTATTGTCTCATTCAGTTATCACAATAACCTTATGTATATTAACATAAAGAATGCATTCAATAGTATGTAACTGTATGTATTAATAAAAAAGAAAGAAAATGATAAAATAAATATGAAGTTTTATAGAATTAGGAAATCTACAATAAACATATTTTAGAGTAATCATAACATAAGTAGATATTAAAGTAGGAATAATAATAAAATAGAAATTATAACTGAGGGTACTTTTGAAATTATCAATAAAATTAACCAACTTTTAGTTAATTTAATTAAAAAAGAGAGGGCAGACATGCTACCCCATTTCACTTACATATGAGCAGGCAGAAGAGTAAAATTTCAGGAAATTTAACCTTGATTTTCAATAATTCTGTGCTATAATATTCATTGGACTACATAGATATATAATTTTAGTCATTCTGATGTTATTATGAAAATAATTAATCTCTGAGAAAAACAAAAGGTATTTTTTCGTTCAAGTTCTCCACAAAGAAAGACAGAATAGCACAGTGCTTAAAATTATGGACATGAAAGTTAGAAAATATGTACAAATCCTCCTTTCGTCACTAGCTATTATCATCCTAGACTAGTTACAGAATATCTTTTGGTCTCATTTTCCTTATCTTTAAAATGAAGATAATAATAGTAGCCAAATCAAGGTATTGTTGTGAGGATCCAACAAGATCATGTATATAAAATGCTTTACAAATATTAACATGATATAAATGCAAGTATTATTATTAAATGTAAAATACAAAAAAAGAAGGCAGAAAACCAAATAATCAAAAAGGAAAATAAAGAAGGCAAAATCACAATAAAACCTCAATAAAATAATAAGAAACATTATTCATGGTTCTATTTTTAAAATGAGAACCAAAAAGGGAAGAATCTCTTCAAAAATATAAAATATCAACTTAGAGGAAAATTAAAATAAAATCTTAGATAATCCATTCTTAGAAAAGTAAGCAGAACTTTATGTAAAACTTTATGTAAAAACAACTTTATGTTGAAGAAAAAATATCAGAACAAATGGATAAAGAGAATTCTGTCAAACTTTCATAAAAATAGTACCTATATTACACAAAGTATTCTCAAAAAATGAGAGAGAGCAACCAACAAGATTCATTTTATGAGACAAATAATTTCTTAATGCTTTGTGAGGGAATGAGAAAGTATATAACTATATATCAAAAATTAATAATGAATAGCAATTCATTTATAAAAAATGCTATCAAACTAAAACAATTTCTTCAATGGATCACTTATCATTTCAAGTTGTTCATCGTGATCAAATCCTTTGTTTCCAGGAATACAAAAATTGTTCAATATTAAAAAACAATTAATTTTTCATGTTAAAATTTTCATGTTAAAAAAATCTAAAATAAAATATTCATCTCAAAAGATTCAGAAAAAGTACGTTTTACTAAATTTTATTTAGAACAAAAATACAACACTCATTTACACTAAAAACCAGAAAGTAAAGGCAAAGAAGAACTTTGTTAATATAATAAAAATATTCATCTAAAACCAGTAAGAAGCATCCTATACAACAGGGATCTGCTAGAATCATCTACAATAAATTTAGGAATAAATCAAAGATTTCCCCTATCCACCCCATTACTTTACAGATTTCTGGAAAAGCTAGCTATTACAATAAAAAAGAGAAGTAATAAAAGGCTTACAGATAAATAAAGAGATGAGGTTTTTCCTCTTTTATGACAATGCAATGATACACTTGGAAAACAGAAATCAGCATATACCTAATAATTGAGGCAATTTATATCTTCAGGCAAGTTGTAGTTTACAAAATTATTCCTCAAAAATCAACTGCACTTTATATAATGATATTAAATGAAACAGGCAACAAAAGTGAAATCCTATTCCAAATAGCTACTAAATACATATAATATCTTTTGATTGATCTACCAAAGTGTGCCCTAGGGCATGTGCATGCTTACACATGCAGACACACAAGAAAATTATAGAAATCCATTGTAATTTTTTAAATTAAAAAACAGTAAATAGTTGGAGTTATAGTTATTTTTGCTGTCATTCATATTATTGTTATCTGTTATTTTATATTGTTATTAATGTTATTTCTCATTGTTAGGCTTTGTCAATATGATAATAAAACACTATCAAAATTAATTTATGCTTTTAATCCTATATCAATCAAATTATCAAAGATATATAAAAAGAAACTAGATGAAGCAATAAAATTCATTTAGAAAAGTAAATACATATAATATCAATGAATTATAGAAAGAGTAAGAGATGGAAGGAAAGTAACACTTCTAGAGCTCAAGATATATGTTTAAAATAGCATTTATCAGAATCATATTATATTGATTTTAAAAGTGAGAGATAAATGGAATAGTCTGGACAGGATGTAATCAGAAATAATATTACTCAATAACACAATGATTAATAAACTAAAAAACACAAATTATATAGGAAAGAATTCCTTATTTGATTTTTTAAAAACTGCTTAGAAAATGGAAAGCATTCTGGCAGAAATTCGGCTTAGAAAAATAACTTGCACCAAATTCCATAATAAATTCTGTAGGATCGTATCACCTTAATAGCAAAGTTTGTACTATTAAAAATAGAAAAGAAGCAAATCACATACCTCTCACACTTATGAGAGGAATTGCATTGTTAACCAAAACATAGAGGCAATTACAAAGGATTTAACTAGAAACACTGATTCAATGACCATGAAAAGTTTCTAGACAGAGAAAATTAATAATTAATACACATAGGATAAGAACTGAAATCGTTAAATTGGGGAAATGGAATATTTGCATAAAATTTATTTGATAAGGGTTTGGAAACTAAGACATATTTGTATACACACATTTATTTGTGTGTGCGTGTGCATGTGTGTAGTGAGAATTAAATGCCAGTTTGTCAGTTTGCACTCCTTTTCTTAGTATCCTAAGATCAGTCTTGGGATGTTTCTCTAGTAAACTGGTTTTCCATTCAACTCTCACCTTTTGATTGGATTAAAAATAAGGTTGAAGGCTTATCTGGATAAAGGGGGTACATTCATGCTCTGGAAGAATGATAGAAGCCTCTTGGCTCCTTGGCATTCCTAAAAGATGCTTTCCTCTCTTCCCATGATTTCTGGTGTCCAGAAAACTGGCCTTTGGCCCATACTGAGGTCAAGTCTCTCCAATTAGAGAGACTCAGAAAAATGATGGCACAAGGTGTAAGTTATGGATCAAGGAAGCTCTCAGGACTTTTATCCCTGGCCAAGTTATGAAATGTTCTGGCCAAGTGGCGGGAGGGAATAGAGACCTGAGGTGAGCAGTGAGCTCAGGTTACTTAGACAATTGGATACATGACAGACCCACTTTATACTATTTTTAAATAATTATAAATTAATATACAGTCCCTAGAAAAATTTATCTGTAATTATATATACGTATATATTGAAAAATAATTGACCAATAGATAAGTAAAGAATATGTACAAACAGCTCTCAAAAGAATAAGAAATTATTAACAATTATATGAAAAAATTCTTCAAGTCATTCAGAATTTGAGAAATGTCAGTCAAAATAATCATGAATTATCGTCTTTCATCTTTCAAATTAGCAAAGATTACAAAGAATGAGAACATTCAATCTTTCAGTGGTTGTGAAAAGATAAATCCACTAGTGCATCTTCTTGAAATACTGAATCATTACCACCATTATGGAAAGCAATTTTGAATTAGAAAAAATCATGAATATCTATATATTTTAGTCTAGAAATATTGTTACTAGGCTTATCCTCCAAAGAGACCATTGATAATAAGAAAGCATCCATATACACCAAAATACTTTAACAACACTTTTTTTTTATTATAGTGAAGAGTTAGAACCAAAGTAAATATCCATTAATTGAGCAATGGCTAAACAAATTGTGATATATGTATATAATGGATTGTTTCTGCGTGTTAAGACATTGCAAATGTAACTAATAAAATGAAATATAGAAAAAATACAGATATACTTCCAATGCAGATCTAAAATAAGTAGATCTTTTAACTATAAATTATTATTACAACAATGTAAATGGAAAGAACAAGAATGAAAAATCAAAAATGAATGTTGAAAATTATGAAGAATAAGCTGGTCTTAAGAGATATGAGAAAGATAATTACATTTTACCCTTTTATAGAAATCAGAGGTCCTAAAATATTACATATAGCATGTATTTTTAGACTTTTTAAATGTATTGAAACATAAGCTGTGCTTATTATTTTCCTTTTAATCCCCTTTTTAATTTTCTAATAATATTAATTATTATATTGATTGGCTCTCTGGGAGAGGAAGAAGAAGAGATATAGGGGAAAACTTTAATGATATAAAAATAAAATGTAAATTTTAATAAGAATAAATGAAAATGGAAGTAAAAATGGAAAAAATGGAAAGTTTAAGCAGAATATCAAATTAAACTAGAAATTTTATGAGACAGAATAGAAGATGAATAGTATTTCAGGAACAGGCAATAGACTTTTCAGAGGGATAATTATGTAAGAAATACTTATGTAAGAAGCTAATTTAAAGACTGTTGTTATATAGTATCAATATATTTTGCTTGATATTGTACACATTTAATATTACTCTTTGAAAAGTTACTGTAAGAAAATAAAACACCCTCCTATTAAAGTATATCATTCCATATATTTTCCTTCCCTCTAAAAATAATACATTCCACATATTTTCTCTCTCCTTATACTCTCCTCATTTATGAGAAAAGATCAAGAAAGAAAAAAATTAATTGTAACAAATATGCATCATACATACATGCTTAATATATAAATACTCTACAGTGCACTGTATACACTATTATATAGTATACATGTATGAATGTAATCATTCAAGTTTATGTGTTCTAATGTGTAGATATCTACATGCGAAGGTGTAAATGTGTGTGTATAATTGTGCACCCTGCATTCTAAATCTATCAACCTTGATATAATAGTCTAGGCAAGAAATCATGTAGACCTGAAAAGTCTGGTAGCAACAGGGAGAAGGGAATAAATATTAGTTATTATAGTAATAGAATCACAAGACTTGAAAAATGTCTATGTGAGCAGGGCAGAAAGGAAAATTACAAATTTGGGGACCACTCTAAGATTGGCAAAATGGGGTGCCTGAATAGAGGACTATTCACCAAAAAATGTACAAAAAAGATAGATTCATAGAACTCATGAGTATCATTCTAGAAATAGAGGGTTCAGATGCATATAGTTTTTTTTAATATTAGATATCTAAAAAGTGATACGAATCTGGTACTCATTTACTTAAATACATATTTCCCCATAGGCCCCCTGAGGGCAGAAATTGTTTATTTTTGCTTTTGTGAATTCAACACCTAAGACAGTTGGCATAGTAGATACTAAATATTTATTCACATTCAATTGTAATTATATTTATAGATACACCTGTACATATTTTATAATATATACATATGCATGTTTATATATATTTACTATTTCTCCAAGAAATTTAAGTACTCCCTCCCATGCATATACAGAAAGCACAAATACACAAATCACAGAAAGTTTAGAGTTCTATGTTCATAAACTGTGGTTGGAATGGCCATGAATATGTGAAATATATTGGAAAAGGCATTTGGGAACACTGGAATTCAGATGCAGCAACTGGTTGAGTGGGATAGCATAACTTTATATTTGCTCTTTGGGAAAGGATTTCAACTGGGATGGAAATAAAAACAAGAATGAAATGGTCTCACTGATTGTAGATGCACTGGGCATGCTAAAATCACAGCCACGCTGAGACCATCTAGAAGGAGAAAGCCTGTTGGCTGGGATTGCCTGTCAGAAATGGCCTGTTGCCAGCACCACAAAGGAGGAATGGACTTCAAGTATATTCAGGAATAAATACCATGAAGAAAAGATGTGAATTAAGAAGCAGAAGGAGTAGTGATGGATCATATAGGAAATGACAGATGATATTAACACTAAATTCATAGCACCTAATTATAATCTAGGAACACTTTTCAGGATTTTATTATTTCTGACTCATGAATTTTTATTATTCTGAGATTTAGAAATCTCACTTATACCATCCAGCCTCCACCCACACATTTTAAACATTACAAAGCAAAAGCTTCTCTAGATTAAAAATGACACGTTATGCTTTAAATTTCCATCTTATACCATATCCAAAATATTATTAAAATTTTTCCAGGTTTTATCTCATAACCTTTAAAGGAAAAATGCTATCAGTTCTTCTTTAAAGGGGGCTTTAAAGTTAGGTGGTGTGATCTGAAAATTTCCACCACTGGTTTTCATTTCTACTTTCCATGACTCCACTCTTATTTATACTCTTAGTAATAAAGACTCAAGTAAGGACAGTAGACTCCTAACTGGTCACTCCTTTTTTGTTTGTTCCTTTGTTTGTTTGTTTAGTTCTTTGCTTGTTTATTTTGTTTAGTTTAATGTTTTGCTTTCTTTTCCTCTCTTTCACCCCAATCTGTACACAAAAGCCAGAATGGCTGGTACCAGAACAAAAATCATTCTTCTGCTCAAAGGCTATTAATAGCTCCTCTTTGCCCATAGAGACTAAACCCCTAGATCAACATATAACATCTTCAACAATGCAGATCCAAAAAACATTTCTATCCTTATCTATTATGACTAAACTGAACAATTTATTCACTTCATCTGAATTGTCCTATATTCTCTTGTCACGGTAAGGATAAAGCAATGCAAGTCATCCTATTTCCCCTCCTTCTTTATTCTTTTTTATATGCATAAAAATCAAATTAACAAAATAATCTATATTGTGACTACTATGTTGAAGGAACATTGCTATCACTTGTGCTGAAATGCCTTTCATTACCCTCTATTACTTTTTAATTTCAGACCATGCCTGAAAGAAATGATCTATCTCTCCTCTAAACATTTCATTCATTCATTCAATACAGTTATTGGCTTTGTGATTCAATTAGTGTGGAAAACTACTGTGGATTCCCCATTGAGAGGAACTTCCTCAAAACAAATGGATAAACAACATATTTATATTGAGGATCCTGGGCTACTTAGAGGTTATGTGATCTGTCCATTGTCATATACATATTATGTGCCAGATAAAGGGCTTCTGGCTAGTTTTCCTTGTGCCCAAGAATAGTCCTGTATTTGCAGATTCAAATAATTATCTATATAATTTATTTGGATCTTTTTCAAACAGTATAGTAGAGTTACATTTTATTCATGTAGCTGTTCTATCTCCTCAGCTCTCTTTCCCTAAGGGAATGTGGTTCATGTGATATTAGATTTAGATAGGTTAGTACTTTAGGCTAAAACAAATGAGATCAAAATTTTAAAATAATTTTTATATTTCCCTTGTATCTTTTCCAATGCCTTCTCCCAGAGAATTATCCCTTATAATAAATGAGAGGGAGACAGACAGATTGATAGATATCTATAGATAGATAGCTATAAGGGGCTAAATTTATGCAAAATCTCTTCAGAATTATTTATTTTTCCTTCTTTTGTTTTTCCTCTGCTGCTTATCTAGTGAAGACTATGTTCCTACTATTCAAGTCACATACTCAGTTTTAATTCATTGTGGTATATGGTACAAGATGTTTATCTATGTCTAATTTCTGCCAGGATACTTTTCAGGATCTCTAGCAGTTTTTAAATTGAGATTTCTTTGCTAGGTAATTTATGTTTTCATGCTTGTTTATTCATTTAATTTAGCTAAATATATTTTCTTTTGATTTTTCTTTCACTAATCCCTTCCATTCATTAGATTTTTATGTTTTAATCAGTATCAATATGCTTTGATGTCTGGAATGTAGTTTGAGATCTGGGAGTATTATCAGCCTTCCATCCCAGTCTTATGGTTTTCATTATTTCCCTAGATGTTTTAGGATTCTTGTTTCTCCAGATGAATTTTTTAAATTTATTGTTATAATTCTGTAACATATCCAATTGGTAATTTGATTGGTATAGCACTAAATCTGTGATGTAACTATGGTAGAATGGCAATTTTAATTTCATTGCAATGACTAAGGCTTATTTATTAAATATTGCACCAAGATTTTAAATTGTTCTTTATTTCATAAAAAATATTGTACTGCCTTGGTAGATTGAAATTCAAATATTTTGTGCATTTTGAAGTTATTTTGAATTGGCCTTCACTTTTTATTATTGCCTTTTTGGATTTTAACATTACATAGAAATGCTATTAACATGAGAATTTATTTTTGAAACTTGACAATTTATGTAAGTCGTAAGTAATTTTTTCAGATCTTTGCCTGACTATGCATTTTATTTTTTCTCTTGTCCTTATGCTATTGCTCACATTTCTAGAATTTTATTAAATAAGTGTAGAGAAAGAAATATCATTGTTTAATTATGCATATAAAGGGAAAATTTCCCCTCTGAACTCATTGTATATAATACTTGCTTTTTTCTTAGATATGTATTTGTGTGTGTGTGTGTGTGTGTGTGTGTGTGTGTGTGAGAGAGAGAGAGAGAGAGAGAGAGAGAGAGAGAGAGAGAGAGAGAGAGAGAGAGAGATTTTATTATACCATCATGTGGGATTTTAGTATAAATCAACATTTTACTTTGTCAGTAGCTTTTTCAGAGGCTACTGATATAATCATGGACTTTGAGATGTTTTTTGATAAATGATTCTTTTGTTTCTTTTTCTACTTTGAATGTTCTTTACATCAATGACATAAGTCTAATTTGGTCACACATAAATGATTTTTTTAATTGTAGAAGACTTTATAAGGAATGTACTTAAATTTTTTGAAAACATGATTATTAAATAATTTTCTGTAATTTAAATATATTTGCCATTATATATGAGTTAAGATTATTTGCTAGTATGAGTAATAACTAGAGTTTGGTAGAATACATTCCTTCTCAATGTTTTTTTTTTTTTTTACCCTTGTACTTCATTGTATTGTCTCATAGGTGGAAGATTGGTAAGGGTGGGCAATGGGGGTCAAGTGACTTGCCCAGGTTCACACATCTGGGAAGTGGCTGAGACTGGGTTTGAACCTAGGACCTCCTGTCTCTAGGCCTGACTCTCACTCCACTGAGCTACCCAGCTGCCCCCATTCTCAATGGTTTTTGAAATAATTTCTATACCATTAATAATAGTTATTAATTTAATAAATGAATAGAATTGTCCTGAAAATTTGATCCATTGAAGGTCATTTCAGTAGTTTTGTCCTTTCATTATTATTCTTCCTCTCTTGATCATAGCCTCACACAAGGACTATGATTTTTAAAGAAATATTAGGAATACATGCTTCCCTCCCACCTCAACAGACTGTAAATTGTTCTAACTTCTTAAAAACAAGGTGCCTTTACATGGGTCTTTTTTTTTTGTTCTTTTTTACTTGTCTTATTAATCCATAAGTTCTGAGAGTTGTGGCAATGTTCCTTTCTGGCATTTATGTTATTTGTGATTATTAGAGGGTTTGGAAGGTGACAGGTACTTAATAAATACTTAACGTATTCATCATCTCTGTTTGGTTGTCCTACTTTATCTATCTATCTCTTTATTTGTCTATGTGTGTATATCTACCTATCTATCATCTATCTATTGGATCATTAAATATTATTTTTAAAACATAAATCCTAAACCTAAAGCTAACATTTTTTAGGTGGAGAAAATCATAGGTTTCCAAATAAATCCAAAGATAAAGCAATGATGTCCTTTCTCACCACATTCATTGACACATTTCTAATAAAAGGCAGAGACTGAACTAATAAACTAATAAATTTTGAAAGTACTAAAATTGAAAAAAAATAATAAAGGTAGCCTTTTTATAATGACTTGATTTTCTTAGAAAAACTAAATTTATTTGGTAGAATAAATTATATAGAATCTCAAAAGGAATAATAGAGAAATGTAGAAATGAACAAGAAATAATATTTATAGGCTTCAAAACATTAATAAGCATTGAAACTATTGTTCCTAGTTGACAATAGTTATATTCATAATCCGGGAAGTGATGGATGCCACCTTGAATGACAGGGATGACAGTTGGAGAGATTCAGAATGTTCCCAGGTGCCGTGAGCCAGGGGCAAATATTGGTTGGCCCCACGGTATAAATACCCCTGACAGCCACTTTGAGGGAGGTCTCTCTGGAGGTCTCTGGACAGGAGTCTCTGGACTGGGAATCTTGCAGTGGTTGGTTGAATGGTGGCAGGGATGTCTATGAAGAAGAGGGTTGAATAAATAGGAATATTTCCTGATAGATTGTGAGAGCTAGTGCATCACCAACACTGGTAGTGAGAAAGCTGAGAGAATAAGATCATCAATACACCTGCATCAGTAGCTTCCCTATTCTCTGGATTGGCTGTGGCCAGGTCTGGCAAGAGATAGTGGAGAGAGTAAAGCTCCAGCTTTCACTTGATCAGTAGCCTCCAGTCCTGATTGTCAACTAGTTTATAGATAATAGATCAATAGGGTCTCCAATCCCCAATCCTTGCCCTTGTTATCCTTTCCCTGAGTATAGATAGTGTTCAACAGGTACCTTCCTGAGTGGTTTATATCATGGCCCTTTGGAAGGGAATCAAACACAGTCAGATCCTAAACATCATCCAAGGCAAATCAATAGCCCAATACTAATCTATCCAACCCCATGTTGGACCTAGAAAGGTTACTCATCTATCTAACCTCTTGATGGTCCTTCTTGGGCAACTGTTAGAAAGGGATAAATTACAGCAGCTGAGATTGGAGTTGGTATTCCTTCTTCATCTGCAGCTGAGGAGAACATAGATAGATACATCAACATCATTGTATATCTATACATCTCTCCCTTGGTCCTCTTTTGTTTATAACATAATATGTAATTACAAAAGTAGATTAGACTAAATCTGAAATAACTGTTTAATAGAATATTCAACAATTTTTTTTTCAGAGACACGATTTTCATTAAGAAACATTTGGGAAATTGCAGCTTAAATACTTTTTTCACATAATGAGAAGATGAGACTCATTGGAAAAGATCATGATATTGATAAAGACTGAAGATAAAAGAAGAGGACAATAAAAGATAAGATAGATAAATATTATCATGGCACCAATGAACATGAGCCTGGATTCATTTGAGAGATAGTAGAGGATAGAAAGACCCAGTGTGCTCTGATTCATGTGTTCATGAAAAGTCAGATACAACTGAACAAATGAACAACAACAAAAAAAGGAGTAGGTTGGTGGAAAGTAGGATTAAACTATCATTTTACAACATACTCTATAGTAAGTTCTAAAAAGGTATGAAACCTAAGTATAAAAGAACATTATTATTATAATTTATTAATGAGGAAATATAAAAGGGATTTACTTTCACAACTATGGATCAGGAAAAAATGAACCAAATAAGATAGCAATAAATATACATAAATTTTACTATGTAAACTGAACAAAATAGCTTTTCCAACTAACAGAAGCAATGTATACTTTTATTTGGCAGAAAACATTTTTAACCAAATATGTCATGTAAAAGTCATAAACACATAGGTAATTAGCATGATAAAATAAAATCAATAATCCCTACCCAAAGGCCAAGTGGTCAGATGAAATAAATATATTATATTGCTGCATTGTCATATTATGTTATATGTGTCATTTCATATCATGTTATGTTATATTGTTATGTTTCTTTGTATTTTATATCAGGTTACCCTCTAATGTCACATTATCTTCATGAAATTTCATTCCAAACACAGAAAATTGATAAACATAAAAACTATCTGTAGTCAATACTTAAGGCATTACAAAAAGTCAGGAATTATTGTTCTCAGTGGCACCATTAATTCCAGTATTCTGAAAAAAAAAACAATTGTTTTATTACAAAAACTTACAAACTTGTTTATCTTTCACCCAGTATTTTCTCTTTCTGAGTATAAATTTAAAGACAAATGACAAAAATAGACCTCCCTCATATACTAACATATTCAAAACAGTACTTTTTGTATTAACAAAAATCAGTAAACAAAAATGTCATCCATCAATAAGAGACTATCTTACCAAATTTTGGTATGTTCATGTAATGGAATGTCATTCTCTAAAAAAATGTACATGAAGAATAATAGACACATGGGAAGACATATGATTTGATACAAATTTAACATGAAATGATTATTAAATGATTCATACATGTAAGTGCAGTAATGGAAATAAAAGGAAACATTAAAACAAACAGCATAATTGTAATGAACAATATTAGCCCATGAAAAGAGTTATAGATGAGCCTTTACTCTAGTCCTTCATTGACTGCTGTTTTGACATTTTAAAATAGTATTTGTCATAATAATTTCAAACTCAGGAGTTCCCAAAAATAACTCATTTTTTCTATTCAAACACGTGAGTCTTCTAAACTTGACTATGTCTGTTAATACATTAATATTCTTCCAGTGACCTTGATTCACAATATTGGTGAATACAAAATTTTCACTCCCTCGCCATTCACATCAATCCACTTGACACATTTTGCTCTGTCTAAAATTTTGTTGTATTGCATTTAGCCTGTTGTCTCAATTTTATAGTCACATGACCACTCTGATATAACTAGTGAGAAAAGGCAATAATTAAATGAACCATGGCTAAATATTCTTAGTTGAAGAAACTGATTAAATGCTAGAAGCCTCTTTCCATAAGAATCACGAAGAATGATAGAGTATTGAATAATTATAATTTATTAACAATATAATAATAAAGGTTGCAAATGGAAGAATTGACCATCAAAGTCAGGTCTTTAAGTCTGAATTTTAAAACTTTTTTTCAGTGTTTTGCATTGATTTTATAGAAATAAAGTTTAATTCTTGCACACTAGTATTTTAATGTGATTGATAAGAGAAGTCATTTAAAAAACCTTTTTTCAATATAATATTTTTGAGAGTAAAAAAGTAGTTATTGAGCTCACCTGAAAATAAAAAAAAAGATCATTCTGCTATTCCAATAAAATTTCCTCTGCATTTAAAACTAAGCAAAGCTTTTCTTCCATAAGTTATGTAGTGTTTCAAAAGTCAGGGATTCAATTCTCATAATATTTAATCAAGATTCTAGGTTTACAAATGGATTATAATCTCTGAAACAACTATTCATTTTGTTGATATTTCAATGATGCCTAATGAAAATTTAAATTTTAGTTAATAAGGTAACAATATTTTAATAATTTTTATTGTCCCAAAGGGCGAATAAAGAATATTATTTTCTTAAATTTCACTTAAGCTAATTAAAACATACCTCTTTAGAGCCAACAACAACAACAAAAAATCACTCACCCTACAACATATTTTTCCTGCCTTTTTAAACTATAGAATGCAAACCATGGCACTTTATATCTCCATATCTTTCATGAAAGTTTCCTTTGAACAGTATATTTTCATTCACTCAATGAAGTTGTGTTTCTGTACACCCAATCACTAACCTTAGGGATTATGTTCTGCATAAAAATTGATGATCTATTTCCTCCAAACATGACCCATACTAAATAATAGCTATATGGAACATCAGAAAGGAAGGCACAGAGAAGGAATATATGTAGGATTTTACTTCCAAAATTATAATTACTGTGGCCTGGCATTGTTCAGAATTTTCCATTATGAGTGAATTTTCTATTACACATTTTTTTTGCCTTCAAGATCCCTGTTGTAACAGTGTTCATGATTTTATGTAATATAGTGACTTTATACTTTCTGTGGTAGTGATGGTATTAAAAGTGATGATGATGGTGGTGGTGATTATGGTACTATTTTAATCATAATCAAGCTGCATGAGATATGAAAATCAATGACATCAGCATATACAATTATTGTAACTTAAAGAGAAGGGAAAAGGAATGAAAGAACAAAGGATATCAATGGAAGGGTTAGAAATGAGGATCTAAAATATTTTGGGTTAATATACACATGCAGTTGATTGATTTACATAAAATTTGTTGCATTCATCAGTTGTTGATATTGATGAATAATGTTTCTAATAATTATATTTCATATTTATTTATGAAATATACATTATAATCCTTTTATATAATAAATATATTTAATATTATTTTATTTATGTACTCTAATGAATATGATATATATTATCATTTGCAAAAAACTTTACTCATTTCTTTATCTCATGGTATGTGAATTCCAGGCACTTTTGTTGCAAAGTTATATTATTTCCTTATGTTAACATGATATGGCAATTCACAGAAGACCAGAGTGTCTACCATCTTAAAATTTTCCTTTATCAATCAAGCTGTCCAACTCTTCATAACTCAGTTTTAGAATGTTAAATGAAGATCCAAATACTTAAGCTATTGCCTGTTGCCATTTAACATAGCTGGTATCAGAAGAGGGTATTATTAAAATTTAATTTTCTTGCCTCTGAGTTCAGCATTCTACTTACTGTGCCACCCTGAGTAAAGAAGCTGTTCAAATCTATGAAATATGATTGATCCAGAGCCATTGATGTCTTATGGATTTTCCAACTCTTGAAAATGCTTCTGTAATATCAAATTCCCTATCCTTTGTAAAATACCTATACTATAACCTTTTCTTTTTTTTCTCCAGGCTTTGAAGATATTCTTTTTATTCATATTCCTGGATGATTGAATAGACCATTTAGAAGTATAATTTGCTAATGAGTACCAAAGTCAAGACTCCAATTGTTAGTGAGTTCCATTACTGAGGATATATTAAATCAAGTGAAAAAGAGAAACAGATTAATGAATCTAATTGTTCTCTTCAGGCAGCAACACTCAGAGGTTAACAAAGCAATGAAGCTATTCCCACAGAGCATGCTACTTTGAATGCACCCTCAAGTATATTGCAATGTAGTAGAGAAACAGTCCAATGGCCACTTCCATAGATGAGAGGGCTCCTTCATCTCCTATCCTAATTATCTTACAGAGCTAATTCTCAGTTTTCCCATATGCCAGTAGATTGATGCCATACTTAACACTTTTATCGTTGAAGATGTTTAATAATTATACCTCTCATTCATTAGCAACTTTATTAAGATGTTTATGCCCATCCTTAAATGGCATCTAAAGTAGCTGTCAGTAACTATCCATGTGCTTGAGAAAGAAGTATTGGAGAGGACACGAAATAAACCAAGTTTCTTGGCCAAGGAGCACATACATTTGAAAGGAGATGGAAAACATAGGATAACCTCTCCTGTCCCTTAGCATCATTATGCTATTCCAGGAATACTGAGACCCATGTATGTGTCTGCAATGCATATTTCAACACAGAATAATATTTCTTTAATTTGGTTCTTGGAATGGACCAGTTATTCTGAAGGGCTCTTTGGTTTAGGGTGACAATGGATTAAAAACATTAAAAATAAAGTTAGGATATGAATACTGAGATTTATTGATGTAACAAAGAAGCAAAAGGATGTATAAGGAAGTGGGCAAGGAACATTTAGAGAGCAGGATTCCTTTTTGATCACATATCACCAGGTCTCCTACATAGTTCATTTACCTTGTTTAAAGAGAAAATTTTATTTCAGTAATTATGAATAATAAGAAGTGTTTCAAATATTGAAATGAATGAGTGACTTCACCAATGTCGCTTTTCTCTCCAACAAAAGAGATGTTTTCACATCAACAATTCTTTATGTTTTCTATCTCTTATCACTGTCCTCTTCCCTTCATTTCACCACATCTGGTCTTCTTTGCATTCTCTTGGTATTGTGAGGGTAGCAGTGAACCATATAATAGATATATGTTATTACTTTCTCTTGACACAGGAATGTTCTCTCTTCTTTTTCACTGAAATATTTATTTAGTACCATCTTTTATCCTAGTTCTTTCAAAAATCCTAATTCTCACTGGGTTGCCATATATTCATGCTTACTACAAGGATTTCCCTTGTCTTTTAGTCATTATTGAGTTTCAGTTCTTGAAATCGAGAACATACATATGTCCCCAAAAGGAGTAGGATGGTTATTGTTCAAACACTGGTCTCTGAAAAGAAAAGGGAAAAATGTACATGTAAAGATTTATATTTAATCTGCATTAGTAACATTTTTCTTTATCAATTTCTTAATTCTAGAAATCAAGAAATTATGATTTGTAAGATGTTTAAATTACTGAAGTATAAATGCTGACATTGAAAATTGGCTCTTGAATGTGGGTATAACCTGACTCCAGCACACTTTTCCCAACTATATAGCATTCAAATAAGAATAAAAAGATGACTCAGAAAAAAAGTTAGAATTTATTCCCCTTAGAAAGAGGTGATTCAAATTGATAAGCAGACACTGTGTTGTTATATGCCTATTCAATTTAGTTACTTTAGCCATACTAGTAAACCATTGCATGAGAGGAAGAATGATACAGTAGACAAGGAGTTCAGAAGACTTGATTTCCTATCCATTTCAGACATTTATTAGTTGTGTGACAGCAGAAAAATCATGGAACCTTTGTGGTAGGTGCTGAGATAATCTCTTGAATTAATTGATTAGGACACATACCTTATACAAGTGCTGCAGTTAAATGATAAGACCAGGACTGAATAAGTGTACAATTTATTTGGAAATAGAAAATATTTTCAATGATCCCAAGCTTATTACTTCCCCAAAGCCCATTTTTTCTAAAAAAGTATAAATGGATGGATAGATGAATAGTTAGATAGATAGATAGATAAGGTTAAAAAATAAATAAAAAAAGAAACAGATTCCAAGCACTCTCTCTCAGACACATATTGGCTATGTGAGCCTGGGCCAGTCATATTATCCTGTTTAGATAGATCACCATTTTTGGATTCAAGAAGGAAAACTCGAGTACAAATTTAGCTTCACACATTTACTAGATATATGATCCCAAGAAAGTCACTTAACTTCTGCATGCATCGGTTTCTTCATCTATAAAATAAGAGTAATAATAGTACTTAACTCACAGAGTTGTTTTGAGGATCAAACTAAATAACATTTTAAAATCCCACCTAAAAGTAAATTCTAGTTATTATTGTTGTTGCTATTGTTGTTAGAGGTGGTAGTGTTGTCAGTGGTGGTGTTGATGGTAGTGCTATTTCTCTGGTACTCCTAGGAAACTAAATGGTTAAGTTTTAGAATGGTAGATTGATATATCTAGAGAGATTTACTCCACTAGTATTTCATTAAAATGGAAGCCACATATTTGAAATTCATCTCCTTAAAAAAAGAAACAAATAGAAAATGACGATTAAAGAAAAAAATTTCTTATAATTATATAAATGTGAATAAGCAATGCACATTATTCAAGACACAATGAGAAGAAATTCTAAGGCATTCAAAGAATTGACAAACGTAACTGTAAATACATTTGTCAATTTCTGAAAAATAATCAAGAAATAAAAATCACTACAACAGAGAGGAAATAATGGTCTGTTTTTAAAATAGAATAAAATAAAGGGAAGAGAAAGAAATCATTAAAGTGGAGGTCAATGAGTTTGACATCAATTACTGGAAATATTTTATAAAATATTATATAAGTTATGATTCATCACCAATTGAAAGGGACTCAGCGTTGTTTATCAAGAAAATGTCTTTGATGGTCTAAATTCATTTCCCTTTTTTACAAGGTTAACAGACTACAATATTAGGAATATTCTGTAAGCACATTTTATCAATATTTCAATGAACATATGACAAAGTCTTTGATGCTCTTTTGGTGAGCAATAAGAATGGTTACAAGTTTGATAATATTTTTCTGTGGATTTATGAGTAATTGAAATGTTGACCCAAACTAGGACTATTAATTGCTCAACCTAGAATGAAAGTCTGGTGAAATTTGTCCTTGCCTTTGTTCTATTCAACATTTTCATCAATTACTTGGAAGAATATATTTGTTAAAAATAATCAATGATACCAGGCTTGGAAGTTTAGCAACATGCTGAATGATGGACACAGCAAAAACATATCAACAGATTAAATAGAAACAATATTAATGTTTAAATTTAACTAAAAATTGTTTAAAATGCTCTAATGGGGAGGATTCTGGGAAGATGGTGGCTTAGATGGAGCAAAACTTCAGAACTCCATACCTTTCCACACTGAGATGAAAAACAAAGTACTTCAAGGGGAAAGAAAAACAAATCTAAAAATAGGACAGAGCTGGGGGATCCTCCTGCTGGATAACTAAAGAGGTACAACAAAAAAGGCCTAAATTCTTAAACTGTTGTGTTTGAGGGTAAGGAAACAGGGGAATCCCAGGACTACACCCCCACATGCTGTGCTGAGTCTCTAGCAGCTCCTAGAATCTCTGGCCTGGCAAACGCACTGGTCAAGAGAGAGGGCCTTGCTGGCACAGGTGAGCCAGGCTCAGGGCATTGAACACAGATGTAGGGAGGTGGCTAGAGGAGAAAAACCAAGAGGCAATCCAAATACAGCAAAAAGTCTCCATATTCACCTACCCATCTTCTCTAGAGGTTTAGACCTCAGGGCACATCAACATCAAACTATACAAACCAAACTTGCCTAGACAAATCCCATCAATAGGACAGATCACAGGTCTTCAGAGGGCAAGAAAACTCCACCACCCCTCCCCATAAACTGCAGATAAAGAAGCTAAAAACTTCTGTCACCAGCTATGGAAGATCGTACATCAAAACTCATTAAAACCATCTGATTAACCTAATCTACCAGCAGAGCAGAGAAGGCACAGGAAAAAAAGAAGGAAAAATATGAGTAAAGCACAGAAAAAGAATAAAGAAATTACAATTGACAGCTTCTTTCCAGGAAGGGAACTAAGAGCAAATGAAATAGAAGAAGATTAAGGAACTCCAAGCAAAACCAAAGAAATCCCAGTAAATTGGACACAGGCTTTGGAAGATCTCAAAATTCAATTAACTCAAGAACTTAAAAAACAATTAACAGAGGCTGAAGAAAATTGGAAAAAAGGAAATATATGAATTAAAACAGAATAGTGACTTGAAAAACAAAATTGACCAGCTGTAAAATGAGGCAAAAAAGGTGAAAGAAGCCCTACAAAAATAATCAAACCAGAAGGAGAAGGATGACCAAAAAGCCAGGGGTGAAATTCAATTTTTAAAAATTATAATTCAACAATTAGAAGCAAATGACTTGACAGGGCAGCAAGAATATATTTAAAAAACCAAAAGAATGAAAAAATTTGAGGAAAATATGAAACACCTCATTACCAAAACCTCAGATCTTGAAAACAGATCTCAGAGAGATAATTTAAGAGTTATTGGACTACCAGAACAAAATGACAAAAGAAAAAGTCTGGACAACATCCTACAGGAAATTATACAAGAAAACTGCCATGACATCCTGAAAGAAGAAAGAAAAATGGAAATTTAAAGAATTCACAGATTACCTCCTACATTTAAGCTACAACTGACAACTCCCAGGAATATTATAGCCAAATTAAATAACTACCAAACCAAGGGAAAAAATATTACAAGGTTCTAAGAAGTCATTCAGAAACCAGGGAACCACAGTTAGGATAACACAGAATCTGGCTGCATCTACCCAGAAGGACATGAAGGCATGGGATATAATATTCCAGAAAGTGAGGAAACTGGGTCTACAACTAAGAATCAACTTCCTAGCAAAAGTGACTATATTCTTGCAGGGGAAAGTATGGTCATTTTAAAAAAAATGAAGACTTCCAAGCATACATAAAAAAACAGTCTTAAACAAAGAATTTGCTGCCCTAACACAGAACTCAAGAGAATCACCAAAAGGTAATTAAGAGAGGGGAAAAAAACACCATAACCTGTTCTTCAAGGGACCTAATATGTTCAAATGATTTGTATCCCTATAACATGATATTGATTACTATTAAAAATTGTGATTATCATCAGGGTAGCTAGAAGAAGTATACTTATAGGGAAGAGTGACAAACTGTATAGGATGAAATGTTAAGATGTGTGTGTGTGTGTGTGTATAAAGACATATAAAACTAGAGTTAAAAAAGAAGATAATATTATGAGAAATAGGAAAAGAGACAAATGGAGTAAAATTTATATTCCATAAAGAAGCACCTGTTGGGAACAAGAAATAAGATCTATAAAATGGAAGGGTAAAGAGGTTGGAGACAAAAAAATACCTTATTCTTATCTGCATTGAAATTAACTCAACTAAGAAAGAACAATCAGATCCCCTACAGCAGAGAATTGATTTGTGTCCTATAGAGAAGTAGAAGGGTTACATACAGACTGGTGGGGAGGGAGGTAATACTAAGGAGGGAGACTATAGGTGATAGCTTAAAAAAGGAAAGCTATCTAAAGGAAAATAAGGTGGGAAAAAGAAGGGAGGAGGGAAAAAGGGAAGTACAAAAAGTGAGGGGATTACGGGAACTGATTAAAAACAAAACACCGGTATAGAAGGAAATAGTGAAAAAAGAAAGGGCTGGAAAAGGAGAGAGAATCAAATACACAGTTGATAATTATAACTCTGAATGTGAATGGAATGAACTTGCCCATAAAACAGAAGCAAATAACAGAGTGGATTACAAACCAAAAACCTACCATATGTTGTCTACAAGAAACACACAGGAGAAAGACAGACATACATAGAGTAAAAATGAAAGGATGGAGCAAAATCTATTGGGCTTCAAATGAGAAAAAGAAGACAGGGTTTGCTATCATGATCTCTGACAGAGCCAAAGTAAAAATAGATGAGGGAGATAGGGAAGGTAAATACATCCTAATAAAAGGCAGTATAAACAATGAAGAAATATCAGTACTCAACATGTATGCACCAAACAGTATAACTTCCCAATTTCTAAAGGAGAAGCTAGTGGAATTCAAAGATGAAATACATACCAAAACTGTACTAGTGGGGAACCTCAACATTCCCTTGTCAGATCTAGATAAATCAAACCAAAAAATAAATAAAAAAGAGATAAGAGGGTGAATGAAACCCTAGAAAAATTAGAGTTAATAGATATATGGAGAAAAATAAATAAGGACAAAAAGGAATACCCCTTCTTTTTAGCAGCATATGGAACATTCACAAAGATAGACCATATAATAGGACATAGAAACATGGCAAACAAATGCAAAAAAGCAGGAATAATAAATGCAACCTTATCATATTATAAAGCAATAAAAATTGTTGTTAGTAAGAATACATGGAGGGTCAAACCAAAAATGAATTGGAAATTAAATAATCTGATTCTCCAAAATAAGTTAGTAAAATAACAGATCATAGGAACAATTAATAATGTCATTGAAGACAATGACAATGATGAGACCTCATACAAAACCCTATGGGATCCGGCCAAAGCAGTTCTAAGGGGAAAATTTATATCATGGGGTGCATATATTAAAAAATTAGGGAGGACAGAGAATAATGAATTGGGCATGAAACTGAAAAAATTAGAAAGCAAAAAAATTAAAAATCCCCAGATGAAAACTAAATTAGAACTACTAAAAATCATAGGAGAAATTACCAAATCAAAAGTAAAAGAACTATTGAATTAATGAATAAGACTAGAAGCTGATATTTTGAAAAAAACAGGTAAAATAGACAAAGTACTGGTAAATCTAATTAAAAAAGGAAAGAATAAAACCAAATGAACAGTATCAAAGATGAAAAGTGAGGCTTCACCTCTAATGAAGAGGAAATTAAGGCAATCATTGAAAAATTATTTTGTCCAATTATATGGCAATAAATATAGCAATCTAGGTGATATAGATGAATATTTACAAAAATACAAATTGCCTAGATTAACAGCAGAAGAAATAGAATATTTAAATAATTCCATATCAGAAAAAGAAATTGAACAAGCCATCAAAGAAATCCCTAAGAAAAATTCCCAGGGCCTGATGGATTCACAAGTGAATTCTATCAAAAATTCAAAGAACAACTAATCCCAATACTATACAAATTATTTGACATGCTAAGCAAAGAAGGAGTCTTATCAAATTCCTATTATGACACAAATATGGTACTAATTCCAAAGCCAGGCAGACCAAAAACAGTGATAGAAAACTACAGACCAACCTCTCTAATGAACATAGATGCAAAAATATTAAATAGAATACTAGCAAAAACACTCCAGAAAGTGATCAAGAGGATTATCCAACATGATCAGGTGGGATTTATACCAGGAAAGCAAGGATGGTTCAACATTAGGAAAACCATCCACATAATTGACCATATCAACAATCTAACAAACAAAAATCACATGATTATCTCAAAAGATGCTGAAAAAAACCTTTGACAAAATACAGCACACATTCCTATTTAAAACACTAGAAAGTATAGGAATAGAAGGACCTTTGCTAAAAATAATAAATAGTATACATCTAAAACCATCAACAAGCATCATATGCATTGTGGATAAATTAGAAGCCTTCCCAATAAGATCAGGAGTGAAACAAGGATGCCCATTATCACCTCTATTATTAATCATTGTACTAGAAACACTAGCTGTACCAATTAGAAAAGAAAAATAAATTGAAGATATTAAAATAGGCAATGAGGAGACTAAGCTATCACTCTTTGAAGATTGATATGATAGTCTACTTAAAAAATTCTAGAGAATCAAATAAAAAGCTAATAGAAATAACCAACAATTTTAGTAAATTTACAGGATACAAAATAAATGAACATAAATCATCAGCATTTCTATATGTTTTAGAGACATCATAGCAGTGAAACACCATTTAAAATGACCCTACAAAGCATAAAATACTTAGGAATCTACCAAAACAAACACTGGAATTATACAAACACAACTACAAAACACTTTCCAAACAATTAAAATTAGATCTAAACAATTGGAAAAACATTGATTGCTCATGGGTAGGATGAGCAAACATAATGAAAACAACTATTCTACCCAAATTAATTTACTTATTTATAAAAATGCCAAGAAACTTTTTTATAGAATTATAATAAAATAAAAGTTCATTTGGAAGAACAAAAGATCAAGAATATGAAGGGAAATAATGAAAAAAAAAACATGAAGGAAGGTGGCCTAGCACTACCAGATATCAAACTATACTATAAAGCAGCTGTGATCCAAACAATATGGTACTGGCTAAGAGACAGAAGGTAGGATCAGTGGAATGGACTTGGAGTAAGTGATGTCAGCAACACAGCCTATGATAAACCCAAAGAGCCCAAATTTGGGGACAAAAATCCACTATTTGACAAAAACTGCTGGGAAAATTGGAAAACAATATGGGAGAGATGAGGCTTAGATCAGTGATTCCCAAAGTGGGCACTACCGTCCCCTGGTGCTTGCTCAAGTGAGACAGAAGGCGATGATGGCCACAGGTGCATTTATCTTTCCTATTAATTGATATTAAAATTTTTAAAAATTAATTTCCAGGGGCAGCTGGGTAGCTCAGTGGAGTGAGAGTCAGGCCTAGAGACAGGAGGTCCTAGGTTCAAACCTGGCCTCAGCCACTTCCCAGCTGTGTGACCCTGGGCAAGTCACTTGATCCCCATTGCCCACCCTTACCAATCTTCCACCTATGAGACAATACACCGAAGTACAAGGGTTTAAAAAAAAAGAAAAAGAAAAAAAATTAATTTCCAGGGGGCTAAGTAATATTTTTTCTGGAAAGGGGGAGGTAGGCCAAAAATGTCTGGGAATCACTGGTTTATATCAACATCTCACACCCTATACCAAGAAAAATTCAGAATAGCAGAATGACTTGAATTTAAAGAAGGAAACTATAAGAAAATTAGGTGAAACCAGATCTCTGTCAGATCTCTTGGAAAGAAAATTTTTAAAACCAAACAAGATTTAGAAAAAAATTATAAAATGTAAAAGAAATAATTTAGATTATATTAAATTAAAATGGTGTCATGTAAACAAAACAATGCAAACAAAATCAGAAGGGAAACAACAAATTGGGAAAAATCTTTATCATAAAAAAACTCTGAGAGAGGTCTAATTACTCAAATATACAAGGAGCTAAATCAATTGTAACAAAAAAATCAAGCCATTCCCCAATGGATAAATGGGCAATGGACATGAATAGGCAGCTTTCAGAAAAAGAATTCAAAACTATCAATAAGCACGTGAAAAAGTGCTCTCAATCTCTAATAATTAGAAAAATGCCAATCAAAATAACTCTGAGGTATCACCTCACATCCAGCAGATTGGCTAAAATAATAGAAGGGCAGAGAAATGAATGTTGGAGTGATGTGGCAAAATTGGGACATTAATGCATTGCTGGTGGAGTTGTGAATTGATCCAATCATTCTGGGTGACAATTTCAAACTATGCCCAAAGAGCGCTAAAAGACTGCCTACCCTTTGATCCAGCCATACCATTGTTGGGTTTGTATCCCAAAGATATTATAGATAAAAAGACATTTACAAAAATATTTATAGCCAAGCTCTTCGTCTGGCAAAAATCTGGAAAATAAGGGGATGCTCTTCAATTGGGGAATGGCTGCACAAATTGTGGCATATGCTGGTGATGTGCTCAATGAAATAATAAACTAGAGGAATTCCATGTTAACTGGAAAGACCTCCAGGAATTGAAGCAGTGTGAAAGTAGCGGAACCAGGAGAACATTGTACACAGAGGCTGATATACTGTGATAAATCGAATGTAATGGACTTCTGTCCTGGCAGCAATTCAATGACCCAGGACAATTCTGAGGGATTTATGGAAAAGAACGCTACCCGCATTCAGAGGAAGAACTACAGGAGTGGAAACACAGAAGAAAAACAACCACTTGAACACATGGGTTGTTGTGGACATGATTGGGGATGTAGACTCTAAACAACTGCACCAATGCAACTATCATTAATATAGAAATAAGTCTTGATTGATGACACATGAAGAAGCCAGTGGAAATGTGTGTTGGCTATAGGGGGTTAGAGAATAAGAACATGAATCATGTAACCATGGAAAATTTTTTTTGAAATAATAAAAATTAAAAAATAATAATGTTCCCATCAAGTATAAAAATTACAATTCCAATATGAGACAAGTATGTCAATCAATAAAAATAATTTTTAGCACATAATATGTGTCAAGCAGTGTCCTAAGCGTTTGAAATGCAGAGAAAGGTAGAAATATCCCCTGCCCTTGAAGACTTCACATTTTAATGGGGAAGATAATAAGAAAACAACCATATATAGACTAGGTACATTTAGGATGAATTGAAAATATATACTCAAAATAACAGAAATATCAAAGTAAAAATATTCATGGCTAATTTCATAAAGCAATGCCTCAGGAGAAAATATCTAGAGGATTTTACATATTTAATATTAATATGAGTTGATAATATGGAAATAAAGTTAAAATATAGATTTGATTTTCAAGTACATCAGCAAATTACATAAGGAATATTATTTAGAATCTGAAGGATAAGAGTCCTCTGATACTCTGGACTTATTAGATCACATCATGCAAAGCCAGAAATGTCTTTTTGAGTCATATGGCATCTTGACAAAAGTAGGGTCAAATACACATGAGGTTTTGTTTATTGAAATGCATAATAAATTCAGATGTAACTTTCAAAGATCTTCTAAATGTATTATCCTTTCTGGCTTTATCTATATTTTCTTGTGGGCATTTTCTTAAAAATAAATCATTATTTTCTTTGTCTTCCCATTTTTTCTCCCTAGTCCTAGTTATGATCTTTTTCCAATTGCTCTTAAATTTATTTTTTTAATTATTTTTTTTATTTTGAATGTTTTCTCCTAGTCACATATTTAATGTTCTTTCCATCTCCCCAATACTCCCTAACCCCCCTTAGCCAAGGAACAATTCCACTGGGTTTTACATGTATCATTGATCAAGATCTAATTCCATATTATTGATCGTTGGGCTAGAGTTTTCATTTGGTGTCTACATCCCCAATAATATTCCCAACAGCCCTTGTGTTTAAGCAGTTGTTTTTCTTCTGTGTTTCTCCTCCCACAATTCTTCCTCTGAATGTGGCTAGTTTTCTTTCTTATAAGTCCCTCAGCCTTGCTCAGGATCCTTGCATTGCTGCTAGTATAAAAGTCTGTTTTGTTCAATTGCACCAGTGTATCAGTCTCTGTGTACAATGTTCTCCTGGATCTGCTCCTTTCACTCTGCATCAATTCCTGAAAGTCATTCCAGTTCACGTGGAATTCCTCCAGTTCTTTATTCCTTTGAGCACAATAGTATTCCATCACCAACAGATAACATAATTTGTTCAGCCATTCCCCAATTGAAGGACATATGGTAGGATTTTGGTTTCTAATCCACTCTGCTATTTGCTTCTGTTTTATGAGAGAGTTCATCCCATTCACATTCAGAGTTATAATTATAAGTTGTGCATTCTCTGACATTTTCGTATCCTCCCCTATTCCTATCCCTTCTCCTTAAACTATTTCCTTTTAAACCAGTGGTTTTCTATTAAGACCCTATCCCTTGTCCCCTCCCTTGACCAACTTCCCTTTCTACCCCCTCCCTTATTATTCCCCTCTTTTTGCTTTTAAAGGACTAATGAATTCCCTCCCCCTTCTTCTCCCCTCCCTCTTTCTGACCTCTCCACTCCCCTGCTCTTCTTGGTTTATCCCTTCTGACTTTCTCAGTAGGGTTAGATAAGAGTTTTATATCCCCATGGATAGTATAACTACTCTTCCCTCTCCAGGTTGATTACACTGAGAGTAAGGTTTAAATATTACCTCTTAATGCTCTCTTCCTCTCATTCTTATAATAGTATTTGTCCCCTCTCCTTCCCATGCCCTCTTTGTGTGTAATATAATATCCTATTTTTCTTATTCACTCAAGTTTCTCTTGGTGTCCCCTACTATTCACCCCCCTCTTTCCCACCCCCCATATCATCTTAGACCATTTAGTATTCCACCCTCTCCCTGTGAATTATTCTTCTGATTACTATAATAGTGAATACTATAATGGTGAATAGAGTTCACTACTGAGAATTATACACAGCCTTTCTCCACATAGGAATACAGATAATTAGATCTTACTGAGGCCCTTAAAAAGGCAAATTTAAAAGTTATGAGTTTTCTTTCTTTCCCCTCTGTTTCTTATTTACCTTTTCATGTTTCTCTCGATTTTTGTGGTTGGATATCAAACTTTACATTTATCCCTGGTCTTTTCTGTGCAAATACCTGGAATTCTTCAATTTTGTTGAATGCCCATACTTTCCCCTGGAAGTATATAGTCAATTTTGATGGGTAGTTGATCCGTGGTTGCAGGCCCAGCTCTCTTGCCTTTCTGAATATCATATTACAAGCCTTGAAGTCTTTTAGCATGAAGGCTACCAGATCCTGTGTGATCCTGATTGGTGCTCCTTGATATTTGAATTGTCTCTTTCTGGCTTCTTGTAAAATTTTTTCTTTTACTTGGAAGCTCTTAAATTTGGCAATTATATTCCTGGGCATTATCTTTTCTGGGTACAGTGTAGAGGGTGATCTATGGATCCTTTCAATGTTTATATTGCCCTCTTGTTGTAGGACTTCAGGGTGATTTTGCTGAATAATTTCTTTTAGTATGGAGTCCAGGTCTCTATTAATTTCTGTTTTTTCTGGAAGACCAATGATTCTCAAATTGTCTCTTCTAGCCTGGTTTTCTTGGTCTTGGTCTGTCACTTTCTCATTGAGATATTTCATGTTTCCTTCTATTTTTTCAGTCTTTTGACTTTGTTTTATTTGTTCTTGTTGTCTTGAGAGGTCATTAGCTTCTAATTGCTCAATTCTAGCCTTTAGGGACTGGTTTTTGGCTATAATCTTTTGGTTTTCGGTATGATCTTTTGGTTTTCGCTAATGATCTTTTGGTTTTTGGCTATGATTTTTTGGTTTTCCTTTTCAGTCTGGTCATTTCTGGTGTTCACTTTGCTTATCAGTTCATTTGATTTCTGAACCTCACTTTCCAATTGCAAAATTCTGCCTTTTAAACTGTTATTTTCTTGCCTGATTTCCTTTTGAGCTATTTCCCATTTCTCTAACCAAATCTTTTCCATCCTTCTCGTCATCTCAGTTTTGAACTTTTCAAGAGCTTGTGACCAGTTTTCATTATTATTTTAGAAGGGTCCAGATGCTTGTTTGTTCTCCCCCTCTATTTGCTCGGTCTTCTGGATTTTCTCTCTGTAAAAGTTGTCGAGTGTTAAAGATTTCTTTTTCTTGTTAATCTTTCTCGTCTGAGCTTCCTGATTCTGGGTAGCCATTGTTATCCCAGCAGCTTCTCAGCTTTATCCTCACGCTCAGGGTCTGTCTGCGATCTTTTGGGTCCTGAGGTCTGAGTTATGGTTTTTCTCAAGGTCAAGCCCCCTGATGGACCCCCTTGCTTGGTCCTCTGCTGGAGGTTCCTTTACAAGCCTCAGGGCACTGCTTCCACAGTCGTAGACCCGTCTGTACTGGTTCCCCACTCAGGGTTTCAGAGCCTTCACTCACTCGCGTGCCTGTGTCCGCCTGCACCTGCGCCCGCGCTCTGTGCCCTGCCCTCTGCGCCTGCACTCAGAGTCCGTGTGTGTTCTTTAGCTTTTTGGGCTCCTAAATCTTGCTGCTCTCAGGAAGAGGCCCTGGAGCTGCCAATGACTCAATGGGTGCCCCAAATTTGCTCTATTTCTTTTTAGCTGGCTTTGGCATTATAGGTGCTCTGTGTGGAGGGGGTGGGGGGTGGGGTGGTTGCTCAGCCCACGATTTATTGAGAGCTGTTTCACCCCTTTATAGCATGTAAATGTCCCAATTCCACGTACCTTCCACACTGTGCCCTGTTGTGGGGTCCCTCCGTCCAACTGGGTTTGTTTTTATGTCTCTTTGAGCCATCTTAACCCGGAAACCATGATATATCTTAACCCGGAAACCATGATATATCCCTTGATATTCTTGATATTTTGTTCTTCCAAATGAATTTTGTTATAGTTTTTTTTTCTAATTCAGTAAAAACATTTTTGGTGGTTTGATAGGTATAGCACTAAATAAGTAAATTAATTTGGGTAGGATGGTCTTTTTTTTATTATGTTAGCCATCCTACCCATGAGCAATCAATGATTTTCCATTCTTAAATTTAAACAAAGAAGAAGCAAAAACAAAATAAAAAGTAACTTGATAAAATAATAACAAATAAATCAAATTGCAATTTAAAAAATTAATTTAAATATTATTACTTATTAATTAAATAGTAAGTAAATTAAATAGTAAATTACATAATAAATAATTTGTGCCAGGCACTAGGCTAAAAGCTAAATGCTTCACAATTATTATCTCATCTGATTCTCACAATAACTCTGGAAATTAGCTATTATTATTATCCCCATTTTATATGTAAGGAAACAGTGGAGGAAAAGATGAAATAATTTCCTTAGGGTCACAGAGCTAGTAAATGTCTGAATTCATATTTGAACTGATGTCTTCCTGACTCCACTTGGCTTTTTCAATCTGAATAAGGAAAGAAAATCATTTCTGGTGTTGTTCGTGTCAGCAAATTAATGATTTCTGCTACACCTCACATCCATCATCTGTCAGCAAATTCTTCATTTTCATCACTGGTAATCTTCCCCAAATTATTCTCCTCTCCTTTCTCAAGGAGTCCAGCAACTTGTGCACAAATTCTTTCTCCAAATCCCAAATAGTATCCTTTTATTTAAAGACTTTGATATACATTTTGATATGTCTTCAAATATACTTGCATTCCAGATTATCAACCTCTTTACTTATCATAACCAGTAAATGAATCCTACCTCAGCTACCCATAGGATGGTCATTCCCTTGATGTCTTCAACACCTAAAAAAATCTAAAAACACTTTCATAATACAGAATTCTTAAATTCCTTTATATTGTCATATCTTCCAATGCTACCATTTACCCTTCTTTTCCACTACTTTGAAATCTAAATCCTTGGTGAACTTTAATAACTAATCCCACTCTGCTTTCCAAGAACATCAACACTTAGTTGCCTCATTTCTTAACTTACCCTCAAAGAATTTACATTCACTCTGGAAAAACAAAAACAAAAACTATAGAATGAGTAGGATTATCAAAAAGTTTGGTATAAAAATAATGAAATAATAATTAAAAATACAAAGTATATCAAAACATTACTACCAAATCACTTCAATCTTTTACTTTGTATGCTGAAGGCACTCTTCTTTTTTTAATTTACATTGTCTATGTGGACATACTTTTAATATGAAAGTCCTGAAACAACAGATGTGTTTCTAATTGCTTCCTTAAAATGAAATGTTTTTATTCTGCTTTCACAGCAGTGGAATACAGGAAATATCCTTCAGCAAAGGGCACCAGCTGCAAAACAATAAAAAGAGCTTTAAACGTTTATCCAGTGATTGGCGGTTCGCTTGCCCCTTTAGACTTCATAAAGTTCACATTTATTAGTGCAAAATGTAAAAAGGAAGTTTCATCATTTTATGTCCACTTGAAAATAATTTGAACAAACACTTAGGAACCATACCTTGTTTTCCTGGAAACACTTTTTATTTTATTTTATTTTATGGTTAATCTTTTCAACCTTGCATTAAAAGGAGGACAATTTATTCTTTGAATTCTCAGCATGAAGATAGATTTTATCTTCAGTAAAGGCCCATTTTCTAAGTAGAAGTTGAGGAGGCAACTCAGAATTCTGGCTTTTTCTAATCTCTGTACAACTGGACTACTACTAGTCTTGCACTCAATTTTGGAGAATTTTAGTTGCTTTTGGGAATAATATTTTTAATGGTAGTAATTATCCTCACATAATAAA
>NC_058135.1:262768430-262809666 GCF_016433145.1 Gracilinanus agilis
TCTGTCTCCCTGTGTATGTTTCTCACTCTGTTTTTTTTTCTCTCCAGATATCTCTAGTTCTCTCTGTTGCTACCTATTTCTCTGTGTCTATCTCTGTATAAGTCCCTTTTCCTTTGTGTCTGTCTGTCTGTCTCCCAAATTTGGAATTTGGAATTAACACACAAAAAAATTGTCAATATCATGGTTTCTATGATAATGTAAGAATTCAGTTTCTTCTGTTTATTTTTTTATTATAGAAAATAATTTGCATTGTTCCTCTATTCAACACTTACAAGTTAGGTTCCCTGAAGGAAAATTATCCCAGATTCAAAGTGTTCTATCTCCACCCTCTCCTAAAATTAAAGCTTATAGACCTCCATCTATGTTATCTCTTTCCAAAGTCAGCTAGAGGGAAGAATTAGCTCAAAGCCAAGGCATTTTCTGAAATGGTAAAGTAAGAAACAAAAAAGAATATTTTTACATAAAACTAGAGCTCAATTTCCTATATGTATACCTAACAGTAGTTAAGAGAGAGAGTGCCCACATGAAGTTCATAAGTAGAAAGACACATTTGTGGTCATGTCACACACTTGCCAAAGGAAGTTACTTACAACTCCACAAAGCCTCTGATGACTACTCATGTTGTCTTTGAGCTTTCTGTTATTGGGTGATTTATGCCAGGATCTCTATGCCTGCTCCTGGAAGAAACTTCTTTACTTCATCCTGCCAACTACAACTCAACTCTGAAAATAGATTCTCTGTTCCACAAATGGGATGTGGCCAATTGCTTCTGCTGTCAGGTACCATTGTTAATAGCAGCAAAAAGAGAGCCAACCTTTCATCCTGACACTGATTTAATACAGTGGTATCCTATTTCAATTGAAATGTGTAAAATGTACTAAACATAATAATTCCTATGGCAGCATATCATATAGACTTAGAATAATATAAAGTGACAATAGCTATATTCTCTTGTATTTTTATTTTTTTATTTCTCAATTACACTGATCTGGTTCAAAAGTCACATGTTTGATGCCTTTGTATCAGAGGTGCAAAAGAAAAAGTGAAAGCTCTTTAAGCTTCTTCAAGAAGTGAGTTTTTCCTCTACTAGCTTTCTTCTTCTTACATCTCTCTGTTTAGTGATTGGTTGATTCATTGTTTGGCAACTCTATGTAATCTATTCCAGTTGAGGAAATCTATTGCTGCTGCTAATTTTCATAATTTATTGGACACTTCATATTCAAGTGAACAAGAATCTGATAGATACACTTCATTTTACATTTCTGCTTTTCTTCTTCTTGTCTAATAATTTAAATTTGAAGGAGGACTCAGTTTATCAGGCATCACTGCTTCAACACACTCTTCATTATTTCCAAGTATTGTACTGAGGAACCTTTAAAATCCTGTCAAGTTTCCTGATCCACCCATCCTATTAGTCCTATTAGTCCTAGAATTATCTATAAACTTCTCCCTTAATCTAATCTCAATCAACACTTACCCTAGTCCCTTATACTTTAAATACTCTGCATATGACCTGTTTTTTTTTTTTGTCTATAAAATAGTCCCCAATTATTTATCTAGCAAGAAGTGTATGAATAACATTTGAACCTTAAGGACAAAGCCTAGGATATGAAATATTTTACTTTGGAATCTTCAATCTGTCAATATGCTTTTGTATTATTCTTTTCAATGTGGGTTTTAATCTTTCTATTATACTTAGCCTGGGCCAATCCCATTAAAGTAAATTCTCAAGGACCATATACTTCTATGATTGTTCAAAGACTGTATTATTTTGTACAAGCATTGGAAAACTAAACAAATTAAAAGTCTGATATTTTACAAAGATCTACTTTTTCCTGATCAATGTCCAAAGAAGATTATCTGGATTAAGACTTTTGAACTTTCTGAGGTTAGAGAGTGAGTCTCAATAGTACTTTCTGTCTTCATAAGAAAGTACTTGAATATTCTGTCCCTAATTATGTAAAAATGAAGCAGAATTCATGCTTGTAAAAGGATGCTGATCTTATTGCACTGATTCTGAATTTAAAATTGAAATGTTAATTTTGAATTACTCCCAAAGGGCTTTAAAGGATTTCCTGCCCTTTGATGCAACCATATCACTGCTGGGTTTCTACCCCAAAAATATGATAAGGAAAAAATCCTAAACAAAAATATTTATAGCTTCGCTCTTTGTGGTGAAAAAAAATGGAAAATAAGGGAATGTCCTTCAATTGGGGAATGGTTGAACAAACTGTGGTAGCTGATGGTGATGGAATATCATTGTGCTCAAAGGAATAATGAACTGGATGAATTCCATGTGAACTGGAAAGACCTCCAGGAACTGATGCAGAGTGAAAGGAGCAGAACCCGGAGAAGATTGAACACAATGACTGACACACTGGCACAATCAAATGTAATGGACTTCTCTACTAGCATCATTGCAATGATCCAGGACAATTCTGAGGGACTTATGAGAAAGAACCATATTCACATCCAGAGAAAGAACTGTGGGAGTAAAAGCACAGAAGAAAAACATTTGTTTGGTCATGTTGGGGATATGATGGGGGAGGTAGACTCTAAATCAGTGATTCCCAAAGTGGGTGCCACCGCCCCCTGGTGGGTGCTACAGAGATCCAGGGGAGCCGTGATGGCCACAGGTGCATTTGGGGGCAGTGAATAACTGTAAGGGGACAGTGATAGTATGTGACAGGGGGCTCTAAGTAATATTTTTTTTTTCTGGAAAGGGGGTGGTAGGCCAAAAAAGTTTGGGAACTGCTGCTTTAAATGATCACCCTAGTACAAATACTAACAATATGGAAATAGGTCTTGATCAATGACACATGTAAAATCCAGTGGAATTGTTCATAGGCTGCGGGAGGGTGAGGGAAGAGAGGAGGAAGAGAATATGAATCATTTAACCCTAGAAAAATATTCTAAATTAATTTAATTAATTATTTTAAAAATAAAATTGTAATATTCTGTGAAGTGCCAAGAAATAATGGTTTGTTGCTTGTGAGTGTAATATACAATTTGAGAATATATGGGCTCTAAATAACAGTATTGTGATATAAAATAAATTATTTTTTCAAAAATGTAAAAATTTGCCTTTAATAATAGAAATATCAGAGACAATTTTAAATCAGAGTTTAACAAAATTATGTTTTAAAAAGCACATTAGGTTTTGAATGAGTTAATATAAAAAATGAGATAACATGGTCTAGTGTAAATAGATCTGGATTTGGGAGTCTACATGTAGTGTGTTACATTAGTATTTTTTTCTTTTACTTTTTTTTTAACACTTTGACTCCTCAAAGTCTTTTAAATTCATTGGACCAATGATATTTATTTCTCTTCTTACTCTAAAATTCTACGTGCTATGGTCTTTTTGTTCTATATTTTACATTTTATGCTTTTCCTAATTTTAATATTCAATATTCTGTCATATATCCTAGTTCTGATCTTCTTTGTTTTATGTTATACAGTCATTTTGAATTATGAGATTCTATTTTTTTTGTTCAAAAGTCTATTTTAGCTCTGATATTCTATGTTTTATTATCCCTTCCTACTTTTGTTCTATGAGCTTTGTTCTAAGTTTTTTTTCCCAGTTTAATGTTATATGTTCTAGAATCAATTTGACCTCTGAAAATTCCATATACTCTGTTTGTATACTATGTTCTGAAGTTGCCTCTAGGTCTGATGTCCCATGTTTTATGGCATTATATAGCTCTGGAATTTTATGATTTTATTTTTACCTTTTTTAACACTTAAAGCTAATACTGTTCTCAAATCCCTTTTAGAAGTGAGTCTGCAGGGACATGTTTATATCAAATAACTGCATTGCACACATCCTTCAGTACTTTTGGTGATTAAAAAGAGAGTAAATATAGGTGCTTAAACAACTTCATTCTTCTGTCTTTTATCTCTCTGTCTCCCTATCTGTCTGCTTCATTATCTTTCCATTAACAAAAAAGGAATGTAGTAAAGGTAACTGGTTAGAGTAGAATGGAAAAAAAGAAAGAAAAAGCTACAAACCACGTGGATTCAAAATTGGTCAAAATCTAAATGAATCAACCTTGTCCCCTGCTCTTCATGATTGCTATATGGATGCTTCTGTGCTTTTGAATAAATCTGTGCAATCAGGGTACCCCCTAGTGGTCAGATTTAGAAATCATAACACGACAGGTGATATTAGAACCCCCAGTTTATATTCTTTTCTTTTTCATGAAAAACACACTAAATTTTCACAATGGGTGACATGTGTCAGTGAGGAATTAATGTCTCGGGAAACCTAAAACTTTAGTTATAGCTTTTAACTGAGCAACTAAGGCTGTCTCTCCATTTCTGGACTCATAAGTTCAGTGGAGAGTCATGTTTCTCTGGTTATACACTAGCTTTCAATATCATGAAAAATGAAATGAAATTTAAGAAAATGTCAAATGTCCTGTTCTATGAGTTAACCTCCAAACCTTTCTCTCTGTTTCTGTCATTCTGCCTCTTTCTATCTATCTATTTTTTTTTGTCTGTCTCTCTGTCTGTCTCAGCCTCCACATCTCTGGGTCTCTCTATCTCTTGCTCTCTATTTCTGTCTCTCTATCTCTTTTGGTGTCTCTGTGTATAGACTCTGTGTCTTCTCTCTGCCTCTGTCTCTGTCTCTGTCTCTGTCTCTCTTTCTCTGCCTCTGTCTATCTCTATGTCTCTTTGTCTCTTTCTCTGTCTCTCTCTGTGTCCCTATCTCTGTCTCTGATTCTCTCTCTGCCCCCCTTTTTCTCTGTCTCTCTCTGTCTCCCTTTCTATCTGTCTCTGTCTGTATCTGTCTGTATCTGTCTCTGTCTCTCTCTGTCTCTGTCTCTGTGCATCCCTTAATATAGGTATTTTCCTTTTTTCCAATATCCCATTCTTAAAGAGGTAAAACAACAAACAAGTGAAATTGCACAATGATACACCCCACTTGAAACTAGTCAGATGATTTTAAGGTCTTAAAACTATGATAGCCATGTCATTCTCTCTATCCTCAGCTCATTTATCCTTTTAATTCTCTACTTTCTTCCCTGTTGTACAATTGAAAAAGCTTTCGTTACATCCCTGCAAAATAAAACAATCACTATGTTTAATTCTATGGATGAAATTTAAATAGAATATTGTCCCTCTTCCAAGGAGTTCATATTACACTAAGATAATATAGAATATACATCATCAGATACCTGATTATTTGAGAGGGTATTTCTAAATTTTAGGGGAACAGAAAAAGCTACCCAGAATAGGATGTCTATTTTCTAAGACTAGCTGGAAGATGGGAATTTTAAGAAGCAGAGATGACCACAGAGAACATTGGCAAGAATTATGCCAAAATTATGGTAGGCTAGTTTGTTTAGAAGGTAGAGTGAAGCAAAGGAATAACAGGTACTGCATCAGGAAAGATATTATGGAACCAGATTTGAATGTCAGACTGAAGAGTTTGTATTTCATCCTAAAGGTAAGTGTAAGACTGAGCAAAGCAGTGAAATTGTTGCACTTGTTATTTAAGTAGATATTTATGCCAACTAGATGGAGGATGAACTGGAATAGCTAGAGACCAGAAGCCTGTTGTTCAAACTGGAAGTTATTGAAATAATCCAAGAAGATAGTTATCAGGTTTTCAAATAGACAGAAATCTTTAGAGAGGGGACAGAAGTTCAAGCTGCAAGACAACTGAAACATTTATTGTTAAACCCATTGACAAAAATATGGAACACTATTTTAGGAGCATTCCTTCTAAAGAATTAAGCATGTAGATAGGATGAGTGCAAGCAGATTTCATAGTTTTAGCTTTGCCAATGACTTTAAAGATTACTGAGATCTACTTCTTTCACATTATAGTTGGGATTTTTCTATCATTCTTTTCACTTCAAGCATACCGGGCAAATATTCCATAAAAAAGTTACTATAAAATTCCCATTTTGTGTAACTCAAGGCAACTAAAGAAAAAAAAAGAAACATTTTCAAAGGCTTTCCCATCCTTAATCTCTTACCACAAAATTGTTATATAACATTTACTCAACCTATGAATAGTTATTGATAGGACCAATCTTTTGTGTGTTTATGAGCTAGAAAACAGTATATCAATGAAAGCAATGCACTGATCACTCAGTTTGCTTTTGGGGTTGTTTAATCTAGTATATAAAATATAATGAAACTAAATTCACATCTCTACTTTTTTCTTTAGTCTTTTTTCATCACTTGATCTCTGGTAGCCTCAACCTTTCACCTTTTTCTCATATTCCCCAATTGTCATATTTTAATGGTTCCAGTACAACTGGAAATAACTCTATCCCTCCAAAAAGCACACTAACCCTCTGTTGGTTTGTTTCCTTAAGTGAAAAATTGGGGTAGTAATAGGACCTTCTTTACAGATTTTTCTTTCTTCATAGACTTTTTATTAGGCTCTAGCACAGTGCCTTGCAAATAATAGTCACTTAATAAATTTTTGTTCCTTTCCCTCTCTTCCTATATTGCACACTCATGAGGATGGCATGAGAATGTGTGTCTACTATATATATATATATATATATATATAGTACTTTGTATTTTAAAATATCAATTCCATTAGTATTTTCTTGATTCAATTCAATATTGATTCTATTATTATTGGGTGGCATTTTAAGAGATGTTGATAAAAGAGCTACTTGAGCAGAAGTAACAAAGAAAATAAACATAATGGAAATAAGAAATAGGTGGCATAATCTTTTTGACTGCAATGTTTTATAAATTTAGAAGATTAGTAGAGGGTACAGAAAGCATAATGAACACTTATTTTATAATAACGGAGAGCAAGATATCATGCTTGGTGCTGGAAAGAGAGCCTGGGTTTGAATTGTTGAGCCTTGTCACAAGACTAAGGAGTTTAGATCCAGAGGGGAGCCAATGAAGCTAATTTGAATTTGGGAGCGCCAAAATAGGAAGACTTGATTAGCAATAGTGTTTTGGATGAATTAAAAGGAAGGTGTTTTGATGTTTTTCATTATATTTGGCATAAAACCTTATAGAACATTTCCCAAAAGTCTTAGTGCAGGTACAGCTACTAAGTGAGCTTAAAACTGCTCTATGACTTTTTGGATTCATATTATTTATGATATAAAATATTTATGTATATATATGTGCAAATCCAAAATGAAATCATCCAGAAAATGCAATTTAATCAAATTCCATAATAAAAATACATGTATACAAACATATTCACATACATATTTGTTTTGAAGCTTTCATATTTGGTTAAAAGAGTATAAGTATGTACGAGCATGTATGGGTTTTCATTTGTTCCATGGGTTGAAACTACCAATATTCTCCTCATACTATATGTCTTCATATCACAGAATTCTACCATTGCCAAATAATTAAAATTTTAGCCAAAACAAAAAGAGAGAAAAATATATTGATGAGAGAATGTAGACTCCTTAATTTTTTTCTCATCTGTAAAATTAAATCAGAATCACACTTACTTTTGAGGGTGAGCATAAGGATAAAGTAGCTTATTTTTTGTAAAGATTGTAAATGTTAAAATTATGTGCTATTATTATTAACATTGATCTTGCAATATTACTAAATACGAATTTCATTCAAGAGGTATGATGACAAAAATCATCTAGAAAGTGTATAATGGATTTAAAAAATCTTAAAATCTTTGAATCATACATATACGACTGGAAGGGAACTCAAATGCTATCTAGTTCAACCTCCTTCCTTTATGGACGAAGAAACTTGTTACTCATTCCTATAGCAGGATTGAGAATCATAATAAAGAGTCTAAAATCTGTTCTAGTCACCACATGTTGAAAGATCAAAATGAATATGTTCACGATATAACTGATGCATCTTCTGAGAAGATTTGATTTTAGGGCATGTGCAAGAATCTTAGAAGATAGGGAGCATGGGCAGAATGTGATTAAGACAGGAGGAGGTAATACCTAGCTCACTGAATTAATAGATCAATTTAAGCTTTGAAATAAATAAATTATGATGTAACACTTGAGAGTAAGATAAGTTCAGCATAAACTCATGAAAGACTTAGATTTCAGCATGGTCTAGTCTTGTTCAATAAAGATTACAAAATAGCCCTTTGCTCTAATATTATAATGGTTACTTTCTATACAAAACCAAAATCTTTAATTGTTCTTTTAATTAATAGACAAAAAGATGGCTGGATCGATTAATATATTTATCCATTTACCATCTATCTTTCTTTATAAAAATCTATCTTTTCATTAAACCAAAAATAAAGATTTTGATCTTATGTGGAAAAATAATCACTATTGTAGCATAGAAATACATACATATATACTTATATATGTATGTGTATATGTATATAAATGTATGTATATATGTATATAAATGATAGGTATGCATACCTATCATTTAACTGACCCTGGCAATCTGGAAAGAGTGATGCCACATCTGTGTATTCTATAAATCTCTCTAAAGCTCTTCTATTATATGTCTTCATGGATCTTCTAGAAGCACCCCAGCCTTTTTCAAAGAGGAAATGGCATGAGCTAAGTCTGTGAAAGCCAGCTCACAAGAATAGGACACACTGGCCTTTCCCAGTTACATATTATTCATTTTTTCACTACCCTTTTCAACTCAGCATGACAATTTGTGTGTAGATAGCTCTCAATGAATTTTTGCTGAATGAATTGGGTAATAGAATAAATGAGCCTTGTAGGATAGAGTCAGAAGGTCTTGATTCTAGTTTTCTGTCTCAAAACAGAATGTGTAGTTGTAGGTAAATGATTTTTTCTTTCTTAATTTCATATACTTCATCAGAGAAATGAAAGTTTTTGACTGTTTTTTCTAGTGCCCATTTAATTCTACAACTTTTAGACTCAATTATTTTTACATACATATTCAAATGAGTCATACCTCTTCTCCATTTTCTTGTACAAGAGAGTTACTGGTTTTCTGCTCCATGCAGCTCAATCTGGAAAAGAAAGGGATCACAAGCTTCTAAGGTGTTGATGTCCCCAGCATGAATCCTTTGCAATGCTCCTTTTCCAATCAGAAGGGAACAATTTCTTACACTTGAGTACTTCTCCTTAGAACCCCCTGCCTTTAGAAGCCCAGGTTTAAAATTAACATATAATTGCTTTATTTTCTAAACTTGCTATTTTTTCACCCACCCCTTTATGACAAGCTTGCTGACACAGACTGCTGCTTTCTTAAAAGCCCCATGTCACTATTTGCTAGGATGCCTTAGGCATCTTTTGAATAGAGTATATAAACAAGATATCTTCCCCATCTTTTAATTTTATTTCATTGAAAGCTTTTTTTTGAACATTAATTTCATTTCTGAACATATACTTTATTCTCCCCTACCTACAAAGACATATCTTGGGAGGAAATACAAATGTATAAATTTTTTGTTGTTCAGTCATTTCATATTTTTTGTGATCCCATTTGGGTTATTTATTGACTAAGATACTGGAGAGTTTGCCATTTTCTTCTCTAGTTCACTTTACAGATGAGAGAACTGAGACGAATAGGGTTAAATGACTTGCAGTGGGTCACATAGCTAGTAGGTGTTTGAGGCTGGTTTGGAGCTAAGAAAGAAAATTCTTTCTGAATGCAGACTTGGAGCTCTATCCACTGCACCAGCTAAGTACCATATGTGAAGTGTGTGTATGTGCACATGCAGGTCTATAATGAAGGAAAAAAGTTTAGCAAAAACAAACAACATATCAATTATTCCTAATAGTTTATGCAATTTTCTGGGCTGATAGTTCTCTCTGGGTCTAACTTTTCTCATCTGTTTTTTTAGGTTTCAGTTCAGGCATTATTGTTAATCAGTGTTCACTTTACTTTTTGTTAATCTTGTCTTTTATTCTTACAATTTAAAATTTTTTCCAGATTATATAATACAATTTTTTAATGTTCATTTTATGATATTTGCATTTTATGTTCTCTCTTGTTCCCATCACTTCCTCTTCCCCAAGAAGGAAAGTAATGTGAAAAAGGCTGAACACAAATGATAACATAATACATATGTCCATGTTTGTTATATTGTGAAAGAAAATACATATTGCTTTCACTAGAAAAAATTCATAGAGAAATAAAGAATGGTGTTTTACTTTACATTTTGGCTTTGTTTCTTCTATGGTAATAGATACAGTGGTATCTATTGATTCACAAGCTTCTTAAGTCATGAGCAATTTGAGATATAAGCAATCAGGATCAGAATTTTTTGCTTTAAATCATGAGTGAATATTTGAATCAAGAGCTTCTGCCACCCTCCACTAGATAGCCTTCAAAACATTCGGTTTCACAAGTTACATGAGGCTATCTCATTTACTCATAAACATTAGTGTTTTTCTGGCCATATGAGCATCTGTATTAAATTGCTTTTGATTTCTTCTTTATTTTTGTCTTTATTATCAGGTTTTTGGGTTCTGTATTTTTTTTGGCAAATTTTTTAACTTTTATCTATGGGTCCTGATGTTGGAGGAATTGAAAGAGTTACAGCAGCAGCAGCATACAGAGGTTTTGTAGGAAATTAGTGGGGAGGAGCCTGAGGTGAATGAGATAATCAGTGTAAGTGCTAGATTAAGGAAATATTTAAGATTTGGGAAAAAATTAAACAGTTTATTGGAAAGACACCCCCAGTAAAAGTTGCAACAGATTGTGCATTGGAGCTGTGATGACACTTGTTTCACACATTATTAAAACATTTTGGAAGAAGAAACAACCTTCCATGGAATGTTTTTTTTGTTGTTGTTGAAATGACCTCTAAGTGAAATCAAGGAAAGTGTGGCAAAACAGCCAAAATTCAATGAAGAAAATTATGATAATTATGTAAAGTAAAAAAATTGCAATTAAGTTTAGCAATAAAGTTACATATCATAAGTAATGTATAAGGTCAATTTTGCATTTAAATGTAGTGTCACACGTATAGAGAGTAAGTTATGTTATAGTGCTCAAATGAAAACCTTCTCTGCCAGCATCTTTGCCTGACCTTGAAGGTAAACAACATTTCATAAGCAAGTTCATTTCTTTGCATTATTTCTTATTACCTATACATATTTTTGTTATTTATAAAGAATATTTTTTGTATTTGAAAGCATATAAAACAAAAAAGATTGAACGGTTTTGGGGGGCTGGAACGGATTATTGCATTTCCATTCATTTAAATGGGGATAATTGATTTGACACACAAGCAAATTGAGTTACGAGCTTGGCCATGGAACGAATTGAACTCATATGTCAAGGAACCACTTTATATATATTTGTCATGAGTCTCTCAGAATTCTCCTGGATCATTTCCCTTGTTGATGATAGTTAAGTCATTGAGAGCTGATCATCATACATTATGTTTATTGATATATGGACAGAATTTTGGTTCTGCTCACTTTGTACCAGTTCATTTAAATCTTTCCAAGTTGTTTTTTTTTTTTTTGTAATCATCCTGTTTGTCATGTCTTACGGCACAAAAATGTTCCATTAAAATTATAAGCCACTGCATGTTCAGTTATTACCCAATTGTTGGTATTCCTTCAGTTTCCAGTTCTTTGTCACAAGGCACATAGATGGTGTAAATATTTTTGTACAGGTATGCTTTTCCCTCTATCCTTAATGTCTTTTTGGTATAGACCTAATAGTGGTATTTTGGTGGATCAAAGTGTATGTACAAATTGATGTCCTTTTGGACATGGTTCCAGACTGCTCTCCAGAAAGGTTGTACCACTTTGAAGTTCTACCAACAGTGTACTGGAAACCCAATTTTCCCACATCCTTTCCAACATTTATCATTTTTTTTGTATGTTAGCCACTCTGATGGGTGTGAAATGGTACTTAATCTCTTCTCTCTCTTTCACTGTCCTCTCCTTCTCCCTCTCCCTCTTCATCTCCCTCTCTCTATGTCTCTGTCTGTCTCTCTGTTTCTGTCTGTCTGTCTGTCTATCTGTCTGTCTGTCTGTCTGTCTGTCTTTCTCTGCAAGAGGTTGCATTCCTCTGTAATCCTGGAATACTCTCCTCTGTCTCCCAGACCTGAGTACCTTCCCCTTCCTCTTAGAATTTTCTTTTAGTTGTTGTCTTTCCCATCATAATCTGTGCTTCTTGAGGTCAGGAACTGTCTTCTTTTTTATGTGTATTTGTATCTTCATCTCCATTTCTTACCACAGTATCTAGAACATAAAAAGTGGTTACTAAATCATTTTTACTTATTTAAATGGATATCTAAACAGGCATTTAAAAGTACAATGTACAATTAGAATGCAATGATTTTTTTTCACTCAATTAAATCTAGTATCCAAAAATAACTCATTTTAATAAGTTTTCAAATCAGTACTATACCTTTCTTTCCATTGCTACATTATGACAGATTAGCTACTCTAACTTTCCTACAAAACCAATTCATATGTCCTTCAACAATTTCCCATACTAGAAAGCAAGTGTTCATTTTTTTGCCCAACTACCTTGCTTTCCTTCTATATCTTTAATCTGTCACTAAAACTTGTCATTTTTACATTCTCATCATTTCCAAAATCTTCCCCTTTTTCCCCTCACAGTGAGACATAAACCTCCTGCAATTGTATGAATGGGTATAGAATGTTGTCCTTTACCCTGGAGAATGATGCCACTGACAAGCAATTGCTATTTGTGTGTATGTTTGGGTAAAATTTGGCAACAAGTATAATCTTATAAAGAAACACCTTTTAAAGAAAGACTGGTTGTTCTCAGTAACCCACCCAGAGACTGCAGTTTACTTTAAAACAGTGATTCCCAATGTGGGTGCTACCTCCCCCCTGGTGAGTGCTGCAGTGATCCAGGAGATGGTGATGGCCAGAGATGCATTTATCTTTCCTATTAATTGCTATTAAAATTTAAAAAAAATTAATTTCCAGAGGAGCTAATTAATACTTTTTCTGGAAAGGGGGCAGTAGGTCAAAAAAGTTTGGGTACCACTGCTTTAAAAGAAGAAATAGATATAACCTTGAAATTTCTGGGAGCTATATGATAAATTTGTCAGACTAGATTAAATCATATAGGACTACATTTATGCTGCATTTTATGTGTACACAGGTATATATTTATGTGTATACATATGTCTTTTTATTGATATATGTATATAAGTGTATTGTATTTTGCATGAAATGATTTTCTAATATAATTGCTCAATTTTCATAACCATCTTTTATTTTCAAACCTATTTTTAAATGTTCCAATAACTGTACTAAGGGAAGAAGATTCAAAGAAAAAATTCAGTCTATCTTCTATCAAGGTAATTACATTCTATAAAAAAGACAAGTTGGGATAATTTTCCAAGGCCTTTATTATCTATTCTCTAAGGGTAGACCAGGAAAGATCAGGTTGCTATTTTGTTTAAAAATCTGGGATTTCCCTATCTTCTTGTCCATCTCTCTATATTTACCCTCAAAATGATTCCCTATCTCTATCTGCACAGTTTAATCGTTTCTTATCTATGGGTATATGAGAAGTTTCTTTTTGAAATAAAAAAAAGTTGTCAAAGATAATGGACCATACAGCAATTGTGGCTGATCATATTTCAAATAATTATTGTCTGATAGCTTATAAATTTTTTCATAGAGCTGATGTTAACAAGTTTTGCCATTTTTATACTATGATAAATATTGGTTATTGGCTTTAATTTCAGTTTAGATTTTTTAGTATTGTTTTTATTTAATTGTAATTAAATCAAGTCTTATGCTTGCCACATAGTAGGGCCTTGATCATTGATTAGAATTGAAGTAAAAATATTATTTAATATTTACTATATTTTAAGAACTAAGAATTCTAATAAAAGGAAAAAGAAAGTTGGTCCTTATCCCACAGGATTTTAAATTCTAATAAGGAAATATAAAGACTATGAAAGGTCCTGGGTGAAGAATTCTAGAGAGTTAGGAAAAGAGTCCAGATATCAATAAAGAAGTACACAGGGCTGACCTGGACTCTCTCCTTAAAATGGAGTTTCTAGGAGGGGAAAAAAACAATAAAAAGAAGGATCCCCGAGGTCTTCTTATTCCAACTTCTGGAATGAGAAGGCTGTATCAATGTAGTCAAGTTTCAGGTGCAAAGGCTGTCTTGGCATGATGAAGAAAGAATCCAGTGATTGAGGAACCAAATCCAGAGAAGAATAAAGGAAAAGTCATAACTTATTGTATTCTTATATTGTTCTGATCTGGGTGTACTGAAGACTAAAGCAATACAAAATATCTCCTAGAATATGAACAAGATAGATTTTGTCAGCCATACTGGGATTATGTCTAGCTAGATGGATGATCCATGAAATGAAGCCATTGGCATATGTATTTAGAATAAAAATTGTTTGAGGAAATGTTTGACTCAGAATCAAATAGGGAGGGAAGAAATTAGCATAGATTAAATATGGGGAATTGTGAGAATGCTTTCAATGACCCCAAACTGCCCTTCTCTGTATGAAGTTCACCTTTTTAAACAACAAAGAATCTCCAGTGATTTTGTATGTCCAGGAATCATGGAATTCCATCTTCTTCTAAGAACTGAAAACAACCAATATTCAACATGGCAGTAGGAAGAAGCATGGTAGATGATTGCAGGCTTTGACATTTAATCAACTAAGTTTTGAAGATTTACAGCTACCAGCATAATTGAGGATAATAAAAGGGGCAAAACATGTACATAAAACCTACTATGTACGAGAAGTTGTACTTGGTTTAAAAAAAATACAATCTCATGACTCCCAACAGGGTATTTGCTATTATTCTTATTTTACAATTAAGAAAAATGAAGCAAATTAAATGATTGGCCAGGCAGATCACATGGCTAGTAATGAAGTTTATGAGGTTGAATTTAAACGCATATCTCTCTGACTCTCCCTGACTCCAGACCCAGCACCCGGTTGACTATACCACCTTCAATGGATCCAGCAACCCATGGAATACCAATAGGTATTTCTGTTTTGTAATACAGGCTTGGAAGACAACTTAAATGGCATTACAGAGGATATGCATATTTAGTAAAGGAGGTACACACATCATTTTCAATAAACAAGGTAGTGGGTAGATAACTTGGTAGTTTTAATGGTATATATGAAATACTAAAGATGGAGAGGAAAATATCAGAGTATGGGCTTTTCAATGAGCCATTATTTCTAACTCAAGAATCTGAATTAGTTACATACCCCATCATTACAAGTCAATGGTATTTGCAACAACTTACATTTGTTTTAAGATTTTGTTAATTTATAATATAGGGAAAAAAATCTCCTTGTCTTCAAGACATGGGGAAAAGTAATAATAATTGTGAAAAGAGGAGATCACTGGTTATTGCAGTCTGATTATTTGTTATGGCATGATCAGAAAGTTAGGGAAGAAAAATCTTTACTTAGCTAGGTCATGATAACAACTTTCAAATATTTATTAAAGAAATGAAAGGAATTATTGGAAGTCACTTTGCCAAATTATATGCCAATACATCTGACAGTTTATGTGAAATAGATAAATGTTTATAAAAGTATTAATTTCCCATATTTATAAAAAAGGAAAGATACTACTTAACCCCATCACAGAAATAAGAAATTGAAAGCACCATCAAAGAAGTTCCTTAAAAAAATGTCCCAAGGCGAAATGGATCCATTGGGGGTGAAAAGAAACATGATATTTAGGTGTTATTCCTAGACTCTCATAGACTCTTCTAAGGATATCCTGAGTGAAATGATATCCCTTATCTGAATCTATGGTTAATGGTACACCAAATCTAGGCACAATTTCCTTGAGTAACCCTTTCACCACCAAACTAGTTGTGTTGGTATTTGATGGAAAAGCTTCAGGCCATTTAGTTAGTCTATCAACTATCACAAGACAATACTTGTATCTTCCAGCTTTAGGCATACAGATATAATCAATCTGTAACCTCTCAAATCGACAATATGCTAAAGACCTACCACCCAAACCTTTCTTTCTGAATGCACTTTGATTGAACTTTTGGCAGACTGAACAACTATTACAGATCGTACTTGAAACAGTACTTATTCCAGGAGCAACCCATTGTCTCTTGATGGAATCCACAACAGCTTATGTACCAAAATGATCTTTTGAGTGGATGGCTGGACAAAAATAGGTATACAAATCTTTTGGTAACAATGGTCTTCCTGTATCAGTAATCTATATCCCATGTTCTTTCCTAGCTCCAAATTTACCTTTCCATTTCTGGATATCTGAGTCTACATAAGCTTTTTCTAGATCATCAGAATCAATAGATGTTAAATTCATTACATAAATTTGAGCATTCTGGGCTGCATACTTCTCAGTGATAGCAGCTCTGTCATTTCCTTTAGAGACTGAATCTCTACCATGAGTATGACTCCAACAATGAATTACCACCAGATATTTTGGCTTTTGGATTGCTTCCAACAACTCAGTTATTATTCCTGCATGAGCTATTGGTTTTCCTGATGCAGTAATAAAACCTTGTTGTTTCCATATCGTTCCTGTTGCATGGCAAACAGAAAATGCATATTGAGGCTCAGTGTAAATATTTACACTCTTATCTTCAGCTAGAAGACAGGCTTGATTCAGTGCTACTAATTCCATACCCTGAGCTCTAAGATTACTAGGTAATGAGCCATACCACAATGTCTCAAATTCTGTGACAACTGCAGCACCAGTACATCTGATTCCATTACATAAATATGATGATCCATCTGTGAATAATACCAAGTCTGTATTTTTGATTGGAGTGTCTTTTAAATCCATCCTAGGCATATCCACAAGATCTACTACCTCAACACATTCATGCAATGGCTTACTGTTCTTAGACAAATCAGGAAAAAGAGTAGCTGGATTGAGTATGCTACATCTTTTCAACTGGATGTTCTCACTATCTAAGAGAATAATTTCATACTTAGATATTCATTGGTCTGAATATACTTGAGTATGAAACTTCCTCATTAGTGCCTCTATCTGATGTGAACAAGAGACCATTAAAGGACATCCCAAAACTAGATCAGCTGGCTTCTGGAGTAACACAGCTGCTGCTGCTATCCCCCTTAGACAGGGTACTGTCCCCACAGCTATTGGATCTAATTGACAGCTATAATACCCAATTGGACAATAACTTTTTCCTAGAGGCTGTGTCAACACACCAGAAGCTATACCTTCTGTTTCATTGACAAACAGCTGAAAAGGTTTCTCATAGTCTGTAATTCCTAATGCAGGTGCAGATAGAATGGCTTCTTTCAGCTTATCTAAGGCTAAGTGATGTTCAGGCTTTCGTTTCAGAGGTTCTGGTTCTGTATTCTTGGTCAGATCTGTTAAATATTTAGTGATCTCACTATATCCAGGAATCCATTGTCTACGGAAACCAGTAGTTCCAAGAATAGCTCTAAGTTGTTTTTTAATTCTAGGTGCACTCAATTTCTGTATGTCAGCTATTCTTTTTTGTGTGATATTTCTGGAACCCTCTGACAACACAAATCCAAGATATTGCACTAGAGGCAAAACCCACTGTAATTTTGCTTTGGAGATTTTATGTCCTCGTTTATACAATTCAATCAAAAGAATCTTGTTATCCCTAAGACACACATTTGCATTTGGGGATGCTAAAAGAATATCAGCCACAAAATGCACCAATTTATTCTCTTTAAATTTAATCGTTTTTAGATCTCGATTTAGAATTTGAGAGAACTGGCTAGGTGAGTCAGTATACCCCAGTGGGAGATAAATCCACGTCCCTGTGTCTTCTCCCAAGTGAAAGCAAAGATCTTTTGAGAATCCTCATGATTTGATATTGAGAAAAATGCAGAACATAAATCTACTACCATGAAATATCTAGCCTGACTTGGAATGGAAGAAATTATAGCAGCTGGACTTGGAACAACGGGATGAGTTTTGATGACATAATCATTTACCACTTTTAGGTTTCAAATAAATCAGTAAACAGGTTGGCCATTTTCATCCAATTTTGGCTTCTTTATAGGCAAAATTTGCATGTTATACTCAGAAAACCATGGTATTATTATCCCTTGTTGGATTAGGGACTCAATTATTGGGCATATACCATCTATTGCCTCCTTAGTTAAAGGATATTGAAGCACAGAAGGAACTGGTCCTTCCTTTGTCCTCACTGTGACTAGAATAGCTGATTTTAGCAACCCAACATCTTTGGATGATCTTGACCACAAATCCTTAGGTGTATCCTCAGGTATTGGATAGATAGTACCTAAGTCACCCTCTGTACTGCTGGAATCTAAGAAAAGCAATGGAAAGGCCTTCAATGATTCCTCTGGGAGATGCAAAGAAATATCACCAGATTTAGTACATTGGATAGTAGCCTGTAATTTACACAGCAAATCACTTCCCAAAAGATTCATTGGACATTCTGGAAGACACAAAAGTGCATGTTCTACCAAAAGGGGTTCTAGGGTTTCCATTTATGGTTGCAATTTAGCTACTTTCAGAGTTATGCCTGTAGCACCAACAACATCCATTGTACCAACAGCCCTACAATTCTCAGGAAAACTTTGCAAAACTAATTTACTGTGTCCCATATCAATGAGATGATTGTAAATTTTATCTCCAATAGTTACAGACATGTATGGTTCAATACTATTGGGAGGTTGGAAAGTTTCCAACACAGGAGCTAAAACAGTAACATCAGAACAAAGCTCAGCTATTTCCTGTCCATCCAAGTTAACATCATCTTGAATTACAGAATTTTCCCAGGATTTTACACCTTTGGACCTTTTGTCCTTTTTACCTCTATTGTGGTATCATTGTTCTTATTTACAATCAAATTATCCTTAATCAAATCACAATTTTGATTATTTTTCTTAATTCCACACTTAGTAGAACTTCAAACACCATTTACAACACTATGTTTCTTTTTCTCACAATTATTTACAACATTAATCAAATTATTATCAATACCATATAAACCATCATCAATTTTAATCAAATTATTATAAACACTAGTTAAATTACTACTACCAGTGGGTAAATTACCATTAGCATTGGTTAAAGTACAATTTACACCATTAATAGTAGTTAATTCAGATAATTTAACATTAACACCATTTAAATTATCATTAATTCTCCTCAAATAATCATTCACATTGATTAAACTATCATTGATTCTGTTTAAATTAACACTGATCAACTCATCACCATTATTAATTAAATTCTTATTATCACCAATTAAATCAATATTAACACCAAGTGCACCATTTCCATTATCCACAATTACATTATCAATATCTTTAACATATACAATTTCATCAACATTTACTTTATTCTCATTACCTTGATTAATTACTTCTGAATTTCGGGCACACCTTCATAATGAAGCTGTCCCTCCATTCAGGTTACCATGATTAACATTCCCCTGGACAATGTGGCTATATTTCAGTTGAGTACCAGCCTTTATGTAATCCTGCATCATTGCCAAATTAGGAGCTTGAACACCCTGGCAGCATGCATTTGGGCACTGGAAGACATTTTGATGGCCATTTCCATAATTAAATCCATTATTCCAATTATTTCCCCTCTATCCATAATTATTATTAAACCGATTAAATCCATTATTATTATTATTGTACCTCTGCCCATATGATCTTCTTCTAAACCTACATTCTCTGGCAAAATGTCCAATTTGGCCACACACATAACATGATTGCTGTCTTTGATATCTTGTGTTTACATTAGCATTATTCTTATACTTATTAGCACTATTTTTCTTCTCAAATGCCCTCAATGCTACCACTGCTTTTATCTCACTAATGTCCTTCTAATTTGCCCTACTATTTGCCTCTCTAAGTTGTTTCCTAAGGCTCTCAAACGTAGCATCCTTTTCATCATTCCCTCTGTCCTTCTCTTGAGCAAAAATATACATGGCCTTTTGCTTCAGTTCATCCAGGCTCAGAAGTTCCCAATATGGGTAGTTGTCATTAAAAAAACTTCCTCACCTGGGGAACAACATTCCTCACAAAACACTTAATTTATTCAATGGTGGTATCTTCCAGAACATTCATACCTAGGTACATCTCGGCTACTTCAATAATGCAGTCTAAATATGTAGGCGGAGTCTCCTGATTGATTAGTCTGCCTAATCTTTTCAAATTTAGACCAAGAGTTAGGGTGTCTTGAATTATTTTCCATTACCTTTATCAGTGATTTTCTTGCCTGTTTCAGCATCCTTTAAATTGGAACTGAATTGAGATCCAGTTCCTCCCAGGCTACCAGCCATTGTGTCATCCCCGCAGTATTTCTTGTCTCTTCTACAAACTTATTTCTATCAAGATTAGACAATATTTCCCCCAAGACATACCAACAGTCCTCAAAATCTGGACCATATACCTTAAAAATGTTCAAAAAATCTATACAAATTTGCCAGCATCATTATGGAAATTCGAGATTTTCCTTTTCAAATTCTCCACATCCTCTGTTCTAAATCAAATGTGCTGTCTCACATGAAAAATCCCATCATCTCTCACTATTGGAAGGTCCCGTAGGGGAAAAAGATTAACTGGTTTGTCACCCTTATTCAATACTTGTTGTTCCAAATCAGCCTTAGATAGTTTAGAGTTAATACTTTTGTCAGTATTTCCATCATTACAAAGTATAGCCACATTACCATTATCATGACCAGGAGCTCAACCATAAGCACCACCAGCTTGCATATACAGCTCCAAATTATCAATTTTAACTTGCATTATCTTTAATAATTGTTTCATCTCTGAATCCCTAAAACACCAGATAACCACAATCTTGCAACAGTAATTAATAAGAAAAATATCCATCTTATTCTATATATTATATAACCAGTTAAAACAATAATAAGGGTGTGTGCTATAATATCCAGAATAGTAATGTTAAGAATAGGTTGGCCTAATTCAAAATCAAATATACCTCTACAATACAATATCTTAAATCACTAGTAGGGGTTGAATAATATCCCTTGCCATAACCCCAATATCAAATAATCCATACAGTCTTCAAATACCATTCTCCCAAACATTGATACAAATGACCAGTTATTCAAAATTACAGTGCTGTTATTAGCCACAATAAATGACTAATAACCAATAACTAACACAAATACAACAATATTCTCACAACAATATCAATTTACAAGGAAACAGAATAACACAAACAATAAAGGCCCCCAAAATGGGGAAAATCCCTTTCTTTGGCCTTATTCCAGTCTCTATAGTATTTTGACTCCACACAGAGATTTTATCAATGACCTGGGGTGGGGTGGTAAGCAGTTCTGAGTAGCTTATCACTGGCTAGGAACTTTCAGCCCACAGCCAATGGCTGTACACCCCCATGAAATGTTAAGAATCCTTTGACTTCCAGTCTAGCTCTGTATGTCCAAGAGAGAACTTCCTGTCCCCCTGTTAACCAACCAGAGGGTGCAAACTCTTATGGGGAAAACCAGGGGAGTTAACTTAAATCTATAAATGTGGGTCACAGAAATGACAAAAGATGGGGACTTAATAAGTTAGGGAGACTGGGTTTAACTGCTAAGGAAATGTCTGTTAATAGAAGTGGCAGTTAGGCCTAACTGTCACTCTGCACCATCTAGACAAGGGGACTGTGGAAACTAGCAAGCAAATGACAAGATTTTATAAAAAATTTAATTAACGGAACTATGGAAAAGGATGGGAATAGGGGTTTCTACACTTCCAGACTAAGGGCAAACCACAGGGTCAGGGGAGGGACTTATCTACACTAAACTGAGACCTAAAGCAAGTCAGGGCCCAAAGATAATAGGATTGAAGTGGGTATCCTTACAGCAGAGTCCTGACACAGTCCAGCGATGCTGCAGCTCTTCCAGGACCACTAGCTGTACTCTTTCAGGTGGGTAGATTTTGGGAGCTGACCCAGCCCAATTTAACTTGCAACTCAGGTTGAGATTAATAGTCTCTACCAAAATCTCCCACAAGTAGATGTCAGTCTTCCTTCAGGATCTCTGGAAATCTGGGTGCAAACTCCACTTTTTCTGAGGTCTCCCAGGATCAGTTACAACTTGTCCCAACTACCATGGAGTCTGTCTCAGAGAGAGAGGCACACTTCCTGCTTCTCCATTCCATTTGGAATTCTCAAGCCCTTCCTGCTAGGTCTCCTAAATAATAACTAAGTAATCCTCCTCACAAAACATGGAATTCTTCCAGTTTATTATTCCTTTGAGCACAATAGTTTTCCATGACCAGCATATACTGCAATTTGTTCAGCCCTTCTCCAATTGACGGGCACACCCTCATTTTCCAGTTTTTTTGCCACCACAAAGAGCACAGCTATAAATACTTTTGTACATGTCTTTTTCTCTATGATCTCTTTGGTGTACAAACTCAGAAATGGCATGGCTGGATCAAAGGGCAAGCAATCTTTTACCACTTTTTGGGCATAGTTCCAAATTGCCTAGAATGGTTGGATCAGTTCACAACTCCACCAGCAATGCATTAATGTCCCAGGTTTGCCACATCCTATCCAACATTCATTACTCTCCTCTGCTGTCATTTTAGCCAATCTTCTAGGTGTGAGGTGATATCTCAGAGTTGTTTTGATTTGCATTTCTCTAATTATTAGAGATTTAGAACACTTTCTCATGTGCTTATTGATAGTTTTGATTTCTTTATCTGAAAATTTCCTATTCATGCCCCTTGTCCATTTATCAATTGGAGAATGGCTTGATTTTTTGTACAATTGATTTAGCTCAATGTATATTTGAGTAATTAGAACTTTGTCAGAGTTTTTTGTTATAAATATTTATTCCCAGTTTGTTGTTTCCCTTCTGATTTTGGTTGCATTGTTTTTGCTTGTAAAAAAACTTTTTAATTTAATGTAATCAAAAGTATTATTAACAAATATTAAAAACAACTAACTTCAATACTACTTAAACAATTTGGGAAAATAGAAGAAGAAGGAATCCTTCCAAATTCATTTTATGTCACAAATATGACATTCATACCTAAACCAGGATGAGCTAAAATAGAAGAAGAAAACTAGAGACCACTCTCCCTAATGAACATTGATTCAAAAATTTTAAATAAAAGGAAAATGAAAAATGTTGGAGGGGATGTGGGAAAATTGGCACACAGACATCAATAGGGGAACTGTGAAATGGCACAGTTCTAGAGACCAATATGGAACCAGGCTCAACAGGCCATAAAAGTAATGTGTTGAAGAAGGATTAACACTATGGGTTCTGAATCCCAAAGATATCAGAGATAAGGGAAAAGGACTTACCTGTACCAAAATATTTTAGCAGCTTTTTGAAGTGGTAAAGAATTGGAAAATTTGGGGTTATTCATCACTTGAGGAATGGATGAACAAGTTGTGGTATAAAGTCTGAATGGAATATTATAGTGTCATAAGAAGTGATGAACAGGTTGAGTTCAGAAAAACCTGAAAAGACAGATGATCTGATGGAAAGGGAAGTAAGCTTTTCAGAGAGTGCATTATTTCTATTTTTCTAACAAAGAAACTGAGGTAACTAGCATGAACATTGAAAATGGAGTCAGAGAATCTGGTTTCAAAGCTCAATTCTGATTCTTGGTATTCATGTGAACTTAGACATGTTTAGCTTCTTAACAACTTTGTACCCCAGTTTCTAGTACTGTGAAATGAGAAGGATAAACTAGATAACTTCTAAAATCCCTGGAACCTCTAGATCTATGATCCAAAGCATTGGAGGCAAGATATCAAGCCTAACAACCTAACTGTTCCTTCTCCAACATATACAAACAACTCACTGGAGCTCATTTTGAACCTGAAGATACAACTTTGCAGAGCTATTAAGTACAGAGCAGTAGTTCCATGGATGAGCCCAGGGTTTAGAGTCAGAGGACCTCAGTTTGAATGCTTCCTCTGCCACTAGTAGCATGTATGTGTGTATGTGTGTATGTATGCACACATATATGTGTACATGCATGCATGTATGTGAAAGTGTATATTTATGTGTAATGCTAACAATAAGAAATAATAGTAATGTATCATCTGTATATATCTAATAACTAACCAAAGGTTATGCATTAATAATATTACTAATAACATATGTGTGCAAGGTATTTTACACATCTTATTTAAAACATGTTTATTTAAAGCAAATACTACATGATAGATTCACAATTTCACACATAATATTTTCTCTCCTTTTGAAATATACATCCATATGCAAGATATTTTGTTTGATAAATATTGAAATTTTGAAAGTGAAAAAAAATGGGTGAAATGAATTAGATGGAGCCTGTGCATCCTCCTTTATTCATCTATGAAAGACTGAATTTTAGAGGCTTACAAAGAACAACTCTGTCCCTTTTACTCCCTTTTTCTTCCATTTCCTCCTCAATTGTAAGGAAGTCAACATATCATGGAACTTCAGGGGTGAGGAGAGTCTAGGACAAGAGAAGATTACATAATGAGAGAAAGTTAGGAGGGTGTGGAAGCACATGTAGATGAGATTTGCAAACTTCTCCTTCATCCCCCTTTAGGTTCCAGAACTCAATCTTATGCCACTAAAAAATTACCATCTCTAATAGCACAGTGCCTGCTAATCACACTCAAGGGAGATCTAGAAATGTACCTTCAAACTAAAAAGTCCAGCATCCCTGGGACTGCAGAGGGAACACACTAATGAGTCTTTCTTCCTGTGCATCTCTTTTATTGTTTACTACACACTTTTAATTAAATGTGCCAGATAATGAAGCTTCTATCAGTGTCCTTGACAATGAACTTTGTTGGTTAGTCTGATGCTAATGAAATCAGGGTTAAAAGTTTGAGTCTCAAAAGGGTTTAGTATCTTCAGACTATTCCAGGACCATAGTCTACTTGCCTGAGTTGGACCAAGGGCTTAGAAAGATGAAACAGAAATCTCTATTTATCACTGAGAAAATGACACACCTTGGTTCCTCTTAAATATAAGCAAGGAATGATCTCTTCAAGTACCAAGGACAAAACTGCCTTTCTGATTCCCAGAAACTCCCATGGTTTGAAAACCCTCCTTTGGTATTCTATAAACATATCCCCCTGATTTGTTTTATCCCATTAGTACTAATTGCATCATTTTCTGAAGGTTAAATGATCCTCCCTCTCCTTGGTGTTTACTTTCTTGTGTTAAGCAATTAAAACAATATTTCATTCTTTATAATATGAATGCATTTTTCCTTGCCTTTATGAATTTATTCAGTATTAAATCCACACACTTCCTTATTTATCAGTGATAATTTAGGATTCTATTTTTACTGTAATAAAAAAAATCATTCAGTAATCTTACTCTTCTCTATATTTTCTGTCCTTATATTATTTATAACTTCTTTCTATGGAAAAAAATTAGTTTGCTTCCAAAGTTCTCTCATCACTGACCGATATTTTCTGCAAAGTACCTGACAAATAGTAGGAGCTTAAATTTTGCTTATTTATTCTTTTGTGAACTACTTGCAAGCTATTAACTCTCCAAGGGGCAAACTCATGTCCAGCCTCCTCAAGGAAGTTGTGTATTTTTTCCATACCTTGGCTCTTTACCTATAAACATTTCATGAAATTAGGAGGAATATAGTAGAAGGATCAGAGAATGAAATCATCACCAGGCTTGATGATGTCAAACATTTATATAGTATGCTTATATTTTTTCCATTTTCTCATTTGAGCCTCAGCATACTCCTGGCTATCACTTACACTGGCTGGATCAGTTACAATAAATAAAACTGTTTAGGGCAATTTGAGTTCACGGTGATGTTTTACAAAATATTTTACACCTACACATTACTGTTCCATTTTGCTCAGTTCACACCTTCAGCAGATAGAGCACAGAGCTTCCAGTCAGTAAGACCTGAGTTCAAATGTGAACTCAGATAGTTACTAGCTATGTGAACCTGAACAAGTCACAACCTCAATCTGCCTTAGTTTCCCAACTATAAAATGGGAATACCTACCATGCACGTGCTATTTTGAGGGACATGTGTTTTGTTCTGTCTTAGCAAAATGCTTACCTTTAGAATAAATTCTTACACCATTCCTCTTCTAATAAACCAAAGGCACAAATTTTTAAATACAGAATTTTTTTTAAACCCTTGTACTTCGGTGTATTGTCTCATAGGTGGAAGATTGGTAAGGGTGGGCAATGGGGGTCAAGTGACTTGCTCAGGGTCACACAGCTGGGAAGTGTCTGAGGCCGGATTTGAACCTAGGACCTCCCGTCTCTAGGCCTGACTCTCACTCCACTGAGCTACCCAGCTGCCCCTAAATACAGAATTTAATGGAAAGTGGGCTCAAGCTTATAGGACCATGCAGCAAAGTGTTAACCCCCAGTTCCTGACTGTCGAAAATGTTCTACTCCTTTTGTAATAATGCCCTGATATTCCTTCAGGAAGGGTACAGATTTAGCTAGGTCTCTTACAGGGACCTGAAATTGTAGTCCCTTAAAATAGAATCTCTAATTTAAGATTCACACCCTAAAAATTAGAGTAGTACTGTAAAATACATGGCCCAAGAGACATATACAATCAATGACACTACCAAGGACAGTCTGAAACAGATTAAAATGTAATTAGAAAAGTTTAGCAAAATTAATAAAAATAATAAAATAAAATATAATAAAATAGCAAATTAATAATAAAATAAAAACATAACAAAATATCAATTTGTGGTTTTCTACATTAATTTATGACCTATAAGGAGGTTTATGTATGGTTTAGTGGTCCCTGTTCCTATTTGAGTTACCTATCACTGCCTTAGATTTCCTAGTTTTTGTTTTATTTTTTGTTTTTTTCATTTGAGCTGCAAATATTAATGTCAGACATTGTTGGAGCAGAATTGTTTTAAAGGAACCACCAGGACATCATAAGGAAGTCTAAGTGCTCATTGCCAAGGATTATATCTCTGGGTTTGGCAGAAACTTCTCCTTTCTCCAAACTGGCTCACCAGTATGTTCAGAGTTGTGAACCAACTGGTCATTTTATTAAAGCTTTATAAATTAGTTTCTTCTAAATTAGTCTCAATATATTTCCTGGGTAACATCAATCAATTTCATCCAATGGTTTTCACTCCTTAGAAAATGATCTGAAATTTCTTAATCTGAGACCAAGATTAAAGTCTTTGATCGATTAGTTAAATTAGAAAGATGTGTTCATTCAGTTTTCCATAATTACTTTAAGTGGAATGAGATAAATAGTTGACCTACAACAACCTACTCCAACATTTGCCTCGAATGGCTTTAATTCTTTTGCATGTACATTTTTGTTAAAAACCATGCTAATCCACATTGGTGCCTTTATTCTGACTAAATTAAAACAGATTTTTTTAAAAAAGGAAAAGTTACATATTCTCTGCAGAAGGTCTTACAGAGCTATTAAGTAGCCATATCTACTCAGTCCTTACCTCTCCATTTCCATTCATTGCAAGCCAAGCCTTAAATAGAGAGGGAAAATGAGATGTCAAAGATGCTGATATTTAGAGGCACTGTGAACATATGTTCTAGGATATCAAATAAAAAAGTAGCTCTTATGAAAATAAACAACATGGTTTGGTAATATAGAACAAATAAGGAAATGTGTATAGGGTTCAAAAGCAGAAATTCCCTGTCCTTCTTCTTGTTATGAGTACCCAAAGGGGTTTAGGCTGATGGTGATGATGGAATATGTATAGGGTGAGAAGCCCAAAATACAGCTGAATGTGAGTTTAGATAAGCTCCCACACCAGCAGGGTTAGGTCTCCTTTAAGCCCAAGATTCTCTGACATGCTCCAGGGCCTTGGAACCAATCCAACCAGGCAGTTAGAAATGTTTCCAGGAAGTAGATTGAGACTTCCTGAAACCTTAAATTGATGATGGATAAGCCTGGCTTGGAAAGGCTAGCCCAACCAAAGTTGTAATCCTGATCTGACTGCTAATGACTAAATGTTGAGGGTAAGGTAAGCAATGGCTCCAAAATTGGTTAGGGTTAAAACAGGGTTTATTTGTAACCCAACAAAGGGTAGGATAAAGGAGTAGGAAGGTGGGCGAAAGGAAACCTAAAGATCTTGCCTAAGTAGTTGATGATAAATAAATTTTGAAACACTGGTTGATGTTCCCTAGATGCAGAGTATAAGAAAGCCTTGAGGGCAGTTCCCATCTCTGTTGCTTTGTAGCTGAGCTGAAGCTGACAGGCTCCTGGGTCAGAAGCTGCTATTCTTGATTGTAGCTGTTGACACTATTTTATAATGCAAGGTTGTTGATTATGCCAATGAAGTATTGAATTTGGCTAGCAATGGAGATTGTCCCTGCCTGCCTAACTAGAAACTCCCAAACCACCCTGGGCCCAAACCACCTTCCTCCCTAGCCCTCGAGATGAGAGTGAGAAGCTCCCAGAGGTTTGAGGACCCCCTTTTATACCCTGTCCTTAACTGTCACCCTGGCACACACCCTGGGTGCTCTGCCAGATTCTGTGTTCCAAAGTGGCAACTGCTAACTTGCACCCCAGAAAAATGGCTACTCATTTCTGCATATCACATTCCTCCCCCAGGATTAGTCAGTCTCTTTAGCAGTAGCATCAGAGTGTCTCAGGCTTTCATCCCACTTGTCTGTAAATGTCTGAACTGATTCCTCCACCCTTACCCCTCCCATTGCACTCCCCTAAAGTTCTCTTTTCCCAAAAAATTTGGTAAATAATGCTGAAGTATCTTTCCTGGACTCTGTTTGTGTCATTGAGACAAGAGCTAGATATTCTATTTGCAACTCTGCCTCCAAGTATTCCACATGTTCCCTTACTATCTTCTAAGTCCTCAGCTCTGTATTCTTACCTCCTGAGATATAGCCAAGATTGTAACTGGAAAATAGCTACCTTCCTTTCTAAAGTCCCAGACTATAGTTGGGCTTGAGGGAGAGTAGTAAGGAACTATAATGTACCTATTTTGTGATGTTCTAAATATATACAACATATATTGGCATTCTCTCTATTCCACTTCTCCCACCAGGGCCTCTGGCTCAGAGTGAATAAACAGAATTAACAAGCACAAGCATATGTCATAAACATGTTTAAAAAACGTGGCCAGAAGCTGCCTAAGAATTACATGCAGATTTCTCTAAGCTTTGGGGACCATTGGGTGGAAATGTATTCTTTAAAAAAATCAATATTAAACTCCATTTGATATATTTCTTTGCTAAAAGCCACAACTTCAAGCCTCCTATAAAGGCATGATTTATAACTATTACATTCAACAAAGTGTTCTTCTTGGCCCTGGAATCTGATAATTTCGTTTTACATGGTGACTATGCTTGCAGAAATAAAACCCTTGTCCATCACTATTAATATTATCAAGGATAATGCAAGAAAAGTTACAGGAAAGCACAGGATATCTTCCCTGCTCTATCCATGTGTGATAATTGCAGTGTTTCAGAAATATATTACCTAGAGAAAGAGGAATGAAAACTGTTAGCAGGCTTAAGGTAAAAAGGAACAAGAAACCTTGACTTGCTATCTTGGGAGCTCTTTTCTCAGCAGTCTTGATATTGTATATCTCTTTTTGGCCTTGCAGATATATTTTGGAATCTATCAGCCTGAAAACATTTTACTGCCTTGCAAATGTTTTATCAGCCTGCCTCCTAGAATCACAGCCACCAAGCATCTGATATCAAGTTAAGTGTCTGGAGCTTGAAGTACTGTGGACTTTTATTTCCAATTTTTAATCAAATTCTTACTTTCCTGCTGGCTGCCTCAGGGCAATATGGCTGAATAGGGATATCAGAAGAAGATGGAACTACCTTGAGGAGGTCAAGCCCTGGTGGGATGGAAGTTTGTGCTCTCCAGGCATTTAAGCCAGAAATGTCTGGCTCTAGGAAGCTTTAGGAGGGAAAAGAATGATTTTATGAATTTTAGCAATTGTTAAATTTAAAATACTAAAAAAGGAATACAATGTAAAAGAATTGGCTATTCTACTACATTTACAATTTATAGGCATATCAAATTATCAATATCAAAAAGAGTATGTTATGTTTATGAAGTACAATCACTGAAGTAGGAACTATGAATAGAGGCAAAAATGTAATATTCCTAGTACTCATAGAGCTTCCATTCTATGGAGGACCCACAAAGTACTTACATAAATATGTATACAATAGTCCTCTGATTATATGTTTGGGGATGCCACTGAGAATTTTGGATGTGAAAAGGGGACCATTTAAGTTAGTTTTTGAAGAAAACTCAGGTGTCTAAGAGGAACAGGTGAAATTGAAATGAATTTCAGGAAAACAGTATGTGACCTCCAGTGTAAAAAGAAGAGTGAGAAGGTTGGTTTGTTTAATTAGTGAGCATGCAAATAGGAGTAATAAAAATAAGGCCAGAAAGATATATTTAAAGTAGGTTATGAACATCTTTACATTCACCTCAGAGTGTTTAAAGTTCTTGGAGAGAGCTTTTTCCTCCACATACTACAAAAAAAGATAGGAGTCAAGATGCCAGCTTAGTAGCAACAGAAGATGAAACCCCTCTAACTATCCTTCCATATCAATCTTTAAAAAGCACTTCAAAAAGACAGAAATCCAGACCCAACAAGAAGAAACAATGGGACTTTCCTCCTGAATACATTTTGAAAGTTAGTCAGAAAGAGTAGATTTTCACAGAATAAGGGAAAGACCCAATACCTATCCTCCCACTTATTGCACTGAGATGTGGGAAAGGACTAAGGCTGACTATGGGATTCCAGGGTGAAGACTAAAGCTGTAACAATGTACCTCAAACCATCATGAAAAGCTCAGGACTCTGATGTCAGCTGTCAGGAATGATCTGGGAGAGGGGGAGTGGAGGCACCTGGGTTGGGTACCCATAGCCTCTGCAATGACTGGTAAAGATTTAGCCTCAAGGCAGATTAGCTCAGCAGGTCAGCTCAACCTGTCTAATTCATTATACCTTCAAAGGAGAGAGAAGTTTAAAGATTCCTTCAGGGAAGAACAGCTCAAATATCCAGGACCAGTAAAAAAAAAATAGAGGATCAAGTGTGTAGTCCACAAGGAGGGAAAAATTAAAAGTATAAGTAAACAACAGCAAAAAAGGAAGTAAGGAATGTTTGAAAGCTACTATAGAGAAAAAGAACAAAGAACAGAACCAACAGAGGATGATAGGATCTAAGGAACATCAAGCAAAACCTCAAAAAATCCAGGAAATTGGACTCAGGCTCTGAAGAGGTCAAAAGAGAATTCAAAAATTAAACAAGACAGGTTGAAGAAAATTGGGAAAAGGAAACAACATCATAAAAAATAAATACATCATCTGAAAACAGGCACATGAATTAAAACAAGAAAATAGTGTCATAAAAGACAGAATTGACAAATTGGAAAATGAGTCAAAAAAGTAAAAGGATAAAAAGAATGATTTGAAAAGAATAGATCAAAAGGAAAAAGAGGAACCAAAAGGTCATGGAAGAAATTCAGTCTTTAAAAATTAGAATTGAACAATTAGAAGCTAATGACTTCATAAGACAATAAGAAAATATAAAACAAAATCAAAAGTGAAAAAACAGAAGAAAATATACAATACCTCATTTAAAAATCAACCAACCTGGAAAATAGATCCAGGAGAGACAATTTAAGAATTATTGGCCTACCAGAAAGTCATGACCAAAAAAAATAGTCTAGACTTCATATTACAGGAAGTTATCCAAGAAAACTGCCTTGATATCCTTGAACAAGAAGGTAAAATAGAGACTGAAAGACTCCACAGATCACCTCCTGCACTAAATCCCCAAATGGCAACTCCCAGGAATGTTACAGCTAAGTTCAAGAGTTCTGATGCTAAGAAAAAAAGACTATAAACAGCTAGAAATAAATAATTCAGTTATCATGGAGCCCCAGTAAAGATCACACAGGATATGGCAGCTTCCACACTGAAGGAATGCAAAATTTGGATTATGATATTCTGGAAGGCAAGGGAACAGGGTTTACAACCAATGATCAACTCCCCACCAAAACTAAATATATTATTTCAGGAGAGAGTATGGTCATTTTATAAAATAGAAGATTTCTAAGAATTCCTGAAGAAAAGACCAGACAAATAGAAAACTTGCGGCTCAAATCATAGTAGTTGGAAGCATACACAGAGGGCATGGTAGTAAGCTGTTTAAGATGATATGTTAAAAAAATAAAACCAGGAGTACAAAAAGGATAATACTTAGAGAAATGGGAAAAGAAGTAAAATGGGGTAAAATAGATCACATAAATAAGCACAGGGTGGAGGGGAAGGGTAGAGAGGAGACCAATACAATGGAAGGGTGGAAGATGTGGGTAACAGATAATACATAAACCATACTCGCAATGGAATTGGCTCAGAGAAGAACAGTCAGAATCATTGAGGTATAGAATTTTATCTTACCCTTTAGAAAAGTAGAAGGGGAATAAGAAACTGTATGGTGGGGAGGGGAGTAATAAAAGAGAGGGAGAGGTTGGGGTGGAAGGGCAACAAAATGGTCTTATAATGAGAAGGGTATAAGTAGGGAGGTGGTAGTAAGGAGAGTAATATAAGAGAGGGGAAAGTGGGGAGACTAACTAAAAGCAAAATACTAGAGAGAAGGGAAAAAATAAAAAGAGAATGGTCAGGATTAAAGAAGGAAATGAAAATAGAGGGGAATACACAGATGTTAATCATAACTGTCAATGTGAATGGGATGAACTCACCCATAAAATGGAAGCAGATAGCAGAGCAGATTGAAAACCAGAATTTTACCATATGTTGTTTACAGGAAACACGCTTGAGGCAGGGAGACACACACAGTGTAAAGGTAAGAGGCTAGAGCAGAATCTATTGGGCTCCAACTGAGACAAAGAAGGTAAGAGTAGCAATTATGATCACAGGCAAAACTAAAAAATAAATATGATTATAAAACACAAGGAAGGAAATTACATCTTGATTAGAGGTAGTAAAAAATATCAGTATTCAAAATATACGTACCAAGTGGTATAGCAACCAGTTTTTTAAAGAAGAAGCTAAAGGAACTTAAGGGGGAAATAGAGAATAAAATCAGACTAGTGTGGGACCTCCACCCCATCCCATCAGAACTAGACTAATTCAACCACCCTATACCAAAGTAAATTCAAATTGGTAAATGACTTAAACATAAAGAGGGAAATTAAATTATAAGTAAAGTGGGTGAGAATAGAATAGTATACCTTTCAGATCTATGGGAAAGTAAAAAAAAATTAAGACCAAGCAAGAGACAGAGAACATTAGATGATATAAAATGAATCATTTCTATTATAGTAAACTAAAAAGTTTTTGTACAAAGAAAACCAATGGGGGAAAATTAGAAGGGATGAAAAACCTGGAAAGTATTTTTATAACAAAACTCTCTGACAAAGGTCTAATTTCCCAAATATATAAGGAACTAAGTCAGATGTACAAGAAATCAAGCCATTCCCTAATTGACAAATCGTCAAGGGATAGGAATAGAAAGTTTTCAGATGAAGAAATCAAGACTATCAATAATGACATGAAAAAGTTTTCTAAATTCCTCCTTAGAGAAATTCAAATCAAAATAACTCTGAGTTAACACCTCATAGCAGATTGGCCAATGATGACAGTAACGGAAAATAATAAATGTTGGAGGGGTTGTGGCAAAATTTGGACACTAAAGCATTGCTGGTGGAGTTGTGAATTAATCCAACCATTCTTGAAGGCAATATGTAATTATGCCCAAAGGACTTGAAAAGAATGTATGACCTTTGATCCAACAATACTACTGCCAGAATTGTAGCCCAAGAGATTAAAAAAATTTTGTACAAGAATATTCATAGCTGCACTCTTTGTGGTGGCAAAACATTGGAAAATGAGGGGGTGTCCTTCAATTGGGGAATGGCTGAACAAATTGTGGTATATGATGGTGATGGAATACTATTTTGCTGAAAAGAAAGATGAACTTGTTGGTTTCTATATAAATTGGAAATAAAATCATAAATTGAGGCAGAGTGAAATGAGTACAACCAGGAGAACTTTGTACACACTAACTGAAACACTGTGGTATGATCAAATATAATTAACTTGCTACTAATAGCAATGCAATGATCCAGGAAAATCTAGAGGTACTTTTGAGAAAATTGCCATCCACAATGAGAGAAAGAACTGTGGGTGTAGGACTACAGAAACAAACAAAAAAACTATGATCTATCACTTGTTTATATGGGTTTAGGGTTTTGTTTTTAAAATATTACTCTATTACAAAAAATGAATAATATGGAAATAGGTTTTGAGTGATAATACACATAAACCCATTGGAATTTCTTGCCAGCTCCAGGAGGGGAAAGGGAAAAGGAGTAGGAGATAAAATGAATCATATAGCCATGAAAAAATACTAAATTTTTTAAATTAAAAAATAATTAAAACAAAACAAAAACAAACAAAAAAGCCAAATTGACTTAATACTAATAATTATAAATTTCGAAATGCAGTCTTCTACCTTGAGTCTTTACATCTTTGCAATGGCAAATTATAACATGAGGATGAGGTGTGTGTGTGTGTGTGTGTGTGTGTGTGTGTTTTGTGTGTGTGTATCTGTATGTGTTTGTGTGTGTGTGTGTGTGAGAGAGAGAGAGAGAGAGAGAGAGAAGAGAGATACAGATAGAAAAAGAGAGACAGAGACAGAGAGAAAATGTGTGTGTTTGTATGTGTGAATTTATAGGGATGTACTGAATATAGCTTGAACCAATTATTTAGAACTGATTATTAAATTTTTAGTGTGACTATACCTTGAAAATTTCAAATGCTACAAATCAGTGCTTGCTTTATTGTTTTCTTGATTATTCACATGTAAGAATGAAAGGGAGAAAATTTTAATAATGTTGATCAAATTTAGAAGGGTATCATATTTTCTATACATCAGTCCATCTCTTTGTCCATCCATTGGCCCATTTCTATTCATCAATTTTATGCATTCATCTATTTTCTTTCCTTATTGGGGATTGAGTTATTGAAACTGGCACTAAAAATGTCTGACATCTTACAAAAGATGCAGCAGTTTTCTCAGTCCTCAAGAACCAGATTGGTCATAGTCCTTCAGGATCAAAAGCCTGGTAAGGGAAGTAACATGAAAGCATTGATGTCACAAAATTCTGAATTGCCAAAGCTGTTGAAAACAACCTCTGAACTGTTGGTGCCAGATCAGAGAACTGAGGAATAGAGGGAATGGAACAGCTGACCAGAATAGAATACTCAGCTGTGTATGGTTGTATCATACTCCAAAAACCTGGAAAGAAAGCACACAGTATCCAGGCAAGACCACTTCTAAACATCCAAAAATTCATGTGGGGAAAAGATCTAGGCTGGTGACCCATTAATTTTCCAATGTAGGAGGAGACTGAAATACTCTGATATTGAGCTCTCAAGAAAACGACAATCAGAAAGAAGGGAATCAAAAAGTGAATGATAATGATAGTAAAGGGGAAAACAAGGCTGAAAGTACCAAAAGTGAAAAATAAAATAAAACAGAAAGATATTAATTATAAAGAGATAAATCAATAGAAATAAGAATAAAAATAGGAGGAAATGCAATGTCTAGATCTAATAAGTGAAGTGATTTATGAATATTTACTGCAAAATAAATGAAAATGATTCAATATTTGATGAAACAGAGGACTCTTCAAAATATGAGAAGATGGAACCATACCATGTTATACCTGAGTGATTTGAAAATAAATGAGAAAAAAATGATTACCTGCAGAGCATAAAGGTGAACAGAATAGGAAAACAAAAACAAAACACCTTCTATTTGTAATAATAAGCCTTACCTAAGAAACAAAAGATAGAACAATAGATTCAGAATACAAATAAATACATGTAAAACATAACCTAGGAGATCTAAGAATAAAGAGGGAACTAAGTAACCAATGTTATTATAGAAGGGAGATAGAGAGAGTCTATGAGATGAGACTCTCTTCTAGCTCTCCCCTCCTTGCTGATTATACACTGGGAGACTTCAAGGGGATGTCACCCCGAAACTGGGTGACCTGGATGATCATGCCAACACACAGGAGTTGGGGGCAAGGCTTCCCTATAAGATGAGGTATGGAGGACCCCAATATGATTTTGAATGAAGGAGGGGTTCACACAGGCCTCCCCTGAGGTCAGTTAACTTCACAGGGGGTGGTCTGGCTCCAAGATGGAGGCAGCCAGACTAAGCTGTGTTTCCCCTCCCCTTCGGCTGACAGGCACTCTGGAATGCTATCTGACTAATGAATGACTTTTATTAATAACAATATAGGGATTGGAGAAAGGTGTGAAGGGCAGAGGGATTTTGGGGTGCCCTCTTCTCTATCTCTATGGGTTCCATTGCTCAGGTGGGAACCTTTGGGGTTCCCGCTCCTAAGGATCTCCCCTCACCCCTCCTCCTTCAGTTTCTATTTCTATTTCCTATTTCTATCCTTTTCTATAATTGCAAGTCAAACTGGAAAGGGTCTCTCAGCAAGGTTGGGTAATGGGAGAAGGAGCCTAATAGATTGCTCCCAAAATGGAGTCTAAACAATTTAGCTAATTCAATGGTTGAAGTCTTGATGGGTGAGAAGAGTTGGGATGCCTTTGACCAGGGAATTGGGGTTTCAGTATCCAAAGAAAGATCATCAGGAAGCTCTCAGGACTGGATCTGAGCTGAGATGGTCTCCTCCTCCCTCTCTCAGTCCTCCATTGTAAGTCTCTTCCTCCCCTTCTTCCTCTGGAGAAACCTCCCAATATCCTTCTGTTCTTATCTGCCACCAACTGTCACCAACTGTCAGCTTCTCCTTCTCTGGCTCCTCCTGTCCCATCCACCTTGCACAAATCCCATTCTTACAAAGAGAACCAATAACAAAATTAAAAGCATTTATATTCACAATGCAAAGAATGCTTATTGAACTTGAAAACAGTATTCTCAGATGTAACCTAATGATAATCAGACTCCCAGAAGAACATGGCAGGATGAAATTACTTAACATTATAATAATAGAATGGAACTACCCCAGTAAATATAGAAAAATATATTTTATTTGAAAGTATTAACAAATATTTTCCAAAAAATTGAATAAAACAAGCCTGCCAACTCCAAAATAATTTGTGTTTAAATTTAAAAATTAAATTTTTTTAAATTAGTTCTGATAACCATCTTTATAAAAATGTTCAAATTCAAAGGAAAGGACATTAAAATAAAACATCCTATTTAGCAACCACTAGAAAAAGGAGATGGAATGTAAAACTCTATTCCAAAGAGCAATAGAGCTCAGGATGAAGCCCAGAGTGACCTACTCCATAAATATGAGCTTAAGCATCCAGGGCAAAAGATAGACCCTCAATATTAAATACAAATATGAAAGAATATTTAGAAAGAAAACCAGAAAAAAGGAAGTATTTTTCTCTTTAACATCTTAAACAATAGAAATGCAGTAGGAATTAATAAAATATAATAGACAAGGACAACAACATCAAAATGACTATAGAAAAACCAAGAAACTTCTTTCAAAAATGCAGAAGAGGACTTCCTGGTTAAGATGGTGGCAGAGTAAAAAACAGCTGCTTAACCTCTCCTAACCAAAACATATAGGACTCCTCAAGAAGACATAAAAACAAATCCAGAGGAGGGAAGGAACCCCACAACAGGGCACAGCATTGGAGGTATTTGGAATCGGGGCATTTCCATGCTATAAAGGGGTGAAACAGCTCTCATTAGAACACGAACTGAGAAATCCCCTCCCCCAACCCATACCACCTACAGTGCCAAAGCCAATGCACAAGAGTTAGAGCAAGTTGGGAACACGCATTAAGTTCTTGGTAGCCACCTGGGGTCACTAGGGCCTGCTCCTGAGAGCAGCAAGACTTAAGACCCCAAGAGGCTAAGGAATGTGTGTGGACTTTGAATGCAGATCCTGAGTGAGGAAGCAAGCCCAGACATGAATCCTAAACTCAGGCAAGGACTCAGATCTTGAGAGTAGGCTCAGACCTTGAGTGGGGACCCAGTGCAGAGGGGTGCACAAATGTGGAAGCAGTTTCCTGAGACTGTTAAAGGAGCCTCAGCAGAGGAACAAGCAAGGGGACCACCAGGAGGCTTGAACCTGAGAATAATTAGACCTGAGACCTCAGGAGCCTAAATAGCACAGACAGACGACAAGTGTGAGGATAAACCTGAGAGGGTGCAGTACTAACAATGGCAAGCCAGAGACAAGAATCCCAAAAGAGAAAGATCATAAAGGAGAAATCTATAACACTCGACAACTTTTACACTGAGAAAATCCAGACAAAAGAGCAAACAACAGAGGAGAACAAACAAGTAATCATATCCAAACCTTCCCAAAATAATGAAAACTGGTCACAAGCTATTGAAGAGTTCAAATCTGAGATGATGAGAAAGATAGAAGAGATCTGGCAAGAAAATAACAATTTAAAAGGCAGAATTTTGCAATTGGAACATGAGTCTCAGAAATCAAATGAACTGATAAGCAAATTGAACACCAGAAATGACCAGATTGAAAAGGAAAACCAGTCCCTAAAGGCTAGAATTGAGCAATTAGAAGCTAATGATCCCTCAAGACAACAAGAACAAATACAACAAAGACAAAAGACAGATAAAATAGAAGGAAACATGAAATATCTCAATGAAAAACTGACAGATCAAGAAAACCGGTCTAGAAGAGACAATCTGAGAATAATTGGTCTTCCTGAGAAAGCAGAAATTAATAGAAATTTGGACTCCATACTAAAAGAAATTATTCAGCAAAATTGCCCTGAATTTCTACAAGAGGGCAATATAGACATTGAAAGGATCCATAAGTCACCCTCTACACTGGACCCAGAAAAGTCAACACCCAGGAATATAATAGCCAAATTCAAGAGCTTCCAAGTAAAATAAAAAATTTACAAGAAGCCAGAAAGAAACAATTCAGATATCAAGGAGCAACAATCAGGATCACACGGGATCTGGCAGCCTCCACACTAAAAGAACGCAAGGTTTGGAATATGATATTCTGAAAGGCAAGAGAACTGGGTCTACAACCAAGGATCACCTACCCATCAAAACTAACTATATATTTCCAAGGGAAAGTTTGGGCATTTAACAAGATGGAAGATTTAGAAGTATTTCCACAGAAAAGACCACGACTGAATGGGAAGTTCGATATCCAACCACAAAAATCAAGAGAAACATGAAAAGGTAATAAGAAACAGAGAGGAAAGAATGAAAACTAGTATTTTTTAAATTTGCCACCTTAAGGGCTTCAATATGATCTAATTATTGGTATTCCTATGTGGAGAAATGTTATGTATAATTCTCTCTAAGTGACTATTCACTATTATAGTATTTACTATTATAGTAATTAGAAGAATTGTTCATAGTGAGAGGTTGGAATACTAAATGGTCTTAGATGATATGAGGGTGGGAAAAAGGGAGGTGAATACTAGAGGGCACCAAGAGAAACTTGAATGAATAAGAAAAATAGGATATTCTATTACACACAAAGAGGGCATGGGAAGGGGAAAGGATGAATACTATTATAAGAAGGAGAGGAAGAGAGCATTAACAGGTAATATTTAAACCTTGCTTTCAGTGGAATTAATCCTGAGAGAGAAGAGTAGCTTAATCCATTGTGATATAAAATTCTATCTAACCCTACTGAGAAAGTCAGAAGGGATAAACCAAGGGGAGTGGGGGAGTGGGGAGGTCATAAAAGGGAGGGGAGAATAAGGAGGAGGGAATTCATTAGGCCTTAAAAATAAATAGAGGGGAATAATAAGGTAGGGGGTAGAAAGGGTAGTAAATCAAGGGAGGGGACGAGGGTTACTGGCATAAAGCAAACCACTGGCATAAAAGGAAATAGTGTAAGAAGAAGGAGTAGAACTAGGACAAGATACCAAAATGTTGGCGAATACACAACTGATAATTATAACTCTGAATGTGAATGGGATGAACTTGCCCATAAAAAGGAAGCAAATAGTAGAGCGGATTAGAAACCAAAATCCTACCATATGTTGTCTACAAGGAACGCATATGAGGCAGGTGGACATACACAGGTTTAACGTAAAGGGCTTGAGCAAAATCCTTTGGTCCTCAAATGAGAAAAAGAAGGCAGGAGCGGCAATTATGATTTCTGACAAAGCCAAAGTAAAAATAGATATAATTAAAAAAGACAGGGAAGGTCATTACATCCTGATTAAAGGCAGTATAGACAATGAGGAAATAACATTGCTCAATATGTATGCACCAAGTGATATAGCAACCAGATTCATAAAGGAGAAACTGGCAGATCTCAAGAAAGAAATAGATAGTAAAACCATACTAGTGGGAGATCTAAATATTCCTCTTTCAGATCTAGATAAATCAAAGCAAAAATTAAATAAGAAAGAGGTAAGAGAAGTGAATGAAGTCCTAGAAAAAGTACATTTAATAGATATGTGAAGAAAAATAAAAAGGAACAAAAAGGAATACACCTTCCTTTCAGCTGCACATGGTACATTCACAAAGATGGACCATGTAATAGGGCATAGAAACATTGCAAACAAATGGAAAAAGGCAGAAATAATAAATGTATACTTCTCAGATCATAATGCAATAAAAATAAAAATTAGTAAGGACACCTGGACAGGCAAATCAAAAACTAATTAGAAATTAAATTATATGATTCTCCAAAACCATATAGTCAAAGAAGAAATCGTAGAAACAATGAACAATTTCATTAAAGAGAATGACAACAATGAGACATCCTACCAAACTCTGTGGGATGCAGCCAAGGCAGTACTCAGGGGAAAATTTATATCCTTGAGTGCATATATTAACAAATTAAGGAGGGCAGAGATTAACGAATTGGGCATGCAACTCAAAAAATTAGAAAGCGAACAAATAAAAAACCCCCAGATGAAAACTAAATTAGAAATACTAAAAATTAAGGGAGAAATTAATAAAATCGAAAGTAAAAGAACTATTGAATTAATAAATAAGACTAGAAGCTGGTACTTTGAAAAAACAGATAAAATAGACAAAGTACTAGTCAATCTAATAAGAAAAACGAAAGAAGAAAACCAAATTGACAGTATTAGAGATGAAAAGGGAGACCTCACCTCTAATGAAGGGGAAATTAAGGCAATCATTAAGAACTATTTTGCCCAATTATATGGCAACAAATATAACAATTTAGGAGATATGGATGAATATTTACAAAAATATAAATTGCCTAGATTAACAGCAGAAGAAATAGAATACCTAAATAATCCCATATCAGAAATAGAAATTGAACAAGCCATTAAAGAACTCCCTAAGAAAAAATCGCCAGGGCCTGATGGATTCACAAGTCAATTCTATCAGACATTCAAAGAGCAACTAATCCCAATACT
>NC_058135.1:262814616-262844174 GCF_016433145.1 Gracilinanus agilis
CCATGGGAGGGGGGAGTGCGGGGGGTGAAGGGGAAAGTAGGAGCATGAATCATGTAATCATGTTAAAAATGATTATTAATAAATGTTAAAAAAAACAGTATGGTACTGGCTAAAAGACAGAAGGGAGCATCAGTGGAATAGACTTGGGGTAAGGGACGTCAGCAAGGCAGTGTATGATAAACTGAAAGAGTCCAACTTTTGAGACAAAAATCCACTATTTGACAAAAACTGATTGGAAATTTGAAAAACAATATGGGAGAGATTAGGTTTAGATCAACATCTCACACCCTACACCAAGATAAATTCAGAATGGGTGAATGACTTGAATATAAAGAGGGAAACTATAAATAAGTTAAGTAAACATAGAATAGTTTACTTGTCAGATCTCTGGGAAAGGAAGGATTTTAAAACCAAGCAAGAGTTAGAGAAAATTGCAAAATTAAAAAAAATTATTTTGATTATATCAAACTAAAAAGCTTTTGTACAAACAAAAACAATGTAGTCAACAAATTGGGAAAATATTTATAACAAAAATCTCTGACAGGGGTCTAATTACTCAAATATACCAGGAGTTAAACCAATTGTATAAAAACCAAGCCATTCCCTAATTGATAAATGGGCAAGAGACATAAATAGGCAATTTTCATGTAAAGAAATCAAAAGTATCAATAAGCTCATGAGAAAGTGTTCTAAATCTCTAATATTTAGAGAAATGCAAATCAAAACAACTCTGAGGTATCACCTCACACCTAACAGATTGGCTAAAATGATAGCAGGGAAGAGTAATGAATGTTGAAGGGGATGTGGCCAAATTGGGACATTAATGCATTGCTGGTGGAGTTGTGAACTGATCCAACAATTCTGGCTGGCAATTTGGAACTATACTCAAGGAGCGATAAAAGAGTGCCTGCCCTTTGATCCAGCCATACTATTGTTGGGTTCATACCCCAAAGAGATCATAGATAAACAGACTTATACGAAAATATTTATAGCTGAGCTTTTTGTGGTGGCAAAAAACTAGAAAATGAGGGAATGTCCTTCAATTGGGGAATGGCTGAACAAATTATGGTATCTGCTGGTGATGGAATACTATTGTGCTCAAAGGAATAATGAACTGGAAGAATTCCATGTGAACTGGAAAGACCTCCAGGAATTGATGCAGAGCAAAAGGAGCAGAGCCAGAAGAACATTGCACACAGAGACCAATACACTGTGGTAAAATAGAATGTAATGGACCACTTTACTAGCAGCAATGCAATGACCCAGGACAGCTCTGAGGCATTTATGGAAAAAAAACACTACCCACATTCAGAGGAATTACTACAGGAGAGGTAACATAGAAGAAAAATAACTGCTTGAGCACATGGGTTGAGGTGGACATGATTGGAGATGTAGACTCGAAACTACCACACCAATGCAACTATCAACAATTTGGAAATAGGTCTTGATCAGTGACACATGTTAAAACCAGTGGAAATACGCATCTGCCATGGGGGCAGAGTTCTGGGGGTGAAGAGGAAAGTAAGAGCATGAATTATGTAACCATGTTAACTTTTCTAAAAAATAAATATTAATAAATGTTTTAAAAAATGCAGGAGAAGTGAAGAAGAGGTTACAGTGAAGAGAAGGATGAGATATTAAGGGTAGAAGCTGGTAATACCTTATCTGCAAGGAAATCCATGTGGGTTTTTGTTGTTGTTGTTTTAGAGGAGGTCTGTACTAAGTCATGTTAGAGTACATAAAGTTGGGGAAATTAGGGAGACTGATGGAGAGGCATAAGCAGTGCACTAGTGTAGAATCAAGGGTTAATAATGAGACGATGGTGGAAACTATGATCTGAGCACCAGAAGAGCTTAAAGATGAGTGAGTGAGGAGAAGATATGAAATATTAAAACATAAACTTAACCTTATGTTTCATTGCAGAAGCGACTTCCATTTTGCCTCCCAGCAATTCAACTTTCTAATAAATCTCTATTTTCTAAACATTTATCAGAATTGGTTATTCTTTAGGTGGAACTCCTCATGAATCAGGACAACTGCTCTCCTCACAACAGCCTTATTTTGGAGGTGTTTCAGTAGTGAATGTTCCTGCTAATGAAGGGAGATCATTGGTAAAGAGATGAAGACCTCATACTGAATGAGACCTCACAGATTTTTTTACTTGAAAATTCTACTTGTTCTTGGGGGAGGGGAGGAGTTTTAACCTTTCAGGTTAACTGGCAGCTGGAGAATTGTCAGTGGATGGACAGAGAGGAAAATTCGGAGGGGAAAAAACAAAGTCAACAAGAAAGAATTGAGATCAGAGGGAGACTGTATAATCAGGGACTGGATGGAGAGGGGAGAAGGGCCCTACTAGGAGCCAGTTTACTCTTTTACACCTGTAATAATCAACATTGTTCTAGGAGTGAGGTACAATAGAAAAAGGAAATTCATGGGGTTAATCCTACAAAACAGTAACAAAAAGTGCCTACAGTGTAGAACCTAGAATGAACCCTGGAGGCTCTGATTGAATGGAGAGTATAGAGAAAAGAGAGAGACCCAGATAATTAATTATGAATTAGAATGGGAATCTAGAGAAAACAGAAAGAGTAAGTAGATAAATGAGAGAAATCTTTTTTGGGAAATTCAATTTCAAAACAAAGGAACAGAATAAGCTAAAGGGGAGGAGAAGTAGGGAGGAACAATTTGAAAAGGAATAAAAAGGGAAGAAATATGTGATCAGATTAAATGGGACAGAAAAAAGAACCAATAAAACCTAATGGGAAAAGAATGTCAAATGAAAAGATGGGATAAGGTTTATGAAGGGAAGTGACCCTCCAGGAACATGCCACTTAAAAAAAAAGATTAAAGTAATTAAAGAAACAGTACTGTTTGTAATAGAAGAGAAAACTTGCAAATGAAAAGTTTCTGCACAGACAACATCAATGCATTTGGGATATAAAGGGAAGTTGTTGAATGGGAAAAACAAGTCTTTGAATATGTTTTCAGTTGAATATGGTGACATAAAATGAGGTGTATGAACTGAGGCAGGGTGAAATAGAGTCAAGAAATCAATATATACAGTAAGTGTGATGAAGTAAATAGAATAAGCAACAATACTCATATATACATATGTATATATACATATAGTTTTAGTCATCAAATAAAATTATAAAGGTCAAGAGGGACTTGAACAGATATGAGATCTCTCCAACAAACCTCCTTATGGGAGCAGAAACTTCACAGGTATTACACAAATATAATTTCAGATTTTTTCAGTATATAAAGACATTGCTATGGCTTTATTTCCCTCTCCCAAAATACTATTTATTCATGTAAGATGACTTCCTTGAGGAAGGGACTCATGGGCTCTTATGGTGATGTAAGAAACAGAAATATCAAGTGAAATATTAAAAAAAAACAAAAAAGGAGGTCTATTTTGGAAGCCAATGCATGATGGTGTTGATAGCTCTCTCAAGAGAGAAAGAAGAGATATGAGAAATTGAGGAGATAGAATCAGCAAGAGTCCAATCAAAGTTTTGCAGCATCAATTTCCATTTGTGTGGGTGTTTCCCACAGTGAGATGGTGTAAGGAACCACAGCGCACTCTTATTTTTAGTGCCTTACTCCTTAAGTTATTTCCCTTTGACATTCATACTGTACTTTTTAACTGGACACTGCTTTAATAAGGAAGTAAGTTGAAATAGGAATGTTTTCAATGTTCTCTCCATCTCTTTTAAGCCATATTCTACAGTGTGAAACAAATTAGAACTTTCAACATGGAGCAGACTTGAAGGGAACTACCTAGGGTGAGTCAAAGGCACACTAATAAAAATTTTTTATCCTTGGATGTGTTGTTTGAGGACTTTACATTTCTAGGTATGTTAATGGATGTAGTAATATTATAGGTAAAAGTGGAAAAGAGAAAATTGTACAGGAATGGGTGCAGACTAAAGACTTGACATAATTTACAGTTCTGTGTTGGGTATTATACAGTATGGGCTTCATCCACTAAGGGTTTCCAACACTGTCTTTCCTTCATTCTATCTCCAGGTAGAGGCTATAAACATTTCATAAATATGTGTTGGTTTTAGGGGAGAAGGGAGAGAAGAAGCATCAGGTAGGAAGAGGCAAAAGAAAAAGGAGAAATACCTGAACTTTTGCCCAGGTGGTGGTGCATTAGAGTACTGGTGACTAATTTTAAGAATTTTCAAGATCTATTTTGTGGTTTTGAAGGGATCCAATTCTCCACTTCCATCTCCATCTCTTAAGGATACTAGAACCAATTGAGTTCAACCCCTGATCATTGTCAGGTGTTCTTCCAGGAGTCATATACTTCCCTAAGTTCCTTTTATTCTAAATATAATATAATCAATCTTGATTTTCTCCTTGGGTCTCTACACACATTTTATGCCAGTTTTCAGTGAATAATACCACTATAGTTGATTACTGAATATTTTGGAGTGATATGGGCAAGATTGGCAGTAGCCATCCACTACTCTATTGTTAATGATGCCAATAGCATTGATAAGGTAAGGATATTGATGTTTTATTATTGTCTGCTATTCCCTCTTCTTTCATTTTTTTTTTTTTGTTTTTCAGCAGTCATGCTTCATTGTGATAGGTAAGATCTCTTAGCTGGATATACATGCTCATTTTTCTCCTCATATTGTATATATTTGTAGATTTGTGTGTATTGTAATGTAAAAGATTCAAGAGAGGTTTTGCTCTTGCAGGGGGCCAACTGAAAACTTCTGGCAGTTAAGCCTTAGAATTCTGAGAGAGAGGGCAATTGATCCCTGAGGCTTGAACAGAGGGGAAGGATCAACCAGAGCTCTATTTTGGCTTTTGGTTTGCTTTGGCCTGTGCCTTGTCTTTGGATAATTTGAACCTAGCTAATTTCTCTGGACCTCTCCCTGACCTTCTCCATATTATTTTCCTGTTTCCCTGCCTGTTTTCCCGGGGCTCTGGGAGGCAGGGTGGCTTTTGGGTTTTTAGTGAAAAGACTTTGGGTGTTTAGTTTTCCCCAATAGGCAAGTAGGACATCCTTGAATTCAAACTATCCCTTTAGTATACCCTCTACCTTAAAAGCAGCCAAATCTTCCCAAGCTGAGAGAGCAGGTTCTCTCTCAGTCTAACCCATTCCTGAGACCCTCCCCCATCTTGAGTATCTCCCTAGTGGCTGTCAGGAACCCCATACCCCTCTCTCCTTCCAGACCAACCCTGAAACATTAATAAACCCTTGGTTACCTAATCAAACCCTTTGGAGAATCTTTGTGTTGAAGAATTAGGTAAGGGTTAAGGGGAAGGAATAATTATCTTTTATTTCTTGAGGGAAACTGGAGGCATCCATCTTGGGAGGAAGTAGTTACCCTACACTTCCTCCTGAATCCCTTCAGTTTCACTGACAGGGAAGAGCCTTGTGGTTCCTCCTTTGAGGACATGAGAAACTGACAAGAAAGCCCTCAAATCAAATTCAAACCACTTCTGACAGGCCCTATTTCTTGTGTCTGTAAAAGTACCTTTCCTGCCTGGAAGGGTTTAGCCTATTACGCCAATATCCTCTGTCTCTAGCCTGGGTGTCTAGTCTGTGTCAGCTGCCTCTCCTGAATACTTCACCTGTACCCTTATCATCCAAATATCGCCTTGTCCATTCCTCCCTAAACCCAGCCATCCCTTTCATTCCTCTCCTATTACCTCAATCACCTTTTACCCCTCCTTCACTCAGCAAGGGAAGGAGATCACCCCCGAACTTTAGTGTCACCTTTTATCCGCAACATTATGCATTACATTATGTTAAAAATACACAAAAAACAATTCATAAGAACAGGATATTTAAACAAGATATTCAAATAATTGCACCAATATGATTCATGATCTCAAATGATCATTCCCTTATCACCTTTTCTTTATTTAGGACAGCAACTGACAAATAATAATAATAATAACAATAATAATAATTATTTTTAAAATGTTCCATATCCTCATTGCTTAGCAAGGTGTCTCCAATAATAATAAATACATTTTCATTTATATAATTTTGATCCTTCTTTTGCTCCTATTAAAGTTTAAGGAAAAAAATAATATTTTCTTTATTTTCCCTCACCAGCTTCAGGTCACTCTAAGCATTTTCATTCATTTCACTCTTTTTATAAGACCATAAAATATTCATACACATTCATACATTCATCCTATTATTTTCTGTAACCTGACTGTATTTCCATCTTATGTTCGTCTCCTTTTAAATTCTGAGTTGTATAATAATAATTAGAGCCAGCTGACCAAATGTTATGATAGATGGGAGAGAGAGTCTATGAGGTCAGACTCCCTTCTAGTTCTCCCCTTCTGGCCAAATATACACTGGGTGACTTTGAGGGGGCGTCACCCCTAAACTGAGTGACCTGGATGGTCGTGCCACCCCACAGGAGTTGGGGGCGAGGCTTCTCTATAACAGGAGGTATGGAGACACCAATCCAATTCTGAATGAGGGTGGGGTTCATGCAAGCCTCCCCAGAGATCAGTCAACTACAGAGTGAGTGGTCTGGCTTCAAGATGGAGGCAGCCAGACCAAGCTGTGATTCCCCTCTCCCTTGTTGCCTCTCAGGCACTCTGGAATGCTATCTGACTAATGAATATCTTTTATTAATATCACTATAGGGATTGGGGAAAGGGGTGAAGGGCAGAGGGGTTTGGGGGTGTTCTCTTTCCTATTTCTATGGAGTCTGTCACTCGGGTGGGAACTTTTGGGGTTCCCACTCCTAAACTTCTACCCCCTTGTCCTTTCACCTTCTGTTTCTATTTCTATCCTTTTCTATAATTGCAAGTCAGATTGGAAAGAGTCTCTCAGCAAAGTTGGATAATGAGGAAAAGAGCCCAATAGATCGCTCCCAAAATGAAGTCCCAAAACCTAACTGGCTTGATGATTGAAGTCTTGCTGGGAGAGAAGTGATGGGATGCCTTTGACCAGGGAATCAAGGTTTCAATGTCCAAAGAAAGATCCTCAAGAAGCCCTCAGGACTGGATTTGACCTGAGATGTTCTCCTCCTCCCTCTCTCAGTCCCCTGCTGGAAGTCACTTTCCTCTCCTTCTTCCTCTGGAGAATTACCCAGAATCCCCTCTGGTCTTAACTGTTACCAACTGTCACCAATGGCCTTCTTCTGGCTCTTTTTGTCCCATGCCCCATCCTTATAGTTGTTTAATTAATTACTTGCATATCCATGTAGATCTCCGCTAACAATTCCATTTCCTCTCTAGTGGAAGTGCTTCCTTTATATTTTAATAAGTCCATTCATAAGTTTTTATATCCTCATCCTAGAATGATGTTCTCTCTAATGTTGTAGTCAATAGGATCTTACTTATCTTTCTAAAGCATAAATCTGACCATTTTATACCCTTATCTTTCAGCTCAATATACTGCAGTGGCTTCCTGTTACCTCCAGATCACAAATGAAGTCTTGTACTTTTCATATAAAACTTTTTTTTTCCCAATTCAGTCCCTTCTGATCATTCCTATAATTTTCCATTTTATTCACCTCCACTGAATTTATTTCATATATATTAAGTTCCATTTTAAAAAATATTCTGCCTGTTAGATTGTAGGAAGCCGTTCGATGTATTAAAATCATTGGAGAAATAGGATCAAATTTAGGGCCTATTATCTGGATTCCCTATGTGACCAATCCAGACTGAGGCAGTCTTTGTGTTTGGTCCTGGTCACCTGAGCCCTAAAAAGCTCTGGTACCAGCAGGTAGGTTAATCCAAAATCAACTTGATCCCTCCAAGAGGCTATTAGGAGTCATTTAGAGAAACAGAGTCTGTAACAGATATTTTATCTGGATCCCATTACAAAATCATTGGCAAGTAAAACTGTGTGTATGATTTTTCTGGACTGCATGTCAGGACAGACAGAATGGGCCATCTAAGATAAAAATCTGAGGCTCCTCTTTTGACTCAGTCTTTGATCCCCACCTTTCTTAGAATTCTTATTGGAGAGCTTTGAAGTGGCAGACCAGCATCTACTGAGTTGATGATTCCCTTCCTTGATAATTGAGAAGCCTAAATCCTAACAAATGTTACTTAGATAAGATTGCATATTCAGATTAGAATTGGTGTCTTTAGTCTGAACTTCATTTGACCAAATGCATATTTCAATTGGTGAGCATCTCCATGGGGTATTTCCTCTCCCAGAATTATCCCCTACTAAGTTGGTGGTTGAAATTTGACCATTTGTCTTTGCACCTTTATTCTTTAGACTTCAATGGATTATGTGTGATTTATTACCCTCTTACAACAGTGACTCTTTTTGTGTTCTTTGCTTGAAATCAGTATATAATAAACTCCCAAGCCCACAGAATTCGGGACAGCATGGGCTAACCACTAGTCTAGTTGTTCTCATTTTCTTTCTCCTGCCTTAACCATCCTATGCCACCATGCCACTCAGGACCCCAAAAAATCATATAGAGGCATGGCTCCCTATATTAGATCTCTTTATTTATATGCTTACTATATATTTCCTGCTTTATGACAAGCAATTAATACATATTTGGTAGACTGATTTCATCTTATTGCTTTGAAATCCACCTTATCAAAATCTAGGGTTCACAGAATGCACTAGAATTGTTCTCTCTTTCCATCACACAGTCCAAGAAAGAGAGATCACCTCTTTGCAGAGTGTTCCAATATTTTCACTCTTAAATCATGCTTTTCATGATGAATGAAAGTCAAATTCAAAATTTCCCTTTTTTGGTTGCATCTAATCCTGACATTGAGATTGATATAGATCCATATTTCAACCTGTACTATTCTTCCAGTATCTCCAACCTTCTTTTTATTGAAGAAAGAGCATGAGATCAGATAAGTAAGAAGTAGCAGCATTGGAATTGGAGCCCAAGTCCTCTAATTTTGGAGTCAGGGAGTCCTGTCACTGTAGACTTAAAAAGACAACATTAGAGAGGGGATCAGATTCTGGACATGGAGTCATGAAGACCATCATTCAAATTAGTCCTAGATACTTACTAGATGAGTGACCCTAGGTAAATCACTTTATCTCTGTCTGCTTCAGTTTCTTCATCTAAAAAAAGCTGGCCAGGGAATATCACTTACTTTACTACTGATGACAACAATAATGATGATGATGAAGATAAACAAGACATTCATGTAAGAAACAACAGGATGTGGCTCTTCTTGTACAAAATAGTGATCATCACAAGAAGGAAATGAGGAGAGTGTTAAGGGGAAGTTAGAACAGAATAGGTTAAAAACAGCTTGATGAACCCATTGCTTACTTCGTATGCTTAATAGGCATTAATGAAGCTCATGAATATGATTTTTCTGCCTCTGGGTGGGATTTGGCCACCATTTTCTGCCTATGTGGTATATGGAAATGCATATAATGGGAGGGGGATGATTCTAAGTGGTTCTTAGGTGGAATTCTTTTGGGAAGACTGTGCACTTCCTAGTACTCAACCAATGAGTAAAGGAGGGGAGGGATTTCTGTGTAGTAGGAATAGAATAAAAATCTGTTTGCTATAATGAGCCTTTGCATTTGACTTTATATCTTGGAGGGTGCCCATTACTGCAAGAATGACATAAAGCCTTCATCTGCACCTTACCATGAGTCTATTTTTTGTAAGTATCCTTAATCTCTAACATTGTCATTTAAATTTCTTGGAATCAAATTATTATTACTGCAAAAAATCAGCAGGGATATAGACTATATGAGTTCATAGGTGTCTTCCAGCTCTTTATCTATGATCCATAAAAATCAAAGAGCCTGAAATCATGGAGTCTATATACATCTCACTATTGACCAATATTACCTATATGACTTCAAAGATGTGATTTGACTGCTATGAGTCTGAAAATCCTTATAAAATAATATATAAAACATGGGTGATGATCTATAATACACTTTTCCTCTATCAAATGAGGAAAATAGTTAGAGAATCTTTATAAAAGAGAGGTTTTAAGGATCAGATAAAATGATGTATAAAGTACTTTGTAAATATGGATATGCTATATGAATATCATTTGAGATTATTTTATACTGACCTGATCCTTGATGAGTTTATAACAGGTTTCCAAAAGATAATAGTAATTTATGATATAATGAAAATTATATTGTAATGAAAAATTAAAGGGACATTCAATTAGGATTAGTTATCTCAGCTGTCTGGAGGGCTATTTGTTTCACTCTTAAATGTTGATTGATTGATTGATATTGGATATCTTAGGGGGCAGCTGGGTAGCTCAGTGGATTGAGAGCCAGGCCTAGAGACGGGAGGTCCTACGTTCAAATCCAGCCTCAGACACTTCCCAGCTGTGTGACCCCCATTGCCTACCCTTACCACTCTTCTACCTATAAGTCAATACACAGAAGTTAAGGGTTTAAAAAATAAAAAAAAATTAAAAAAAAGATATTGGATATCTTATCTCACCAAATATGATCCATTTATTGATTGATAACATACATCCCATTTCAGGTTGTAAATGTCAAGAAAAATGAAAATAAATTAAATAAGACACTTATAAATAAAAATTATTTATTATACTAGGGAGTATTAGGATGAGGCTGTAATTTCATTTATTTTAACTATAATTCATCCATGACAATAATTTGTCACTTTAGCTTATGTACAATACTTGGGAGTAGAGAAACAGAGCTCAACATCCTAAGTGGCTAGCACATCACCTGGCACACAAAAATCAGCCATTTAATGCTTATTAAATGTGTTTGCTGTTGTATCTTGATCATAGTTAAAAACTATATGTCATAATCTGGTCATGTTTGTATTGGCTTAATTTATAACCCAAGATGATTGATTTGTGACCACATCAAATGTTTAAGTACAGCTAAAAGATTCTAGAGATTTTTGAGACCTTTCTGGTGGATGGGACTAACCATGGCTACAAAATCATGGATCATGGAAATAGTAAAGTAATATTCAAATTCTGAAGTAGAATAATTGCAACTTGATAAAAGATCTGGGGAGGTACAAGGGGAACTGGGACACTTCTTTTGTAAATGAGACTATGGAATCATTTCTCATATTGACCTATAAATCACAGTGTTTTGTCTCTCTTAGCAATAATGACAACATTGTTTTATGAAACACCAAATTTACATTTGTTCCATGGGAATTTGCCTTTTAGAACTCACAGAATGACCCTTGTCTCAGACTGAACAATAAGTTATCAAAGCATCCATTAAGCATGCTGATTAGGAGTGATAGTGATACATGAGTTTTAAGTACCATTTTTGATTTCTTGGCTAATCTTACTGCAATTATTTTATTTGGGGTTCTTCCAGATTTCCAAGCTTGAGGCTACAACCCATTTTCCAAGCCTCTATGTAACCAGTCAGTTGTCCTTCCTTTCCTATACTCGCTAAAGGGTATAGAAGACCCCAAGTCATTTAGTTCAATGGAAATTCCCTTTCTGGTGCATTTTCCTGGAGACATTGTTCCTGTAGCCTCAGAGCTTAACTCAGTGTAGTTTTGTGTGTGTACATGACTCTGTGTGGTAGCCACAAAAGCAGTTTCCCTTATCCTGATTAAAGTCATGTTCTTTTGCAACTATTTTAGTAGCTCTGCATTTTTCCATGTTGACAATAATCTTTGAAGATTAAATGAGAAACACAGCAGAAGATAACTTCTAGATTTTGAAGTTATTGATGAAACACTAATTACAGTGAGAAGTTTGACTCTATGCTTGATTGAGTAAAGAAAGAAAAAAATGGAAAGGGCTGCCTTAAAGGAACTTAAATTCTGTCAGGGGAGAGAAGATGCATATAAATATATCCCCAATTTCCTGCTAGGCATGGAATATTTTGCATGTTATCCCCCTAATTTATTTAAAGAATGTGAACTTTATTTGTGAAAAGGTCAGAACTGGTGTAAGAGCTCTGGAGAACAGATTTATTCTTCTTTGAGAGTCAAGTGGTTAGAGAATTTCCTGGGGACTTTATCCAGCTGCTTAGAGGGAGACATGCTGTAGAAGCTGTGGGCACTCAGGGAAGCCAGCTCCTCAATATGAACTTAATTTCTATCTCTTCCCTAAAGATATTGGAGAATATCCATTTGGTTGAAATTAGGGCCACTCTTTTATTATGTGAGCTAATATATCATGCCATTCCTATCTAAATAGATCATTCACTATTTAATTTTTTGTGATATATTCTAAATTGTAGAACACTTTCAATTTCTGCTTGTTTAATACTTGAATAATACTCCCTCTTCATTATTTTTGGATGGTCTTTTGTATAATGAACATTGGTGGAAAGAAACCAAGTTGAAAGGTATCAGTTTGAAGTAAATTCTTGCACTTTTAAGCAAGAGCGGACTCTAAATATTATACAAATAGTCTGCTTGATCCTCACAGCTACCCTGGGAGATATGAGATATTATTATCCCCATTTTGTGGTTAAGGAAACTGAGGGGGAAAGAGATAGATTGATTTATTTAATGTCACAAAACTAGTGTCTGAGGCCAAATTAAACCTCAGGTCTTCCTGATTCTAAATCTATCTACTGTATTACTTTGTTGCCTTCAGATATATTTAGTGGAGTTGATTGATATTCTGTTTCAGTGCCTTTTTCTCAGAGACTAGTGTACAGAACAGCGAACTCACATTTCAATCCATTCTCTTGTTACCTTCAATGAGGAAATCACAAACTCCCTTGGAGAGGGTGAGAAATGTAGTGGGAGAGCTGATTAGGAAAACCTGGGCTGGAAGAGACACCTTCTTCAGGAATGACAAGGCTCCAGTAAATAGCTTTAAAAAATAGAAACATTTATTAAGTTTAATGCAAGTTGAGTAATGAAGTTGTGTGGCCAAAGAGGCAGAAGCAGGTGGTATACTACCTCCCCACAGGAGATGGAGTTTGGGATCTTGACAACAGAGATGGAATGATAGTGGAGTGACAGAATGATGTTTTTGGGACTCAGGGACCCGAGATGGGTCATGTGCTTATGTCCTGTACCCCAAAGTCAAAAGAGGATGAACTTGTCCAGTTTAGGAAATGGATTAGATATTTGAATTCAAAACAGATACTTATCAGGAGTGAACTGGGAAGTACCTATCTGCATTCATCAAGAATGAGGGGAGACCAAAGGAATTGCATGTTGGCTATAGGAGGGGGGAGGTGAGAGGGGAGAGAAAGAACATGAATCATGAAGCTATGGGAAAATTATCTTAATTAATCAATTAAATGCAATTTTTAAATTTTTAAAAATTTAAGAAAAAGACTAAAAATAGAAAAGAATGAGAGGAGAGGTCAAAGGAGATATTCTTCTCAGTTCAAAGTCACCTTCACCACTGCAGAAATACAAGGGAAAATGAATTCTTTATGTACTCTCTGACCTGGGACACCTTTGGGGTTTTGGGGTGTCTAGGGGAGGCCCACACCACCATACCAAGAAAGATGACAAGATATCTATTGATGCCTCTTATGCACCATAAGCACAAACAAAGCATACATTGGTATATATATATATATTGGTAGATATGTGAGTGTGTATATACACACTCACATATCTACCAATATCACCCTTTGTAGAGAGCAGAAACTGGAATTTTCTTTGGCTCACTTCACTCTGTATCTACTGCTTTGCCTGGTTTCCACCCCATAGAAAAAGATGTCTTTCTCAAAAGTTAAATTTTTCAGCTCTAATTTCAGCTCTGTGCTACTAACTCAAGCCTTGACTCTCACCATCACCCTTAGCTTTCTTTCCCCTTTGGAGGACTACAGAAGGAAGTACTGAACTCCTCTTTTTGCCTTCATTTACAAAGGTCAAGAACTGGAATTTTCTTTGGCCAAATCTCCTCTTCATCTGCTGCTCTTCCTGGTTTTAGCTCTAGAGGATGATATGCCCCTCTCTGGATACCACCTGGTTTTTCCCCACACCCAACTTTCTTGTCTCTTTTTTGTGTGTTGTCTCCTCCTATTACCCTATAAGTTCCTTGAGGGAAGTGATTGTTTTTCTTTTTTATTAATTTTAATTAATCCAGTGCTTAGCAGAATGCCTGGGACAGTGATGATGAATCCTTTAGAGAACAAATGCCATGTCCTGCCGCTCATAAAAGACCCCATTCTGGGGGCCCTGAGCCCCCCTTTACCCCATATGGGGGAGGAAGAGCTTCCATTGGGCTGTTGGTCAGAGAGGTGGGTAAAGTGAGGATATTAATGGAGAGGCAGTCTGCTCCCCTCACCTCTGAGCTCTACTGCATGTGAAGTGTTCCCATTGGGCTTCTGGGTAAAGGGGTGGATTGAGTGAAAAAAATGTCCTCAGTGTTGAGGAAAGGGGAAGGAAGCAACTCCCCTGAGTCCCTCTGCCTTTCTAATAACAAAGATAGTATTCAACAGCTGTCATGTCCACAGAGAAGGCTCTCCATGTCATTTTTGGCACATGTGCCATAGGTTTGCCACCACAGGCCTAGAACATTGTAGGTACCAAATTATTATTGATTGGATTGGATTGGATTAGACATAGACACACATACATAGATAGATGGGGGGGGAGAGAGAGAGAAAGAGTGAGAGAGAGAGAGAGAGAGAGAGAGAGAGAGAGAGAGAGAGAGAAACCCCCCAAATTTACTTACTTCTGTCCCCTTGGAACTTGACTACAAGGAACTCCCAGATTTACCCTTGTCCAAGACTGAACAATAAGGTTTCAAGCACACATTAAGCATTGAATAGTAGTGATAGAGATACTCAAGTCTTAAAGACTTTTTTTTTTTAATTTCTTGGTTTCTCTTATAGTATATGAGACTCTCCCAGATACCCTAGCCTTAGGCTATAACCTCTTTCCAAGCCCTTATGTAACTGCTCAGTTTTTGTTGTTGTTTGTTTGTTTGCTTGTTTTTTGTTATATTTCTCAGGTATTCTAGTCTCTGGCTAGACTGCTTCTTCCCTAGCCTCCTTCTAAGCCAAGCAATTGTCCTTCCTTTCCTATACTCTCCAAAGTTTACGTAAGGCCCAGAGTTATTTAGTTTGATGACAATTCCCATGACAGAAATTCTCATCCGTGGGTATATTTTCCCAGAGATATTGTTCCCGAGGTCTCAGAGCTTAGCTTCGTGTAGTGTTGATGTGTGTATGCATGGCTGTGCAGTATCCTTAAGAATATTATCTTCCTTGAACCAATTAAAGACATGCTCTTTGTTACTGCTTTGATGGTTCTATGTTTTTCAAGGTTATCACCATATTTAAATATCTGTACTTTTATAAATAACACATATAAATAAAGGTAAAGTGAACCAACACAAGATAATTATTTCTGAGGAGGCAGAAGTTGCAAAATCTGGAGTAATAGGTCAAAAAGGAACTTAGGTAGAATTCAAGGAACTTGAGCTTTAAAGTAAGCCTAATTACTCTCTTGACACATATACAATTTTAAGGTATGATTTCATTTCTAAGCAACTAATTGAGCAATTATTAGGTCAGGGCTCAATATGGTAAGACATGAATACATGGATTTTCAGCAGCATCAGTGAAGAGAATATACACATATATAAGAATTCCCATCCACTGGACTACTGGAGAGTCAAGTCATGGGGTTTATATGACAAATTTCATTTTTCCTTATAAGGTTTGATTAAAAAGTGTTTTACCTTTAATTATTTATTTATTATATATAGCAATATATAATGAATATATATATATTTATTAATTATTTTCTAATTATTATTTATAACTTATTTTAAACAGCATATACATTTTGAATCACATTTGACTAATGTTATGATTATGGAACTTGAAGGGAAACCTGGAATTAAGATAGATAGACATATTCTTTTAACTCTATTAGGATTAATAAAATTATCTTCAAGTAAGGCCTATGAATATACCTACCACAAATTAATCTTTGATTTTAATTTTTGAAATAAATACTATATATCGTGTAGTAACCATGCAGAAAAATATTTATTTGCTTCCCCAACTGAATCACCTCCAAGATTAATTACACAAAGCAAAATCTATATTACTACCCTGTTCAGCCGACTATCTAGTTGATGTCAATGTCTTTGTCCAGGAGAAACACAGTATTTCAACAAATGTCCCATTGATCCACTAAAATATTCAAAATCTTCAGTTATCATGGATAAAATAAGCATCTAAACAGTATCGTCAGTGATGGCAAACCTTTTAGAACTTTTTAAGGACCCTGTGCCATGCTCCTCCCCTCCAGAATGTGTGCAGTGCTTTGACCTCCACCCACAGTGCCACATCTACCCCTGAGTCTGAGTGCCCCCTCTACCACCCCACATTCTGTGTTGGGGGTAGGACCTGAGAGCTCAGTTGGCCAATTCCCAGGCTAAGCTCCACCAGGAAGGTGGAGAAAAGCTGGGAGGAGAAGGAAGGTGGCTCAGAGACCAAGACCCCCTGCATTTGGGGATGAGGAGAAGTACTGTTAGCCTTTAGGGGCATGGGGACACCCCCACCCCAAGACTGGTGACTTGGAGGAAGGAAGGAAAAAAGTGGAGACAATGAAGGGATAAAGGGACAGGATTGGCTTAAGTTTTCAGCTTAGGGGAAGGAGTAAGCACAGAGTAGTGGGGAGGCATGATGGAGTGTGGGAAGAGAACAACTCTGCCAGTAACAGCTCAGTGTGTGTTCTGTCTTTGACACGAGTGCCATAGGTTTGCCAATACAGTTCTAGTTTTTTACCTCATGCAGGTAACAATGAAGTAGGATTTTGACAGCGAGATATCAAACATTTTAATTCAGTTAATGAAAAAAAGTATTTCTCAGAAGAATTCCCTTTAGTACTTCTGTTTCTTATGCTGTATTTTCCCTAATTTTGATGGGTATCATTAAGATAAAATCAAGTAAAGAAAAGGTACTTGTAAGTGGAATATAGTCCATGGATAATAATTAATCCTTAATCACTATGATGGAATGTTTTGATATTCAAATGAGTAGGATGGGGTGTGCCAAAACCTGTCAGATAGATAATTTCAAGTCTAATTCTTCATTTAAGTACTTTATATGGAAGCAAAATCCTAGTTACAGGTTTTTATGCTCTTGTTTTGCTTTTTTTCATTTCCCTCTTTGAGATGGAGTTTAAGAAAGTCACTACCTAGCATTCCTCCAAAAGTTGCTGCCAGTTTTTCCATACAAATCTCCAAACACCAAATGGATATACAAAGAAACCCCTACCATATCAAAATTACCGGTAATCAAAATTGGATGAGCTCTTTCCTTTATCCTTACTAGAGGTGTATATCATGTCCTTGATATAAATAGTACTGGACTGAATGAGTCTCCAGAAAAAGGAAAGACTCACTCTACTACCCATCACTCTACTCCTTTTTGTTTGTTTGTTTTAGAGATTTTTTCATCTTCTAGCAAGACATTAAAAGCTAAATATTCCCAGCACCACTTGCTTCTTGATTCTATCATCTATAGTTGAAGGAGTAGTCCTATTGTCCTCTCTTCCTACCTTGAGAAAATAATTTGGCATGCTGGATAGAGAGCTGGAATGGGAGTCAAGAATGCCACATCTGACACTAATTGCACGACCATGGATAATTTGCTTAACTTTGCTGATTTTCAATTTTCTCAAGTGTGAAATGGAGATAATAATATCTCTGGTACCTAACTATTAGGTATAATGTAAGGATGAAATTATATCATTATTAGCACTTTAAGGTTTAATTTCTTGTACTCAGCTTTTTGTTAATTTCTATACTTCTACCATTGTCTAGTAGGTGAAATTCTTTGTTATCTATAAGAGATCTACTATCAAGAATTGGCCTCCCTGGAATAATTACTTTGGAGACTCTGGCCGCTCCTTGCCAGATATGTTTTTCAGCTTAAAATATATTTGCAAGACAAAATTCTTGCAAATGATTTGAATTATTCTCTTGCAAAATTGCTTCTCAGAACTCTGTCCTCACACACACAACATCACTGAAAACCCTCCTTATTGAATATCTTGGTCAAGTCTCTGTTGTTCTAATTGGTTAATGCTAAATGATCCTTATTCATGCCCCTTTCTCCCCTATGGCCCAGGCATTATAATTACTAATCTAGTCAGTGGCTTGGTGTTTAGAGAAAAATTTATAATGGTCTACTTTTATATTTCCATTATTTTTATTACTTTCAGATAGCATGGCCTAGTTATTAAAATTATCCCTATGGCATTTCAATATATCCTCTCCAAAATAGTGGAAAACAAAAAGGACTTATTTGTTCCCTCAGAGATCCCTGATGTTTGCAAGAGTTCTTTCTCTCTTGATCTGATAAATGGTCTGATAAATGGCCATCCATTTACTCATTTAAAGGGAACCTATTTTAACATTTTCAAATAATTACTTTGGTCTTTCTTTGTCCTATTGAAATTAATAGTCTATGGTTTACTGTCATTTCACTTCATTCTTTAAAATCAGTAATCTGATCATTTCATGATTAAGTCTGACTTCCCGTTCCAAAAAAAGTTCCTTTCTTTGCTTTGTTGAGTGGACAATTGATGACTAATAGGAGGAAAATTATTCTTTTTTGATGCCATGGTCATTTGAATTTGTATGATCTGATCACTAAAGATAGAAGTATCCTATATACAAGCTACTTTTGTGTGTGTGTATGTATGTATGTGATCGGGGCTTTGGAAAAATTACTTTTAATTGTTTTTGTTCTAGGAAACATTAAATTGAAAGTATGTCATCTTTCTTGTTCTTTGTTCTTGTCCATTGATTTATTGAGTTAAGTTGCCCAGAATCATAAACAGATCCTTAAATCCTTTTACCAAAGACAGATATTCATTTTCATAGGATTGTAGACTTAGAGATGGAAAGGAACTTGAACATAGATATTGTCTATTTAAATATTCTCATTTTATGGATGAGAAAACAGGATGAGACCTTGAGTGTCAAGTCACACGATGAGAAGAAAGAAAATATCATATGCAGTATCTTAAATAAAGACTTCATTTTTTAAAATTCTGTTATCCTGACTGAATGATATATTAGTAGGATACATGCATTACTTTCTTCCATTAACATCTCCTTCTGATATTCATTATCATTTTTCAATTATACTGAGTCCCCAATGGTTATACCTGTAGACTAGAAGATTTGGTCATTTCTAATGATTAAAATCGATTAAAAGATGATTCAAAGCTTGGGATGTTGGAATGATATATCTGTTGTCCAAGGACTATGCTGGTTAAGTTTAGAGAGATTCCTCACAAAGTTGATTGCAAAGTATAGATATAATGTTTATATATATATACATTATGCATGTATATATATATAATGTTTCATTTTATTATTTCTTTCAAAGTAGATCTCAAAAATGATCAAGTAAACTGTGGAAAAATCTCTCTGCACTGAAAAATGGAGAAGCCACACTGAGAAAATAACTTAATTTTACAATATATATATATAATAATTGTATATATATTATATATACTAAATATACTAGATATAATAATATAAATTATTGATCTGTAAATATTCTTCATAAAATAAGGGTAGGGAGGAAGAGAAAAAGCATTTACTAATTTCCTATTACAAGACAAGTGGGTTTTTATTTTATTTTATTTTTTTCTACATTATCTGTAGATACTGTTTTAATAATCGTTTCCTTTCATTTTGCAATCCACATTTTTCTCTTCCTCACACCTCCTATCTTCCCAAATGGCAGGTAATAAAGTATAGCTTGCAATCATGCTATCATGAAATACATATTTAAATGTTTGTCATGTAGTAAAAGAAGACATGTATCACTTATACTAGAAAAAAATTATGTAGTAAATAAAGAGAAGAATTCTATGTTCGATGTGTATTAGGACTCCATCATGCTCCTTCTATGACTGTAGAATGTTTTCCATGATGAGTTTTTGAAGATGTCTCGGATCTTAGCATTATCATTAGCATAATAATATATTATATTTTATGTTATATTAAATAATACAAATAAAATAAATATAAATAATATAATTATAAATATCATAATTATAAAATATAAAATTATAATATAAATTATAATAAAATAAAAATTAAATCATTCACAGATGTACATTGCACATTATTGCTCTTACTGTTATTATGTACATGATCTTCTGATTCTGTTTACTTCAGTTTGCATCATTTCATAGAATTCTTTCCAGGTTGTGTGTGTGTGTGTGTGTGTGTGTGTGTGTGTGTGAACATCTTACTTGTCATTTGTTTTGGCACGATAGTATTCCATCACAATCATATGCCACACCTTGTTTAGCCATTCCCCAACTGACAGACATTCCTTCAGTTTCCAACTTTTTGCAACCACAAAAAGACCTGATATAAATATTTTTGTCCTTTCCTCTTATCTTTGATCTCTCTCTAGGATACAGACCTAGTAGTGGTATTAGTGAGTAAAAAGAGAATGCACAGTTTTATGGCCCTTTGGGAATGGTTCCAGATTGCTTTCCTGAATGGTTGTAGCCATTCACAGTTAAACAAATAATATATTAGTGTTTCTATTTTCCGTCCAACAATGATCATTTTCTTTTTCTTTTCTTTTCTTTTTTTTTTTTGCCATATTAGCCAGTCTCAAGTACAGTATTAAAGTGTTTAACTTTATCTCATTTGATCTTCACAACAGTCTTGAGGGGTAGGTGCTATCATAATATTCAGCTTCCAGTCAAGAAAACTTAGGCAACTAGCATTTAATCCACTTTCCTGGGGTCATGTGGCTAGTAAGTATCTGAAGTGAGATGAGAATTTAGATCTTCCTGACTCCAGTCCTAGACCTCTCTCTCTTGTTCTGACCAGTTGTCTGATATATAAAATATACTAACACAGAGAGAAGTTCCTTTTTTATAAGCAAAGGTTTATAAATCCCAGTTATAGTCACAAAAAAGAGGAGGAGGATGAAAGTATTCTGAGACATTTCCATTTTTCTGGTTAAAAAATACTGGGCATATTTAGTCACACCATCTGGGCATAGCTGTTTTCATCACATCCAAACAGTAGCTCATTTTTTAAAAGTACAAACAAAAGAAGCATAAGGCAATGTTAATCTGATACATTATTTTTCAGGATGTGCTGTTCAAAAGACTGGAAAATGTTAAAAATATTTTTCACCACACTGGATTAACATTATTTTTCTTCAGAAAATGTTGATTGGGGAGGGAGAGGAGGGAAGATTCAAAAGGGAAAAATCAAGGACCTTGTTCTAACACTTATTTAACCATCTTCAATGTGATTTCAGATAAAATTATTTTCTTAGAGGCAGAAATATTCACTTAAGATTGGATTTTTTGTTTTTGTTGTCATTGTTGTTTTGTTTTTAATAGCAATGGCTTCAACTTGGTGAGCTAACTGGAAGATCTACAAATTAAATGGAAACAGAAATCCCAATATAGGATGGTTTCACCAAGTGGACTATTATTGTTATTCATCATCTTAAAAAAGAATTTTGGGGGAATGTGTGTCTGAGGCAGAGCTACAAGCCAGAGGACACCATTTTATCTTCTTCAATCCCAAATCTTGAACTTTTCTAAGCCTCACCACTTACTGAATTATGCAGTGACACTGAATAATAAAGGAAAGTGATGAATGTGGGCCAAATGTAATTTATGAGTTCCTCCTTTCAAAACCTTCATGAGATAGTTGGTGGAAACTGGCCAACACTTTGACAATGTGAATCGGGTTTAGTGCCAGAAGGCCCAGACATTTGGGCCAGTATCAAATCTTGTCTAAAGCAAATAAGATATCATTTAGAAAGTTGAAATGCAGATGGCAAACTTGGTAAAAGTTGACACATATGAGCAAGTGGCATATGCAGAGTGTTCAAGTTTCCTGTGGTAGATGGATAAAAGTTTAAGAATTTAAGACCTGGACAAATTGGAATAACTATACAATCTGAATTACAAGGACTTCACTGTGCATGGCTAACCATTGTGGAGTCACAGGGTAGACAAAAAGACACAAAAGGGATTCCTGCCATTAAGGGGCAATTGTTATCCATTGCAGTAAGGCTGAGAGAATCATAGAAGAGTAAATAGCTCCTATTGTGAGCAAAATGGGTTCTTGTACAAAGAATAAAACCACTAGCTTCATGACTATAGAACAGAGGAAAGGGATGCTGCAGAAGTAAAGTATTTTCTCCTTATGTTCAGCCCCCCTTTCAGATTAACAGAAAAAAAATATACTACAGATTTGGGAGTTTGAAGAAATTATGATAGCAGGATTTCTAAGTTCAGACATTCTTGACAATATAATAATTACTAATAGTATAATTACCTTGAGTATAGGTAGATGTTCACATGTTTTCTTACCAGTTAGAATGGTAAATTCTTGATGACAAATACAATATTTCTACCTTTGATTATATCTGCCATTGTTTAGCATCGATATTTGAATATAGTAAATACATTTATTTTGTATCTAACATATATTCATATAAAATATATTTACACAAATGTAGTTAATGTATTTAATAAACATAATATATTTGCATGAATATATTTGATAATGCATGACTATATTTAATATATATTTAATAAATATAATATATTTATATGAATATATTTAATAAATAAATATACTTAATGAATGAATAAACAAATATAATTGAATAAATAAATATAAATGTGAATATAGTAAATAAATAAATGCTCATTCTTTTGACTAGACTTGACTTTTTGTTGTTATTTTTTAGTTATTTCAGGATTCTTTTACTCTTTGTGACCCCACTTTTTTCCCCTGGCGAAAGAAGTGCTTTGGAATTTCCTTTTTTGGCTCATTTTACAAACAAGGAGACAGAGAAAAACAGGGTTATGTGATCTGTCCAGGGTCATTCAGGTAGTGTGCTGGAGACTGATTTGAACTCATGTCTCTTTGTCCCCAGGACTATCTTTCCAAGCATTGCACTAGCTAGCTTCTATGACTTTATGTAACTTGTGTGATATTCAATGAAGGGAGTAGAGAATAACTCATCTCTTTTGCACCTGGATCTTGTGAGTACAAGAATGGGCTACTTTGATTACTCCCCAATAGGGGATAGTTTTCTGTTACAAATATCATTGTGATTTCTCCTTTAAGCAATTATTACATCTTTCTTGAAAGAGGGAAACAAGTATTAATTGCCTTCAAATTTAGGAGAACTTAACCAATGTGTCATTTCACCCTCAAAATATGAGACCAGGTGAAGCCTGGGATCCTAGTGAAAGGGACAAGAAGTAACACATAACCTGATTCAAAAAGCAGAAATAGAGAGGGCTTAAAAACAGGATCTTGGTGGGTTTTTCTTTTTACTTTGCTCTCTCTCTAACCAGTGGGCCATGAAATTATAATAAGGTGGGAATCAGAGCTCCTTTACCCAGTTTTTTTTTGTTCTGGAATATAATGCCATACAAAACAAGGCATCTTTGATTTCTCTCTGGGTCTATATGGATAGAAGGCTTTTCTTCCAGCAGACAAAGGAGTCCAACAGTCTTTTTTTCAATTTTTAGTTTATCTAAATATCACTTTTTTTAAAATCTCTCCTTAGGAGTTGAGGAGTTCACCAATTCTAGGATGAAGGCAGGCCTATTAAGTCAATGATAGATATTAAATGTGATTCTACATGTCACATACCAATGTATGGCCAAAATGGATATATGATTTAGAAAAAAAAAAGCAAAATCACAAGCAAATTAAATGAGCAGAAAATAGTTTACCTGTCAGATCCATGGATAAGCACAGAATTTTAAGTTAAAAAAAGACATAAGGAATATTACAAAATGTAAAATAGATAACTTTGTCTTTATTCAATTAAAATATTTTGCACAAACAAAACCAATTCAATCAAGATTAGAAAGAAAACCACAAACTTCAAAAACCTTTTATGTCTCTAATGAAGACTTCTTTTCACTAATATATAGAGAACTGAGTTAAATTTATGTATTATATATATGTATATATAGTGTAATATTTGGTTATATATGCATATATGTACATATACACATACCTATTTTTATAAATTTTACTTTTTAAAGATGGTAGGTGATAATATCATATTTATGAAAAATTTTTTAAAAGGATTCATATATTTATTCCAAACTAAAGTTTTTGCTTATTTTCAATTAACTTGATAATTCTTGAGTTTTCTGTGTTAATATAGTTATTATTTCCCCATTAGTCCACATGAATTGGCTTGGTTTAAATTTCTCTCTCTTTATGAGGTTAACCTTTTAAAGATTATACTGTTTTAAAAGATCTTTTCCACCATATTGGGGATATAAACTGTCACAATAATGGCAATATAGAGGAAGCAAGGTTATATATATGTCATGATCCTTGTTAGAGCTTAGTTTTTTTTTCTTTTCTTTTGTTGTCTTTGTTGGTTTTTCCAGATTGGAATCAACAATGGAATAGTATTCAAGTGAACAGCTCTAGTTTCTCATTAATTACTGGAAGTATAGCTCTTTTTAGAATTAGCTTCGATGTTGCAGTTAAATAACTAATAGGATTCAAAGTAGGACTGAAAACATAATAGCAAATATTTTAGAATAACCTCCTGGTGGGGAGCAAAACAAACAGAGGATAAGCAGCAAATTCAGATGTTATACACTCAAAATGAAAGAATAAAATAAATGCAGAATTCTAAGAGAAAATAAATACCAATGTGATTAATCTTCAAAATAAAAATATGAAAGAAAAAATTAGGTAATAGAGAACATAAAATGTTATCTGATTTTTGTGTGTTTACTATTTCATTACTATTCTAGCATATAGATCCTCTTACAATTCTCTCGCACTATAATCCTGGTTCCTCAGAACACAAGTGCCACATTTCCATTCAGTGATCCCCAAAGTGGGTGCCACCGCCCCCTGGTGGGTGCTGCAGCCATCCAGGAAGGGTGGTGATGACCACAGATGCATTTATATTTCCTATTAATTGCTATTAAAATTAAAAAAAATAATTTCCAAGGGGCTGAGTAATATTTTTTTCTGGAAAGCGGGCGGTAGGCCAAAAGAGTTTGGGAACCACTGTTCTAGAGATAACCATGAAGATAAGGAGTATAGGGGTATTTTTTCAGAAAGATACTATTTATGAACTTTTAGTTAATATGTTGTTCTCCATGATTCTTTTAACATCAGTTAGTCATTGTTCTACCTATTTATATTTTTAGAAGTAGTATTTATTATAAAGGTATGGTAAGAATTGTTGGTACGAAATATTCCACCTACCAAAAAAATTATATGAACATCTACTGGCTCTTCTTTCCACCAGTATATACATAGTTAAGATAAAAGTTGAATTTAATATTTAATTTAGTAAATGAGACAAATGGGTAACTCACAATTTGGTGTTCCTAAAATTTATTTCTCTCCTTCATAGAACTTCATAGAAGTTCTTCTAAGGCATATTTCAAATTTCTGATAGTCTTCTTATAGGGTCATGAAGCTTCCTTTTCTCAAAGTCTCTAATATTTCTTTATTCTATATGTAGTCAGTGTCTACAACCAGTATCCAGGATGCTGTTAAGAATGAACATAAAAATTCAAAACCATCTGACTTTTAAGTTCACAATGTCCTTCTCTGGTCTATGTAGAGGAGTGGCAATCTTGAAGAGCTTCTGGCTTACTTAAAAACCTTTTACATTATATAATCAGTAAGTCAAAAAAATGATATTTACCTGCTATGTCCTTAATAATGTTAAGTTTTGAGCATATAAAGTAATGAGAGGAAAAAGTCCCTGATCTTGAGAAGCTCAAAGTTTAATGGTGGGAGGTCACATGTCTAAATATGATACATATTAGATAAACTGGAGATAATTTCAAGGGGAATATTAAGGAGAATCTGGTATCATTTTTGGTAGAAGGTAGGACTTTAGCTGAGACTGAAATAAAGCCAACAAATCTAGATTCTAGAGACAAGGAAGGAGAGATTTCAAGGCACTGGCATAACCAATTTTAATGCCCAGAATGAGGAGGTGGAGTTTCATGTGTAATGAAGATCAGTGAAGACAGTGTCTCTGAATCACAGAGTATATATCAGGTAGTAAGGTGTATAAAGGGTATAGAAATGTATAAAGAGACTAGATTATGGAGTACTTAAAAAGCCAAAGTCATTATTTTATGTTTGAACTTAGAGACAAAAAAAATCCATTGGAGTTGATTGAATATGAGTGATAAAGTGAGACTTGTATAAAATAAATACCAATTTGATAGATGAGTTGAAATGGACTGAAATGGGAAACTAAAGGCAAGAAATTAAACTAGCAATCTATTATTACAATATTCCATGTTTGACATTGAAATATAAGAAAGCAGATGGAAAAAATGGAATAATAACCAATGATGATACCATCATATTAGACTCTACCAAAAGGGAAGTGATGCATTTATAGATTATTGCAAGATCAAAAGTGTAACCATCTATGTGGGACTGGAGTTGGGTGGGAGAGCAGATCATGAGAAAAAGAGTGAATGGAAGAACCAAAGGGGTTAGTTTTTTGAGGGAGGAGGATACATATTTTTAAGTTCTCTATTATGAGGAGAGGAATTGAGGAGGAGATAAAAATTATGAGTTAGGTATTGAATTCATTGAAAGCATATCCTGAAGTTTTGGAGTAGTCAAAAGTCAATAAAATTATCTCTGGGTGATAAATATGGGTTGAATGAGGAAATTAGTCATTGAGAAATAAGGTCAGGTTGTTTTAAATCTCTATAATTCTTCCTCCTACCAGTAGTTTTCTACTAGGGCATCAGTGATGATTGTGTATATGGAAAAGCATAACAAGGAGGAGTTGCCTAGGAAGGGATAAGATAATGGCAAAGAGTTGTAAGTAGGTGGAGAAAGTGCCTGGAAAATGATGAAATAGTTGCTGGGGGAAGCCAGGAGGCTCTCTTTGGACATATTTAGTCAAGCATATTTTTGTGGAATTTAGGTGCCCAGAGGGAACACCTAGAGAGAAAATACTTATATATATATAAGCCTGTTGTTCATTGAGTCAGTGGATATAAATAGGTCTTATTTCTACTTAGTTTATATCCTGATTTATTGATTATTCATTTGGAATATTCTCCCATCTGATAAAAGTTAATAAGGCTAAATTGAGGGAGATGATTGACAGACATTTTAGATTATCATGTTCCCAATAAAATACATTCATACACAGTATATAGGTTTGTTTCATAAATATAAATGTTAAAATCAGAGTTGAAATGTTAAATTTAAACATTGCATATGATGTTGTTGTTTGATAGTTTTTAGATATGTCGCCACTCTTTGTGACCCTTTTGGGGGATTTCTTGGCAAAGATGCTGAAGTGGTTTGCCAATTCCTTCTATTGCTTATTTTATAGCTAAGGCAATAGAAAAGCCAAAGATGAAATGTTAAATCTAAACATTCCATATGATAACATAAGTTGCCAAGTTCAAATAGAACTATCCCTGCCAGTTACATATTGACTTAGAGAAACACAAATTAACATTATGCATGTCCTATTGCATTTTCATTTATTTTGCTAAACATTTCCCCAAACTATACTTTAATCTGCTTTGGGCAACATTCTCTGTTTTGTGACCAAATTCTGCCCAAAGTCCTGTGTTTGACATCTCTGTGTTCAAGGTAGAATATTCTATTGGTAAGAACAAGTTATAGGACTTCAAGGTCAATGTTCTTTTTTTCTTCTCAATGTTAACTATACATAGATAAAATATTCCATAAAATCTATGCACAGCATATCAACAATTTTAGCTGTATTACAGATAAGGTTTAACTGCACTCTAGGAAAGTTGCTTCTGAAAATTAAGCACTAGTTCCCAGAAATATAAAGTCTAGATTATTCATGAGTGGGTCAGAGGATAATGATCTGTAAAATTCATTCATTGATTTAGTAAGTTGTTATAAGCTTTGACTAAATGCATGTTGACTGTCTAGCATGTTTGCTATAAAACATTCACTGTGCTATGATAAATACAAAACAGTTTCTCCTTTCATATGAGTCTATAATATGGGGGGAAATTCCCAGATTGGGGTATAAATGAGGTGATCTTCACTTCAACATAGTCAAATTTCCTATAAATAATTAGGACACTAGTACCCCGTGAGTATAGGCATCTTGCTAATAGCCTTTCCACAAGGGAAACATAAAATAAAATAAAACATCCACTCTTGCCCCATTCAACTCCTTCCTCATGGAAAAATAATCAACATTACCATTACTGTTGGAAAGGGTGTCAATTATCCCAACTACGTCCTAAAACAATGTTAACTCTTCTGATATATGTTATGTCCCACAGGAAAATTTAATGTCCTAGAGGAAAGGTATTATTTTACATCTCTGGAGATAGTAGGATTAGGATTGTCTATTTCATTCAGGTCTCTAAATTTTGTATTCCCTCTGGGCTTTATCCTGCTGACCAGCATAGAAGCTTTGACTTGCTCCATTTCCTATCTGTCCCAATTTATCCCTCTTTTGACTGGACTTAGTGTGATGTGAGAATTAAAATTAATATCCAAATATTCCAAGTATTATATTTATGTAGTTTATTAATACTAACTTGAAGCAAAGGAAAATTTAAAAAAAGAGCTCACCCAGTCAATGCACATGGGAAAAGAGATTGGATGCTAGTAGGTGATAATGGTCTTTCACAAAATCTTCTCTGGATTCATAGCGTGGTTTCCATGTGATATTCTAGAAGCAATATCCCGTGATGGGCTGCTGCAAACATCAGCTGGTATACAAGGATGGATGCCATGGATTTACTTGGGGGGGTTTCTGTAGCAATGTATTAGTTGCAAATTGAAAAAGAAAACTGCATAAAATTCCTTAATAAATGGAGTGGGAGCTTGATTGAAACATATTGCTGAAATTATTAAGTGCCCCAGAGAGTGACTGAAATATCATATTGTTGGCATTCTCACTTCCATTTTCGTTGCAAGGAGCTTATAAAACACTTGCAAACACATTACTGTATGTAAACCACGAGGCTGTTTCTGGAACTCTGGCTTTTATCGACTTTTATAGCCTAACAATTGATATTTACCTATTGAGATTGGCTCAGAAGATCTGACCGCAGTCAGGTAGAAGATAAACTATGACTATTTGCCTATCATATGAGAACAGCAAAATAGCTAAAGGCCTCTTTAAATATTCGTGGCATTAAACTGCTGTGAATATCTCTAAGTTAAAAATTTTGCTTTCATGTGAAGCAGTAAAGTTTCTCTTCCTACCCAATTTGGGAAGAAGTTAACTGGGAGTTCTAAGGAGGGTCCTTTAACAATTGAGCCAGTTGGGTGTGGTCCATAATGAACTTAATATTCCAGAAGAGACCCTTTCTTCAGTATTTCTGTTAGCACACATCAAATCGGCACTAATCAATGGAACATCCTTTTATATTTAAATGGTGGCTTCAGAGGGGTACAAAGTCATGTGTATAAGCCAAGGGGGTTCACTTACTGGTATCTATGCTTAATCAAAAATGTGGCAGTGAATTGTGTGGTTTTCCTAACTGTTTAACATTTTATTATTTTTTTATCTTTTTTATTTTTTATTTTTTCCATGATTACATGTTTCATGTTTTGTCCCTCACCTCATCCCTATCCCCTCCCAGAGTTGACAAGCCATTCCATTGGGTATATATAATATATATATATATATA
>NC_058135.1:262845669-262946231 GCF_016433145.1 Gracilinanus agilis
TTTTTTTTTAATTTTACCAGCAATAGTGAAATGATTGGTAATTGAGAGACAAAATTTATAGTGTTTTCCCCTCTAAATGACTCATGGTCTGAAATTTTAAGGAAAGATTGCCCTACTATACTGAGTAGCATTTTAACTTCAGAACAAACATTAAGATTGCTCTGTGAACTGAGAAGTATCCATACTCCTGTATCCATCCTTCTATTTGATCACCTCTGGCTTTCAGAGCATCTTTTTAAATGGGAGGTTAATAGAGGAACAAATGAGAAGAGAACCTGATTCTGTAAGTGTGCCTTGGTACAATCTTCCCTATATGCTTTAATTTCTCTGTGTTGTAATTTAACATCTCTCCTTGGTCTGAAAACTGATGAACTTTTCAAATGAATAACTACCGTAAAATCCTCAGCTACTGGCAGGAGATGGTTCTGGATCTGCTCTTGATGGAGAGTCTCATTGACTCATTATCCCAAGGTTGTCAGGCTCCTTTGCTTTCCCATTTCCTTCCAAATGTATCAGTTTTCTAGTAATGTTGCTTTTACATAAGTAAATGACTCTTCCATTAAATAACTCATTTGCATACCTTTCAAATCTCAGCACTCCTAAGGTAATAATCACTCTGTCATAAAGTGCTGTTCCCAGGCTTGAACAACACGGAGCAGTTTGTCATACAAGAGGCATATGGCATGAGCCACAAATGAGGCTGTGCGTCTCTAAGATTTCTGCGGAGGAAAACATTTTGCTTTTACTCAGTTTCTCTGCCACATGCCCTCCATTTGATGAGTCATTTCAGTGTATCCCCCACCTAAATTACACTGTACTCTAAATAAAATTTCACTGAATCAGGCAATTTTAGAATTCAAGTGACATTTTAGCAACCCTCTAATCCAAGCTATATCAAAAAGAGACAACCCAGGGCAACATAAAGAACATTTTAGCTCTATTATTTGATTATCAACATAGAAACTAACATATTACCTTAGACCAATAGTTCTTAAACTTCTTTTTATCAGAGCCTCCTGTTACAACCTGGTGGAACCTCTGGATCTCAGAATAATGTTTTTAAATAAACAATAGAAAATGTGATGGTTAGAATCAAGAAAACCTAGGTTCAAATCTTATCTCAGATAATTAATAGCTGTGTAATTCTGTCCAAGTCACTAAACCCTCTTTGTCTCTGTTTCTTTATCTGTAAAATGAACTAGAGTAGAAAATGGTTAAGTACTCCAGTCATCTTTGCCAAGAAAATTCCAAATAGAGTGAGGAAGAGTTAGACATGACAGAAATGACTAAACAACAATAACAATGTACACACTATATTTATATACATGTATGTATATACATTATATAGTGTAAAGTTGTTTTATTTTATAGATATATAATTTAATTATTTATTTTAATTAATAGATTTATTTTTATATTTGTAATTGTCTATATATAATAAATATGTAATTTATACAAATAATATATAATATAAACACAACATATAATATTTTATTTAAAATAATATAAATATATAATAAAATAGTGATATTATTATTATTATTAAAAGTTATATATGTGCTCTCAAAAACCTCATCATTTATATTATTTCTAAGGATAAGAGAAGAATACAGATAAAATAATGTAAGTTACAAGATGCTAAATTCTTAAGAATTATAAAACTATTGTTTCAATTATAGAATTAAGAAATTTTCACTGATGTGGTAGCTTTTGAGCTGGAACTTGAAATATCACTATCAATACATAGAGAGAGCAGAAAATGATGGAGATACAAGATGGTTTCACCAATAGACCTTGAAAGTATTAATATATTCTGCATTAAAGAATGTTTTCCATGGCATGAAGTGGCAAGCTACAATGAAATGAGTGTCAAATTTGAAGCCAAAAAAAAATAGGTTTGATTCCTGCTCCAGATACTCATTTGTAAAACAAGAAGCCTCAGGTTCTTGAGCCTCAGTGTCCTACCTCTAAAATGGAAACAATATTATTAGTAGCATCTGCCTTACAAATGTCTTGTATCACAAGAAATGATATAGTAAGATTTAGCAAACCCTAAGGCACTATGTATAATGTCAATAATTATTATTTTAAAGGGTGTGAAAGGTGAGAAGGAACAAGCATAGATGGAATTCCCCATTTTATGAAATGTTAATTTTAAAGGATATGATCCCTTCTCTCAGAAATGACTCTGAGGAGACTATTTTATTAAATTCTCCAGCTTTAATAAACAATGTCCTTCAGCAAGGGAACAGGAATGAAAGTAGGCGGGCAGTGGTGGGAGAATTAGACCTTCAACCAAAACAAACACAAAGCTACTTTCAATTCAGAAACAAAATTGTTGAAAAGGCTATGTCTAAAGTTTACTGATTAGACGTGAGCTGAACCTAAGTGCCTCATGTTCCAGACATATTCAATTTCTGTTCATTTCTGATTTATTATATAAGAGGAATATGTCTCATTTGGAGATACAGGTCCAGGAGATTTTGTGCTCTGATATCTCACTAGGGAGAGTTTCTTTTCAGAATTATCTATATAGCATTGACACATCCTAATTGGCACTTAGTCCTCTAAAAGATTGCAAAACTCTTGAGAATTTTTCAGATCAGTTCTTCATATAAACACTGAAGTAAGTGCTATTAGTACTTAGTGTTTATAGAGAAAGAAAATGAAACTGAAGTGAAGTGACTTCTCCAGGGTCAAGCAGACAATATTATTAGAGCCATGGTTTGAAAGAAAAGTCTTCCTGCCTCCAAGGACAGCCCTTTTTCTATCCTCTGAACCCCATTGCTTCTTGGTTCTCAAGACAAAACTTTTACACAAGAGTTGCATCCAACTCAGATGGAGGGAAACACTGCAGGGTACCAGAGAGGAGCAGCTCGGCATGGATGGCACAACCATTAATGCAAAGAGGAGGCAGAGAGCAGATTGAGGGTTTGAGCAAACTGCTGTTGGCTGCAGATCTAGCTGAAGTATTTATTAGGAAAATCAGTACACAAAGGTACGTGATGGATGTGAGAAAATAAATCAGTGACAAACAAGGGGAAGCAATACAGATGGCTACTTCATAGGAATTCTTTTGAGACAGCAACAAAGTCCGGATTAAACAAGGGCTTGCCAAATCCTCCTTACAGGTAAAGCTCATGAATACATTCATGGCTACCCAACTTGGGAAAGGAAAGATGGGGAGGGGGAAGATCAATAAAATCAAACGGAGGCATAATCCAGGGGATGTGGTGAGGTGCCTTTGAGTCTGGGGATTTAAACATCTTTAATGACATCCTAATCTGAAAGATTTGTAAGTTACTTACCTTGTGAAGCTTACTGATGTTTGAGATGATTGATAAGCAAAATAGGAGGAACCTAGAAATGTTTGAGATGCTAAATAGGAGGTTTCCTCTTGTGCCAAGAACCTCATCTCCATATTAATATAAACACATTTAGAGCATGGAAGCTGAAGGTCTTTTGTTTATTCAGCCAGCACTGCAAAGGTGGAATTCTTAACATATCTAAAGCAGGGGACAGAGAATAATATTTGACCTGTGGACTCTATAGAATTTGGGGTGTCCACCACATCTTTCTTATAGATAGAAGATCAGGAATTTATTAATAGAATCATTAACTCCTGAGGTTTGGTGATGTCACAACAAAAAATGCTTTTGTAATAATCTTATTTTTTCCTGGATCCTTGCCTTGGCAACAATATTCAGGGTGACAATTTCAATTTACTGATGGGTAATCTATTGTCATCCGTTATAATACCTACAATAATTAGGGCAAGTGTTATTCTTCTTTTACAGATGAGTAATCTGAGAATCTCATAAATACCATTCCCATGGTCATATAGAGAAAATTAAGTCATGAAATCAATGATTTTTTTTAAAAAGCCAAACCAGTAAGTCCACTATTCTTTCTTACCCAATGCTTTCATAGAATACACGGTCAGAGATGAAGAGTTGGAAGGGAATTTGGAAGGCATGGCATCTAGGTCCCTCATTTTGAAGGTAAGCTCTATGAATGTTCTTAAAGTCACAGAAGTAGCAAGCAGCAGAAATGGGATTCAAATACATGTCCTTTTGAGATCAGATGATTTAATTTTATAAGTAGCCAAAATGCCACTCAAATTTGAAAATGAAATTCAGCATATTTAGGAAAACCTTAAAATGTATTTCTTTAAAATAGGTCTTGATCAATGACATATGTAAAAACCAGTGGAATTACTTGTTGGCTACTGGGGGTGGTGGTGAAGGGAAAGAACATGAATCATGTAACGATGGAAAAATATTCTAAATCAATTAATTAAATAAAAATTTTCAATAGAAATAAAAGAATTTATTTCCTTATATGCTGTACAATTTTCTAGTCTTCTCCTTCCAGTTGAAAGCTGATAGGAAATAAGAAATAAATTTATAGTTAGATTTTATGTATAAAAAGATACACACATATCTACCTTTAACAGATTTATAGTTTTCTATATATAAATACAATCTCTATATATTTCCATAAATGTGCACATATGAATATTTGTATATAAAATGATTTATAAATTAAAATAGATTTATATCACATATGTAAATATAATTAATATAATTGGATATATCAATCAATAAATCTATTGGTTTTATATGATAGGTCATATGGATATAGATTTATATTTGGATATATCCAGCTATTTATCTATCTATCTATATCTATATCTATCTACATATGAATTCATTTTATATATATATATATATATATCCACATACAGACCAGATAGATGATAGACAGAGAAATAGATAAAAACATAGTTCAATTCATTCAACCTTTTCTCTGTACAGGTCACTGAACTAAGCATTAGAGATATACATAAAATAAGTAAGGCAATCCTTAGCCTCAAGAAGCTTATATTCTAATGAGGAAAAACATCATATAAATGAATATTTTGTTTAGTGCATCATGATGCAGAGATAGTTCCTTGTATATTATATAGAGAGACTTTACATAGGATAAATCTATTTCATTTTCTATGTAATTTTAAGGGAGGGGCATACAAGTTATCTTCTAGTAAATGAACCATCTTAGCAAATTAGAGCTTTCTGAAGTTGTCCAGTCACATGCCTCTGTGATATTTTAATATCCAATCCAGTATAGTCCAATCAACATCAATTGCCTACTATATACCAGCCACTGTGCTAAGCACCAAGAATACAATAAATAAAAAGAGTTCCTATGGTCAAGGAATTTATAATCTTAAAGTGGAAATAATCCAGAAAAGAAGGCAGAAAAGGATGGGAATAATGGACACCGAGGAGTATCTTGGTTTTAAGAATTGGAGCCAACCAGGACAGCAGATTCAAAAGGGAAATAGTTTAATACTTTACTTTTTGTCAAAAGTTATCTCTTATTCTCTAATGAGGCAGGACATTACTGTAATAATACTTGAATTATACTATGTTAGGGCTCCAAGAGGGCTTCCCTTGAGTGACAAAACCAATAGTCTTTTTTGGTAGAAGTGTGCAAACTAATGTATCATGTATTATTAACTGATACAAACCTAGTATATCTATTATTCTTTAAGCCTGAAAAAGACTTTTCTTATAATAACCCTAGGAGATAAGGATAGTATTATTGATCCTACTATTAACTAAGAATGATTAAAGTGGTTGCTTTCTAGAGAAAGTTCTGATTCAAATACCCATTCTGCTGATTTGAGTAAAGAAGAAGCTATCCGGAGCACTTTGCAAATAATATGTTACAAGTAGGAAAATAATTAGTTAATTAATAAATTAAATGACATCTGCATGATGTCAAGAAAACAATCTGATAACTTAGGTAGCATTTAATGGACTGGACACAAAAGTATGGGCAGTTTGTGAGATCTACATCATCAAAGAGAATACACTCATGTGTACATGATGAGCTTGCAGATCTGAAGAAGAATAAAAATGCTATTGTTTAAAAGACTATTTTCTAATGAAATGTTTATTACAGTTCTTTTTCAATAATAGATATGGCATTCTTTTCACTTTTAATCTCTTGGCAACTTTCAAAAGCTGCCATATAACAAGTCATAACACTCAGAGCTCCCACTATGAGTCACTAAGAGACATCCATCTCCCACATTTTTCAATCAACATAAAACATTCTAGTGTCATCAGCCCAATGTCATTTCAAAAGGCTAACTAGTTCCTAGCCCACACTATACTCAAGAATAAAGGAGAGATGTTTACTGGAGAAAATGTTCTTTGTGCATGGAACAACTGATTTACTGGTAGAAGGAGCCATTTATTCAAGTCCTATCTAGGAAACAAAGTAGGAGAAAAGAATCTAATTTCTGAGTAGTCAGCAAAAAGAACATTGTGGTCCAAAAACTTGGCAACAGGGACAAGAGGTGGGTGTGAAAATAAATTTTCCCATAGTATAAAGTTGAGACTTCTTCATTCTCTTTGCACTTTTTCCTTTAATTTTATTACTCAGGCAAGGAAACATGAAGGAAATGAAGAAATGGCATTGAAACTTGCTTGTAATGTCCCTTGAGGTACCAAAGAAGAAATGACTTTATGCTTGCTTTATTTGAGGTTATAAAGGGGGAAGGGAGGGAGAATTAGGAAATGAGTTTCCTTGTATTATTATAAAGTATTTTGATATATTTGCTTTTAGGAAATCCGTCCTACCCCATCACTCCTTTTGACATATGCATCATATACTTGTCGCATGATATGCCATCATTAAATAAGAGGATGCAGTAATAGGAAAATGAAAAACAAAGCCAGGAAAATTTTGTACAGTTAAATAAGTGTGAATTTCTCAATTAAAAAAACAGAAATGAGAAACAATTGTCATCTTGTCAATAGATATTTATTAAATATATACTATGTGCTTGCATTGAACTAACTTCTGAGGAAGCAAGGAAAGGCAAGGAAGAAGCAAAGAAAGGACAGTCCCTGCTTCCAAGGAAAGACAAAGAAGCAAAGGAAGAACAGTCCCTGCCTCCAAGAAGCTCATAGTTTAATGGAAGAGAAAAGGTTACATATAGAATAAATATGTGCATATATGCATTTTATATCTATCAAATAAATAGATTATATATATACACATATAGAAAAACATGCAAATTTATACAAAGTCACATGCATGTAAATATAAAATATACACACATATATATATCAAGATATTGGAATATGTTCAGATCACCTATGATGGAAAGATCATTTATTTTACTACTTAAGTAATTTATTTATATTAATTTACTCAAATCCTTTATTAACAACTGACTATAACTATAAACTGACACACACTAGATAAATGTAAGTCATGTACAAATATTTTAAATTGTTGATAACCAAATACAACCACAAAAAATCTTTATTGCATTTAGTTCTGTACAACAAAAAATTATCCCACTTCTGTTTGATTTGCTGTGCTGTAGTTTAGCCATTTTCATTAAAAGAAAAATGCTAAAGTTGATTTATCCAATTACAGTGGAGAAATTGCAACAAATTCATTCTCCACCTGTCCTAGAGAATGTCCTAGAGAGGACATTCTTTGAGTCCCTACCTATGAATGAGAGGTGGTTTTTCAGTTAGAAATATGGCAAAAAAATTATGTATATTTTTAAACTTCCAGATTGTGGTACTCATTCTCTTTCTCTACAAAGAACATAAAAGACAAAATTACTTACAGCCTGATGCTTTAAAGTGATTTAAAGAGCATGAACAGAAAGAAGAGCATTCCTTGCTCCTTACTTCCTATTTTTTACTCATTCACCCTGAATTGGATTGGAGGATATGTTTTATTCCGTTTTGTTGTCCTTTTTGGTTCTAGCTGTAAGTGGTACAATCCCTACTGCACAGGAGGGTTCTAGCCATAGTGACTTTGAGGCAGGATTGCAGTTTTGTTGATGCAGCCAACCAACCCTTCAGGAAAGCCAAAGTATCTAAAAATCAGACTAAGATGGATTTGGACATGAATCTGTGACTATCAAATAAACTGTGAACCTAATCCCCTGACCCTCCCTAGAGTAAGAAGTGGTATAGGGGAGAGGGGGTTTATGTTCAAGAGATGCTTAATTTTTTTTCTTGATATACCTTTAAGTAAAATATTTCCTTTAAAATGAATTTTACAATTAAATGATTAAATTGAACTAAGATGTAAGGAATCCCTTACAATTGAAGGAATACCATTGGTGGATACTGAAGCTATTGATAGAGAGCTAAAATGTTCTCCAAATCACTTTGAATGTGTGAAAGAAACCTGGTAGAGGGATAAAATGTAATAGCCCTGGCATTTGAGCACTGGTGCTTAGTGCAATGAGAGAGAAAAAGAGAGAGAAGAGAGAGAGTGAGAGAGAAAAAGAGAGAGAAGAGAGAGAGACAGAGAGACAGAGACAGAGAGAGACAGAGAGAGACAGACAGAGAGAGAGAGACAGAGAGAGAGACAGAGAGACAGAGTCAGAGACACAGAGAAGAGACAGAGAGACAGAGACAGAGACACATGGAGAGAGACAGAGAGACTGAGTTTAAGAAGAAAATATATGAAGAGATTAACAAATATCTTTGCTGATCACTGTTTTAAATTACATCAGAAATATCATAAAACAATATGTATTTCACAAAAATGACTAAGCAAAGTATCCTATTTTTTTAAGGGAGGAGAATTTAGAACAAACAATTTAGAAAATTGTTTGTAAGTGATTTTGACTTCAATTCCTGGCAAAAATCCTAGGAATTAATATTAAAAGATGGTCAACATCTAGATAAAGAATTCTGGATCATAAAGAGCAAGAATGACTTCATCAAGAACAAATTATGGTGAATAAGTCTCATTTTTTTTGTTTTTTTTTTGTCCTCATTATTAAACCAAGACAGATATTTGTTAGATTTCAGTTAGACTCAATTTAACAAGATTTTAGACAGTTCTTTTGGGCAAGATGGAATAATAGTAGAGAATCCTTTGTTGGAAGCAACAACTAGGGATTTAACTTCAATACAAGCTGTGAAAGGGAATTTAAACTCTCTTTATTCTTTTTAACTTAATAAATCAGGTACTTGGACTCCCCCCTGTTTCAAGTCAATTAATCAGTGACCTGAAGGTCTTTTTTACCATTTATATGTGCAGAGATAGACCAGCCCACAGTGAAAGGAAGTAGAAACCAGAGAGACAGGAAATGAGGTGGGAAATGGGCTTATATAAGGCAAGACCAGAGAGCTGAACATTCATTCTGTGTTGGGTAATTCCACATTGGTGGCTCTTGCTGAAAGAGGATTTTGGCTTTGGTGACTCACTTGGCTTGAAGAGGCTTTTGCAGACTTCCACCTGGAACTTCGAACCTGGAGGCTGAGACTCTCCCTCTCTTCTAGCCAGAGTTTGGAACTTTGTTGGGGGAGCAAACTAGATTTCTTCACAGTAGACTTAGAGTGGTAGGCTAGAAAATTCTCTATCTCCTTTCTACATTTCCCTCTCTTTACTATTTCTATTTTGCTGTAATAAAGCTACTAATGCTACTAACAGCCTCATAATTTAATTTTTAATTATTATAAATGGCAACCACAACTTTTTAACTATTACAATTTGGACAAACCTTTTTTTTAAAGAAATTCTTACAAAACAGTCAGCAGTGTATTAATATCATCAATAACGTTTTGATGTTATTTTTTATAATGGAAGACCTAGCATTTAGGATTAAAGAGGTGATAGTCATTTGTGCTGTGCTTTGATCAGACTGTATCTATAATTTGGATTCATTTCTAGGTGTCACATTTAAGAAGGGTCATCTGTAGTAACAGTAATCTCTTAATCCTTCTCCTCATTCAAGTTAGGCTAATTTTTCCTGATGAGTTACTGAGATAACCCTCAAATCTTAGTTGGATCAAAAGGCTAAAGTTTCAGGCCATTGACATCAATCTGTGGTCACCTCAAATAAGGAAACTTCTAGTTGTCCTTCCAGAAGTGCTTCATCCAGAGGATTTCATGTGTCTCACAATGTGTAACTCAAGCAAAGGAAATTCTTCTAGCTGATTCAACTTAAGATATTAACAATGTTGGTCCTTATTGAATATGCCTCTGCTGCTCTAGATAAATAAGTCATTCATTTTAATTCACTATTGTAGCCCATATGTATTTATTTTGTTACATAATCAAGCTTAAACTATCAGTGCACTGGCCACAGTCTAGCCCAGCCAAGAACAATTGGTAAAGTTCTACAAAATTGGAAGATGTGTTCTTTGAAGGGGAGGATAGGAAGTGCAGAGGAGGTGAGTTTAGATTGGCCTTCATGATTTTTTCTGGTGGTTTAGAAATAGTATTTGCATATTGTATATTCATTCACCTGGTTGGGATTAGAAAGTATAATGATTAAGTCTATGCAGAAAAGTTTTAAAGATATATATTCTGTTCTTAGTAAGTGTATCTTGTAGATAATTATAGTAAATGGTGCTTTAGGCCATCCTGCTTCATGCCACTGGATCTGGTAATAGTAGACCTCTCAACCCTTATTAGGGGATTTATTGAGAGTATAATTTACCTTCATTGAAGATTAGAGGATTTTTTTGGTGGACAAAAGGGTTTTGATTTGATAATGTTATAAGAATTAGACAAAATTAGACAGGATTAGCTAGCAGGAGCAGATGATTGAGAAGGAAGCAAATTCTAGAATTCTGGGATACTGGCAAAGTGTCAGTTGAGAGTTATTGTTTTCCCTGGATGAAAAGATTTGGATTCTCACTTATTCCCTGGATTAAGAGAGCTGTTTTCCCTTTGGTGTGGATTCTGATTGTACCAGAGATCATCTACAATCAAGAGAATTGGTGAAGGAGGAAGTTTGAGTTCAGATTGGGTGGACATTGGGATCAAATCCTCACTCCCTCTCCTTAATTGGATTTAATAGCAGACCATCAAGACTCCAGTGAAACAGCTTGGAAGATCATCTAGTTCAGTGGTTCCGAAACTTTTTTGGCCTACCACCCCCTTTCCAGAAAAAAAATATTGCTTAGCCCCCTGGAAATTAATTTTTTAAATTTTAATAGCAATTAATAGGAAAGATAAATGCACCTGTGGTCATCATAGCTTCCCTGGATCGCTGCAGCACCCACCAGGGGGCGGTGGCGACCACTTTGGGAATCACTGATTCAGCTTGAACTCATGTGTGAGATACCCCATCCTACACAACTGGACCTGCTCACCAATCCAGTACCTGGTTTGGTTGGAGTTAAGGCAGTTGGTAGATTGTAGCTGATTAAAGTAGATTTCTTCCTCTTGGACTTTTGGGTGGAGATCCTTAGTAACTTAAGTGTAGTTGACCCATTCCCTTCACTCCCTATCCCAGTGTCTTATTAAATCTTTAAAATATATACTCTGTTTAAGTTCCTTTCCCAAATACCCTGATTGACACCTAAAAGACCCACTGAGAAACCCCAGCAGATTCACCAAACCTAATTAACCCATTGACTTATTTATTCTCCCAGTTATTATTCATTCAGTCTAGTGTCATTTCATTCTTTCAGTGTACTTTTCATTCTTTTAGGTGACACCCAATATAAGTCATCTAACCCAGTTCCTGAGTTAGCTACTTAATAAAATAATGAGATTTGGCCTTAATTAGAAAAGCACAAATTCATTGCCACACCAATCAAATGAGCAAAAGATTATTTCATACAATTAGAAGAAAAAAATTTTTTTAAATTGTCTTGAAGAGCAAAATACTTAGAATATCAAAGGAATTAAGGAAAAAATATATGAAGGGAAATGGCTTAGCTGTATTAGATCTCAAACTATGTTATAAAGCAGCAACCATCTAAATGATCTGGTACTGGCAAAGAAATATAGTGAAGGATCAGTGGAATAGATTAGGTTCTCAGTATTCAGTGGTAAATGGAGTATCCCAGTGTTTGACAAACCCAAAGATCCATTATTTTGGAAGGTGAAGAACTCTTTATTTGACAAAAACTGTTGGGAAAATTTGGAAAGAGTATGGCAGAAATTAGGCATAAACCAACACCTCACACTATGCAGCAAGGTAGAGTTAAAATGTGTATATGATTTAAATCTTATAACACAATAGTATTTCATTACAAGCATATTCCATGATTTGTTTATCCATTTCCTAATCCATGGAAACCTTTTCGGTTTCCAGTTCTTTGCCATTACAAAGAGGGCAGCTAAAACATATTTAGGCATGTAAGTCCTTCTCCCCTATTTCTGATCTTTTTTTGGGAAACCAACCCAGAAAAATTATTATTAGGCCAAAGAGTATGCATAGTGTGGAAATATAATATATTAATCCATACCCCTTTTTTGGCAACTCAGAAAACTTTTTTAATTTTAAAAGGAACTATGTTTGATATTCAGATTGAAGCCAGATTCTTGGTGAATCAGGGAGGAAACAAATTCTTTGTTTTCACTGCAAAAAATTCTTTGTTTTCACTGCAAAAAAAGTGTCTTGGATAGTGCATCAACTAACTAGAATAAGCAGTCAAACAGAGAAAGGTGGACATGTGTGCTGTGCAGGGATTCTAAACATCATGTGACTTTTGATTTGTGGAAGACTATCCCCTTGTCCAGACTCAAGTCAGAATCCTCCAAAGACACTTGGAAAAAGGACATCACAAAGAAAATAAATTTTGGAGTAGAGGGAGGAAGGTAGCCTCTCCTTGGAGTTCTAGACTGAGGTGATGTGCAGTCTGGCTCAAGACTGGGGCTAGTTTACAGAGTGGGGCAGCTGAAAGAGGGGCCTTTTCTTTCTCTAGCACATTTTTATTACTTCATAAATAATTTAAAATTAAGATATGGTCACCAGATAATTTTAATCATAATGATAATCTCACGGCCCTTTGGATGTGGTTCTAGATGGCTTTTCAGAATGGCTGTATCAGCTCATAGTTCCAACAATAATATATGTGTCCCAATTTTTCCACATTACCTACAACATTTTTTATTTTTCTTTTTGGTCACATTAGCCTATCAGATAGGTATGAGATGGTCTCTTGGAGTTGTTTTAATTTGTATTTCTCCAATTAATAGTGATCTGAACTATTATTTTCATATGACTAGAAATACTTTTCATTTCAACATCTGAGAAATGCCTTGAATGAGTAACTCATAATCTTATAATTATATATGGACTTAACCAGCAATTCAGGTGTGACATGAGAGACTCCAAGAGTGAGAAAATGCAAACTGATGAAAATTCCTGAAATTTTCAGATTCTCTAAAAACTTTGCTGAAGAAAATTTGTCTATTTGTCTATTCATTTTTAATTTAAAATTTGCACAACCAACTTGAATTTTGTGTTATGGATATTATTTGAATTCTTTGTGGTAAGCCATTAAAGTGGCATCTGAAAGGATGATGCTAAATTCTCAGTATCAAAGAGAGCTAATAAGAATTAGAGAAATAAACAAATGTGTCAGATACACACAATTTAATTAGCTGAAGATAGTAAGAGTTGTTGCATATACATTTTAAAGTCCGATTTCTCTCAACACCACTGTTATCTGTAGTCTTCTCTCTGGACCTTGCAGTGAGGGAGTGAGGGGCCTTTCCAAAGCCCAAAGCTCAGACCTCAGGTAGCAGTTTCCAACTATAATAAAGAAAAGTCTATTGAGTTCATGTAGGAGACAGAGCACTTGTACAGGCCCAGAGAAGTCTCTGTTTTATGATTATTTTTGGTAGTTTGTTTTCCCCAACTTGGAGGTCAGAGGCAGGATCCAGCATTATCACCACCCATAAGAGATCATACTCTAGGTATTTATATAAATCCCTCTGGGTTGAAATGGAGCTACAGTAAAAAAACAAACAACAACAAAAAAAAGACACACTGACTGAAGTCAAAATGCCTAGTGGACTACCAGGAGACTGAGTGTGAAATAAAGAGAGAGGGTAAAGAATAGTACAAAATATCCTAATCGAGATCATCAATGGCAGAGGATGCCAGGCTATCTAGGGTACTGGCTAAAGCAAGAACTATTTAACCCATTTAAGGGAGTCAGAAGGTTTGGTTTAAACATAAATTTAAAAATTGGGGGGCAAAAAATGAGGAAAGAGGATTGGAAAAAAAAGACAGCTCTAGCTAACTGAAATAGAAAACCCTGACTACATAGCTACACCAGAACATCTCAAAAAAAAGAAAAGCATTTCAGTCATGTCAGACTCTTGGTGACTCCATGTGGGGTTGTTTAGCTAAGATACTTGAATGGTTTGCCATTTCTTTCTCCAGCTCATTTTGTAGCTGAGGAAATTGAGGCAATCATGGATAAATGATATGCCTGGCATGACACTGCTGTAACTGCCTGCCTGATTGTATCTGGTCAAAGGATGGAGTCTACGTTTTCCAGTAGACCTCCTTTGGCACCTTATTCCTCACATTCCCTTCCCAGCTCAGTGATGTTCAAAGTGAATGGCTCTGCTTGTCACACCCTGACCCTGATAGGGAAAGATACCTTCTTCTCTTGTCAACACTCACCAGAGTTGGATGCTCAGGATATGACAATTATGTGGTTCCAAGACCAGACCTTTTTATATCAGTACTACATCTGGAAAAAGTGGAAGAAACCCAGGCTTCTGAGTTTGAAGAGAATCTTCCTCCATGTCAGAAGACTCTTGTTTGTCCTAGGAAGAGTTCTGTTCTCATCAATCTGGATTGTTGTGCTGGTCTTCCTTGTCTCTAAGGACTCAGCTTACATCATCTATAAAAGCAAAATAATCAGAGAAAATAACAGAAGTTTCCTCCTAGGGAAGCTAGATTGGATAACATCAATGGCCAAGAAAGGAGATTTATTTGCCTTCATTGGGAAGTCCCAAGAGGATCTATGCCTCCTCTTTTGGTACAGGAAAGGATGTAAGCATAATTAGAAAGCAATGCCTGAGAAAAGAGGGATGTAAAGATTCTTCTTTTGAGGGTGGAAAAAGTCAGGGTTTTGACTGAGCTCTCCCCAATTTGCCTCCAAACAACATTAAAATAATGCCTCCAAATGTATTCTAGAGTTGCAGAAACAACACAGTGATGAGGTGAAACTGTTTTCTTGTCAATGAAACCTTGAAAGTTTGGCAGGAAGTTTCTATTACTCATGTAAGAGCAGAGCACAATCAAATCCAGCAAAGCTATATACATCCCAGCGAGTAGCAGGTTTTAGGGGTGACTGAATCTGAAGCAGCTTATCTCAATATTTACAGAAAAAGCATTTGACAAAATAAAACAGGCATTCCTATTGAAAACATTAGAAAGCATAAACGGAGCTTTCATTAAAAGGATAAGTAATATCTGTCTAAAACTATCAGCACAGAAACTGATACGTTGCTGCACAATTAAAATGTAATGGATTTTTTTTTACTAGTAGCAATGCAATGACTCAGGACAATCCAGAGGGACTTATGAGAAAGAATGCTACCCACATCCAGAGAAAGAACTGTGGGAGCAGAAACATAGGAGAAAAACATTGGATTGATCACATGGTTCATTGGGTATATGATTGGGGATTTGGGCTTTAAATGATCACTCTATTGCAAATATGAATAATGTGGAAATAAGTTTTGAACAATGATATGTGTATAACTCAGTGGAATTGCTCCTCAGCTTTGGAAGGGGGGAAGGAAGAGGGGAGGGAAACAAAATGAATCATGTAACCATGGGAAAATATTCTAAATAAATTAATTCATTAAAAAAGTAAAAGTATCAGCAAACATCTATAATGCAGTTAAGCTAGAAGACTTCCCAGAAATATCAAGGATTAAGCAATGATATCCACTAGCACCATTATTATTCAATATTATACTAGAAATGTTGGTCATAATAATACAAGTAGAAAAAAGAAGGAATCAAAATAGGCATTTGGGATTATTACTTTTAGCATATTATATGATTTTATACTTGGAGAATCCTGGTGAATCAACTAAAAATCAGTTGAAATAATAAATTTAGTCAAGCTACAGAATGCAAATAAACACACATAAATCCTTAGCCTTTCTATATTAAAAACAAAGTCAAATAACAAGAGATTGAAAAAAATAATTCTACTTAAAATAACTGCAGACAAAATAATTGGGAGTCTTCCTACCAACAAGCAAAGGAATTATATGAACAGAATTACAAAACACTTTCCACACAAAATTATTTGAATCTAAACAGTTGGAGATATCAATTGCTCCTGCATAGACAAGTCAGTATAATAATAAAAATAAATGAAAATTCTATCTAAAGTAACATTTATTCACTGCCATATCAATAAAAACTATCAAAATTATTTTAAGAGCTAGAAAAATAATCCAAAAATTAATCTAGAAGAAAACAGCTACAAATATTAATAGAATCAAAGAAAAAATGTGAACAAAAGTGTCCTGGCTGTACGAAATCTCTAACTGTATTAAAAAAAAAAAACATTAATCAACACAACAATCTAGCATCATTTAGGAAACAGAATGGTGGATCAATGAAATAGATAAGATACATACTACACAGTAGTAAATGGCTATAGTAATCTATTGTTTGATAAATCCAAAGATCTGAGTTTCTGGGAGAAGAAATCAAAATTTGACAAAAACTGCAGGGAAATATGTAAAAAGCTTGAAAAAAACCCCTATCTATAGATTAGCATCTCACACTGTATACCAAGATAAGGTCAAAATAGGTGATACTATTAGCACACAAGGAAAGTACAGAATAATTTCCCTGTCATACCTATGGATAAGGGAAAACTTTATGATCAAACAAAAGACAGAGAGCATTATGAAAGATAAAATGGATGATTTTAATTACATTAAAAAAAGGATTTGCAAAAACAAAGTCATTGTAGCCAAGATTAGAAAAAAAACAGAGAACCAAGAAAAAATTTTATATCAAGCTTAACTATATAGAGAACTGAGACACATTTATAAGAATTTAAGTCATTCTGTTATGAATAAAAATTAATCTGGAGGTCCATCACTACATTTTTAAGCCATTTATTATTAAAGTGAAAGTGAGCAGGGAGAGACAGATAGTTTAAGAGCAAAGACTTTTCTAGATCTGATCCTCCATTTAGCTGACCCAGGCCATGCCATAGCTTGCCAGAAATGGCCAGCTAATGAAGCTGCCTTGAGAGAAAAATGCCAAATCCGTGGCAGGTATGGAAGTCAAAACAGTTCCTGGAATTCCTGCCCTCCTTTAAAAAATACTCTGGGTTCCACCTCCCTTTCTTTGGCCAATGACTTTCAAATGCCCACCCTGATGGGGAACCCTGGAGTCAGGCCTTCCAGCATGCCACATGACTTTGTGACTCCTCTGTCTTATCACCAAGATGCTTGTGATTTAATCCTCCTAGATAATTGCTTCACACACTCTCAAATGATAAATAGCAGAAGTAAAGAAATAGCCATTTTCAGAAGATGAAATCAAAGTTATTTGAAGTCATAAAATTTTTTCTGAATTATTATTCATTAGAAAAGTAGAAATTGTAACCACTCAGTGGTACCACCTCACACTTATTATATTAGTAAATATGATAGAAAATGAAAATGATGAATGTTGAAGGGCATGTGGGAAAATTAGAACACTACTACAGTACTGGTAGTGTTGTGAACTGATCTATTCATCCTGGAGAGCAATTTGGAAATCTGTCAAGAAAGATATACAACTTTAATGAGCTTATTTGACCCAGCAGTTAAACTATTAGGTTTGTGTCCCAAAGAGGTTAACCACAACAACAAAGGAAAAGAACCTGCATATATAAAAATACTTGCAGCAGCTCAAAGAATTGGAAATTGAGAAAAAGCCCATGAATTGGGGCATTGATCAAGTTGTGATATGTAATTGTGATGGAATACTATTATGCTACAACAAATTATAGACAGAATGCTTTTGGGAAAATCTGAAAAGACTTATATGAACTGATTCAAAGTTAAGAATAGAATCAGAACATTTTACAGAGTAATGGCAATATTGTATGATAATCAAACTTTGAATAATTTAGTTATTCTCAATAATTTAACGATCTGAGGTAATTTTGAAGGATTCATGTTGAAGAATGCTATCTTACCTCAAGACAAAGAATTGATGATATCTGAATGCAGATTGAGGCATACTTTGAAATTTTTTTTCCCTTTTTTTTGGTCTGTTTTCTTATGACTAATGTAGAAAATGTGCTTACACACTGCACATATATAATTCTTATCCAATCTCTTGCCTTCTCAATGAGGGCTGAGAAGGAAGGAGAATAAGATAAATTTTGAAAGTTATTTTTATGTTAAAAACTATTTATTTACATGCAATTTGGGGAAAATGAAATAGAAAAGGAATACCTCTTCTCATATCAGTCATTAATTGCCTTTTCTCAACCAAACTCATCTTTAAAGTATACTATTTCCCTGCTGTGGCCTCAATTTGAGAATGTTCTCCAACTGAAATTTTGCCAGTGTATATTTTTGTCACTTGAGCAATTCTGGCTTCTGTACTTAATGAATGCTATATACTATACTATATACTTCTATAGCTTCGATGGAGGTTTTTTAGAATGACACAAAATGGTAAGTCAAGGGAGTTGTCCTCTTAATCCATGGAGAATGTACTTGTGCCAATGAAATTAAGTATCAATCAATGTCTGAAATAAAAGCATATTTTTGCTGCATTTCATATAAGCACTTGTACTCTACTATAATGACCGCATATCTGACAAAGTAAACTTACATTTGCAACTTCATTTTTCATGACAGTGCTTTTGATGAATTGTAGGATTGAATTTCAAAGACCTATTAATACAGTAAAAAGAAAAGGTTAATAATATGTGGCTCTCAGGAACTCATGTACTGTACCTTTTATGTAATAGAAGAAAATGAAACTGTCACTATAATTATTATAATACAGTATGTTTTAATCACTGACATTGAATTTTTAAGTTATACTTTCAACAGAAATAATTCATTCTTGTTTTTCAGTTGTGTCTAAATTCTGGGTGACCCTGTTTTGGGTTTTCTTGACAAAGATACAAGAGTATTTTGAGATTTCCTTGTCCAGCTCATTTTATAAATATGAAACTAAGGCGAACATGGTTAAGTGACTTGTCCAGGGTCACACAATTAGGAATAATCTGTAAGTGGATGTGAACTCATGTCTTCCTTATTCTAAGACCAGTACTTGTTCCATTCTGTCACCTAGCTGTCCAGTTCATTCTTAGGCAAATAGAAAGAAAAACTCTTTGAACACGAGTTATAAAAGCACAAAAATAAATGTTACATTGGTAAAATATTTGCATATTTTTGGTGTCCTAGAATCAAAGGTCTAGTGCTGTAATAGATCTTAGAAATCATCTAACCTAACCTAATTTATAGAGAAGAAAACAGAGGCTCAGAGAGGTTAACTGAATTACACAAGTTGAGAGAATATGAATGCAGAACTAGGATCTAAATTCAGGAGTATCTGAATATTCATTGTTATAATTTTCATTACACCAAGGGTTCAGGAAGAGATATTTTCTCTTCTGTAGTTCTATGTTGTAAAATGAAATTAATGTCTTAAGTTCCCATGGTTAAAGGGAATTTCCCCCCAAAATTACCTAGTCCAACCTTTTCATTTTATAGATTAGGATCTTAATCTCTATCATCTTTAATGAGGGGTAGTTATGGTGCAGTGATAAGAGAATGACATCCCTGCCTTGCTACTTGTGGCCTTGGGAAATTCACTGAGTCACTACCTGATTCTTACTCTCTAAAGGGAATAGTTAAGTAATAATAAAAAAAAAAAAGAAAAAAGAAAGAATAAAAGGAACATTTCTTTGAGTTAGTGGTAATAAACAACTTTAGAAAGCAGTTCCCAATTGTATATGCAATCTGAAAAGTAATTGGACTTCCATATAATAATTTTTTTTAAATCAGTTCTGTGGTATCCATTAACTTGTTGCAAAAATGTAAGACTAGCATTCATGTTATTCCATGTTTTTTTAATTTGATTCTATTTTGTGTTGTTTTTATATTAAAGTTAAATTTGTTTTTATAAATCTACAGCATAGAAAATTTACTTCACACTACTAATCTTAAATACCATTTAACTAACAGCAGTGGAACAGATAATAGCTTATACAATAATAATTTTAAAATGAATGAACTATTATATAGAATTTCATAAATAACATAGATATGGTTATGGAGATGTAGAGTAATTAACTTAGGCAACAATACATGTATTACACTGGAAAGAGTGATCTACTAAAGTTAGAGCACCTGAGGTTAAAACCTAATTCTGGCACTGATTAAAGTTGTGAATCTATATGAGCTATGTGACTAATTTGTGCCTCAGTTTTCTCATGTGTGAAATGAAGCAATGAGACTAGAAGAGTTTTAAGATATCCTTCAGTCCTCAATTTCTAATGCTAAGACATCATATATGTGAATGTATTCTTTAATTTAAGATATCCTCAACTGGAGGAATTCCATGTGAACTGGAAAGAATTCCAGGAATTGATGCAGAATGAAAGTAGTAGAACCAGAAGAACATTGTATACAGAAACTGATACACTGTGGTAAAATCAAAGGTAATGGACTTCTCAACTAGCATCAATGCAATGATCTAGAGCAAGGCTGAGGGTCTTATGAGAAAGAACACTATCCACATCCAGAGAAAGAACTGTTGGAGCAGAAACACAGAAGAAAAATATCAGATGGATCACATGGTTCAATGGGGATGTGACTGGGGTCTTGGTGTTAAAAGATCACCTTATTGAAAAAATGAATAATATGGAAATAGGTTTTGAACACTGATACATGAATAACTCAGTGGAACTTCTTGTCAGGTCCTGGATGGAGGAGGGAAAAATATGAATCATGTAACCAAGGAAAATATTCTAAATGAATAAATAATTTTTTTAAAAAGAAAAAAGATAGCTTCCATTAAAAGTCTACTCTAATTCCTCCTAATATCTTGTATGGATGTACATCTAGAAATACCATAAAATTACAAATACTATCTACCACGGAAGAAAGGCTTTGAATATGGACTGAGGTATGCAGACACCAATGTTTGCTAATGTAGATAATAGTTATGTAGTGCCTACAGTTTAAAAACTTGGATTCAGTCTTAAATTTGAAAGGAAATTAGTAAGGTGTTTTGCTACCAATTAATGTACCACTGAGAAGCTTTCAGTAGAGTCCTAGTTAAATTTGGAGAGGCTCATCCTGAAGACTGGCCAGCAGGTGATTAATTTTCAGCCAAGAAATTCATACAAGCAGTCTTCTATGGCATGAAGGTACAATCTGTGTTAGTGAATTGAGTACTCACAAAAATCATAAAACCCTAGTGTATTCTAGTACTGAATTATCCAGTGATTCCCCTTCCATTTAATAGCTGGTGAAGGTTTTTTTTTCTTAATTTACAGCCAAATTACATTCTTTTAATTGCAAATGCAGATGTCAGTGTGTAAAATAGTTTGTAAGCTCCCCTCTCCTCTCCTTTCCCTACTTTGGATAAAAAGCAAGCTTCAGTCTTACCCAACTATGTCTGAAGGAAATTTCCACATAAAAATATTACTAGGAAGCTTAGGAACTTTTAGTATCTATATACTTGATAAATTCTAGAAAATACTTCATGATTTTATAATATATTAACTTAAAGCATGTTTCATATAATTATTGACTTGCAAGATTTCACATAATCAAAAACTTTCAAATATATATGTGAGTGTATGTCTTCTAATGTGCAAAACATTAATCACCCAACCTTAGAAATGTAGGGAGTTTATTTGATAGCCATCTGAATAAATCCATATCCAATAAGACTCTTTTCTATGACATATTGCCAAGTGTTCATACAGATCTTGATTAGAGATGCCTGATGAAAGAAACACAAATTCTCTCAGTAAACTTTTGTGTAATTCTAAATTTTGTTGTTGTTTTTTCTCCCTTATATAGGTGTGTGTTTCCTACATAGCTATAAATATTCTCACATGGATTGTCTAAATTCAACTTAGGCATTAAGAGGCAAGAAAACTGTGCATGTATGAATATATTTATAATATATGTTTGTATCTGCATGTAAAGAGAGAGATCTAGGTCTATATGTATATGTGTATATAGCTATCTTTTTATCTAGATCTTTATATCTGCTACTATTTTCCAAAGTAGACTTGATTCTTGCCTGGAAGAGTCAAGGAGAATGGAGTATAATCCTGGCCATACTATTCTCTTCTGAGATGGTAGAGGAGGAGATGAGGGGACTATGCCCATCTTTCCTCCAAATATTGATGGTTTCAGGGAATGATTTTCTTAAGTTCAAGCCACTTTCTTGGTTGCTACTTCTTAAAGTATAAAAGATTATCCCATCCTCAGTCACAGGTTTGATTTTTACCTATCAAATGTTAATTACACAAAAAGCCATCACAAAAATGACTAGCCATTTATCCAAGCAAATAGCAAACAGAAATAAGATAAAGTATGTAGATTCAAATATACCAAAAAATACATGGATCATATGAATACTTTACCCATTGAAAGCAAGCTGTGATATTGTGCAGTGAAAAGAGAAGCCCTGACCACACCCCAGGTCTCTTTAGAAGAAAGCTAGAAATCAGGATGATGTTGATCTGGCTTTTCCTTATATGTCTATTTTCTAAATTGCTGTTTCTTTTCTTGGGTATTTTCATAAAGACATTCTATAAGAAAATGTATCATTACTCAAACAGAAATGAGCAACTTTTTTTTCCCTGAGTTCTTGAATCGATTCTGTCCTTCATGCAGGCATGCATCATGGAGAAATCATTCTCTCTGCCAACAAGAATAGTCTTTATCAAATGCTCCAGGCATGAAACATTACACGTATAACAAATCTAAAATCTTCTCTTTTAAAAATTCACTTTAAACTAATAATTTTGCACTCTGGGTCCAAACAGAGAAAATACTATCCCCTTGTTCAGGTAAAATCCCTTCAAACCCTTGATGATTGACTTTATGTCCCAAGTGTTATTTTTTCTAGTATTCTTGAAGTATTCCTTCAAATGATACTCATATGATGTAAAATTAAAGCCTTTTACCATATCAGTTAACCGTATCTGGATACTCGTTAGTATCTATGTCCTTCTTAAGGTCTTCAACACTACTGATTACATTTCTTTCTTTTCAGAAATTATTGAAATATATTGTGGAACAATACAGATGAATTTATACTTTATCAATGTGTAGGTTAGTTTTGCTAAGGGTTTTCCCCCCTATTTTTCTCTTTTAAAAGTATGACTGGAATGCTATTGGAAAATGTTTATATATAGAGATATATGATAGAAAAATTAATAATATGCCAAAATTATTTTAAGTTAAAGGAAAAAAATACAGTACTAAAATGGGGGGGGTAGAAAGTCTGCAAATATAGTAGGAATTGGTCATTATTTGATTTTTACATGATTCTATATCTCTTTCAGGATCATTTCATCATACAACTAAAAGGAATTCAAGTTTACTTATATTATCTGCCTCATCTCAAAGGTAAGAGAAATTAGACTGGTTTATTCAAAGGTAATTATCAAACATCATTTAGTAAGTGAGAGATCTAGGTTTGAACTCAAGTTTACTGACTGAATCTAGCATTTTTTCAACCACACTATCACTGTATGTCTCTTAGTATATCCTTTTTGAATTTCATATCACTTAGCCGATTCACATTGAATTTAAATTCCACTAAAACCCTCATCTATATGTGGTAACGTAACATTTCAATATCTTAAGTGTTTTCAGATATTGAATGCATTTCTAGAATGTCAGCTCTACATCAAATGGCAGTTTCTTTTAGTATTTACTATTTTCAATGGTAATTTTTAGATATTACACTCAAGTCTTTGGATGGGAAGAAAATATTTAAAGTGCATATATATGCATATATGACTATGTATGAAGATGGCATGTTTTTATGTGCATTCATATTCCAAGAGTTCCTTCTTTGGTTATTTTCTTCATGAGTCCTTTGTGGCTATCTTAGAGGTTTGGTTAATTGTTTCACAGTTGATCACTGTATAATATTTTTCATACATTGTTCTCCTGGTTCTCCTCACATCACTTTGTAACAGTTTATATTAGTCTCTCCAGTTTTTTTCTGAACTCATTCTGTTCATTGATCCTTATGGTACAATAATATTCCATTAAAGCCATATATCACAACTTGTTCATCCATTCCCAAAGTGATGGACAGCCCCTCAATTTCCAATTCTTTGCCACTGCAAAAAGAGCTGCTGAAAAATAGTAAAACTAGATCCTTTTACATTATTACTGATCTCTTTGAGACATAGATTCAGTAGTGGCATTGCTGGGTCAAAGAGTATGCATACTTTTGTGGCCCTTGTTATGTAGAGATGGTATCATGGAATCCCTGCAAAATACAGGGAGAGCCTCACCCAGAATTCCAGGGGACCCCCCCTGGAGAACTTTGGGTGAGGCTGTCCCTCTATTTTTCAGGGATTCCATGCTACCATCTCTACATAACACCCTTTGAGCCGGGTTCCATAATGTTCTTCACAATGGTTGCATCAGTTCATAGTTCTACAAAAGTGTATTAGGGACATGGGACTTTAAAAACTGCCACAAGCTTACATTTCTCATTTGAAAATTACAACTGCCCTTGGAAATTGGTACCATGATGTTCTTTATACCCATTTAATAGATGACCTAAAAAGGCTTAATGATTTGCTCATGTTCAAGTAATTAGCAAGTGTTAGATATGAAATGGGGAATGCAGATATTCCTTTCTCTTGCTCCAGAAAGTTTATGTGTAATTTTTTAAAGTTAATTATTATTTGAACTTTAGGAAATCTCTAATTACTTAACCTGCTTTTCTCTGAATAAAGGTTATATATTTCCCCCCCTGTACAGTATATAATAGTATATTAATAATCAATGTCCATATTTCAACATACACATCGCAACCTGGAGCTGACTCTGGGCAAGGGTAAATGTAAAAGAGAAATGCCTAGGAATGTTTCAGAGATAGGAGATTCAGGAACCCAAAGAAGCTAGTGAATAGTTTATATGGCTTAAGGCTCATTGATGCATATACACACGCTCACAGTTAGACACTCTCATGCTTCTTGTACAAAGCATGAATTACTCTTTTAATTTGTCAAAATTATGTTAGGACAGAGAGTAAAGGATAAGTATAAACTGCTGATACATGAAAGAGAGAGGAAAAATTTTTGGCTCCAGTCCAATTGCCATATGCTTTCAGTTTTGGCTTCATCCATAAATTATATTTTAACAGCTAAGCAATGTGAAGGTTAAGCTTAAATTGTCAGTTTGCAAACATCCTTCAGGGAGGACTGAAACAGGGCTGATTTACCAATTTTGAGAGAGGCAGACTTGTGCAGTGTAAAAATCACTGGAGCTCTTTGGCTTCAGTCACTGTTGACAGTCCTTGTTGACGGTCCCTCGTTACATCAGGTATGAGCCAATGTTCTTATTGTTCAGTCATTTTTCTGTCTTGTCAGACTCTCTGTAACTCTACTTTGGGCTTTCTTTACAAAGATATTGGAGTAGTTTGCATTTCTTTCTGCAGATAATTTACAGATGAAGGAACTGGGACAAATAAGGTTAAGTGATTGTTCAGGATAACATAATAAGTCTCTAAGGGGAGATTAGAACTCAGGGACAAGTCTTTCCGGTCAGGTGCTCTATTATGCCATTTTGCTGCCTTTGTGAGGCCATGCTGTAAGAAGAAAAGCCTTATCCTATGAGGCCATATGACTTTGAGGAACTGGCCCTAGACCTTGACCATTTTCTATTGATTTTTTTTATTTTTCTTGTTGTTTTAGGTGAAGGAAATGAAGTGCAAATATTTTTTTGAGGGTGCCCCAATATTCTAGTCTTCCTAATCCTGGTTTCCAGGTCTAGCTTCACAGCCAGCCACCACCATTTACCCTGAAGAGGAAAGAGAAACCTAATGGACCTAAACCAATGGAAGCTGAAATAGAGATTCATCTAATAATCAGGCTACATTTGGACATGAACTCAATGGGATCAATGTTATGTAGAAACTGGGCTAAGTCTGAAGCTACTACCCCCTAGGACCAAAGTTTTGTGAGAGAGTATGACCCAAAAGTGTGAGAGAAAATGTTTAGAAGTTTGTTTTTACTATAGAGTTGACTTTTGAAGCAAATATATCTTTGTTAAAGAAATAAACAAGCAGATAAATAAAGAGAAAGATCCATATACATATATAAATATATCTGGGAGCATCAACATGGCACAGTGCTGCAGAACCTAGGATCAGAAATTTCTGAGTTCAAATTGGACCTTGGACATTTACCAGTTTTTTGACCCTGGGCAAATCACTTACCTTTGTTGCCTTAGTTTTCTCCTCTATAATATAAGGATATCAAAAATAAATTTTATCTAGGGTCATTGTGAAAAATCAAATGAGTTAATAATTGTAAAGCGCTTAGTACCCTTCTTGGCACATAGTAATCACTGTAAAAATACAAATTATCATTATTTTAAATAATAGTAATTATTATTAATTTTGATATAGGCATAGATGTAGTTAGAAATAGAGCTAAAGATAGGGATATAGGCAAATGTAGAGGTATATAAAGATATTGTTAGGCATTTGGATATGGGTAGATATAGATTATATAGATATTGAACACTGTGTCTGAAGGCAGAGAAACTGAATTCCAATCCTGATTCTACTACTTACTGTATTCTTGATTTTGGAAAGTTGTTCAACTTTTCTTAGTCCCATTAAAAAGATTCCATTGAAATTATGGTAGGTATTATCAACTAACATCCATTTTCTACTAACGTTCGAGACATTTCCTATCTCAAACAATTCAGCCCCTGGCTCACAGTTTTCTTCTCCTTACCAACTGACCTCATATTAGGAAACTTCAACACATATATTGTTCATCCCTCAAGCACTGTAACCTCTCACTTTATACCCTTAATCGTTTTATTCTCCACAAAGGTTCTACATCCATATTCAGGAAGTCTGAAATTTCTTTATCAGATCATTTTCAGTCAATGTTATAACTTTCCTTCTACCTTGAAACCTCTAATAATATTCTTCTTTCTCACCATAACATTCAATCCCTCCTCACCTCAGTTTTTGGTGAGGACATCACAGCCTATGCTCTCCTCCCTTCTCCATTTTAACTCCTTGGTGAAGAAGTTCAGTTCCATACTGGTCTTCTTTTAAGTTCCTTGCCTACTTGTCCTTTCACTACCATTACCCTTCCAAAGTCTCAAAACTAGATCAATCCCAGCATCTCTAGCCATCATTCTTTACTGAAGCACTGCTAAATAAAAATGGAGAAACTCCCACAAAACCACACTGACTGATTCAACATCAATTTATCTATATAGCTATACAGTGTCAACTGGAGATCCTTTTATACTTCCCCAATTAGTTTGCTGACCCTCTCACAAAAACTTGTCCAAACTTTTTCAACTCTTCTGAAACTTTCTACTCTCCCTGCTAACACCTACTGCTCTTCTTTATATTTCAATGAAAAAAATTAGGCCATTTGGTGAGAGCCTCCTATTTCTTCCTTCTCTTCAACTCTCATGAATCAGTCACCTTCTGATCACTCTCTTTCTTCTCTCCTATCTCATAGGAAGAAATGGCTATTTTTCTTGCCAAGATAAACCCTTCTTCATGCACAAATCTCATTCTTCTCCATCTTCTCTAGTAGATTGATATTTTCATCATCTCTAATCTCCCTAACTGCCCATCTCTAACCCTCTACTGGATGCTTCCTTACTACTTATAAATCTATTTCTTTCTCCTCTTCCTTTTAAAAACCCTTTCTTGATTCTTTAATGCCCTCTAGCTATAATCCTATACCTCTTCTCTGTACTGTTGCTAAACTCTTGAAAATGTTGCAGTCATTGCTACACTTGCTTTTGTCTTATTCTCTTTTTTCCCCTGCAGTATGAATTTCGACTTCGTCCTTCAACTGAAACTGCTCCCTTTAAAGTTATCAGTGATCACTCACAGAATCAAATGACCTCATTCATCATCATTGAATTAAATTCAGCCTTTGACTCTGTTGATCATTAAAAAATTTCCTTAGTACTCTCTTCTTTCTAGGTTTTCTTGATGTTACTCTTCCCCCCTCCCCTTTGGTTCAATCCTCAGTCTCCTTTGCTGAATCTCCATCCACATCTCAGCTCCTAAGCATGAGTGTCTATCCCGACTTTGACTTAAGCTTCTTCTGTTCTTCAAAAGTAATTGATTTGGTGATCTCATCAACTCCCCTGATTTCCATTATTATTTCTATGCAGATAGTGTTCACATCAATGCCTCCATCTCTAACATCTTTCCTGGCCTTCTGTTTTGCTTGTATTTCCACCTACCTATTGGGTATTTCATACTTAATGACTTAAAAGAAATATGTCCAGATCTAAACCCACTGTCTTTCCCTCACCTATTCGTAACTTTCTCCTTATTATTATTGAGGATGCCATCTTGGGTCAGCCAAATTCTAAGGTTGTGTGTCATTCTTAATCTCCCTCTGTCCCACATCCAATCAGTTGTTGAGTTCTGTTAATGATACCTTTAAAACATCTCTTATGTAAGTCCTCTTCTCTTCTATGACACTCCCTATACCATGACACGGACCATCATCACCTCATACTTGGACATTGATATAACTTTCAAGCGTTATGCGTCCAATACACATTAGAGATGGACCTTAAACCCAGATGGTCCTAGCTTCAAGGTAAGCCCCCTATCCATATTACCATATTGCCTTTGTCACATCCTTGAGACAATTCATCAAGTGCTAATTTCCCTCATCAAATCCAAGTTTTTGTCATTTTCAAAATCATTCATATTGAAATGGATAATCTTGACTTGTATTCCTCAGTTCTCCTACTTTATATTGCTCAGACTCCCTACTTCCAGCAATCATACATTTCCATTTGTACTTCACTACCCTAATATTTTAACTTTTCTCCCATTTCCTGGTATAGCCTGCTAGTCTCTATGATGCTATAGCCTCCCACTCTTATTGTGGCCAGCATGATGATCTCCTTAACGTGAACCCTTTAATAATTGAAGTACAGGGTCCCTGGTTTCATGCTATTCAGTCCTCTCATTGATGCCTTTCATTAACTGGATTTTCATTTCAGGGGAGAAGTGAATGGTTTGACCTACTGTTACCAAAATCAATGTAATAAACAAAACTTTGTTCTAATGGATTATTTCTGAACTTCCTTTGCTCAAATCTGACTTTCAGGCAAGCACACACTTCCTCATGTTGGGTTAAATTCTTTGTGTTTTGTACTCCTTGGAGTATAACTTAAACAACCTAAAGAGCATTATAAGAATGTTTCATTTCAAGCACTATACAATTGAAAAGGCAAAATTGCAACCCCTTTGGGGATAAGCACAGTTTTCAATTCTTTTACTTCGGCTATTTAGAAAAATGCAGGAATAAGAACCTCTTTGGCAACAAATGCTATTGCTATGGTGCTTTTGTAAACACACTCATTCACACACACACACACACACACACACACACAAACACACACACACACACAGTTCATATAGCCAAAAATTTGTATTCATGGCTGATCCAAGGTCTTATTTTTTACTCTTCTTTGGAGTGTCAGGTGTCTCATTTTTCATATTTAAAATATGTTTTTATTACATTTAGATCCATACTTAAAACCCATAAGGTTAAATGGAGGCTTAAGAGAGTTTACTTTGAAAATTCAAGTAAGGTTTCAATTATATAAGTGTTAAGAAACAGATTAACATAGTTAGATGATAGTCTCAAATTGCATTTCCCTTTCTAGATACCATCAGCCAGAGCAGTTTGATGGTATAGCATTTAGAATGCATTGGACTTGGAGTGATGAAGGCCTGACTTCCAATTCTTTTTTAAAATTTAAAAATTTAAAATTATTTTTTAATTTATTTTTTTTTCAAACCCTTACCTTCCATCTTGGAGTCAATACTGTGTATTGGTTCCAAGACAGGAGAGTTGTAAGGGCTAGGTAATGGGGGGTGAAGTGACTTGCCCTGGATCACAAAGCTGGTAAGCTGTCTGAGGCAAGATTTGAACCTAGGACCTCCCGTCTCTAGGTCTGACTCTCAATCCACTGAGCTACTCTGCTGTCCCCCTGAGTTCCAATTCTGCAACATATACTTCATTGTGACCCAGGGCAAGCCATAACCATTCACACTCAATTTCTTCATCAACAAAGTGGGCATAATAATAGAACCTGTCACACAGGGTACTTAAAGCACTTTGCAAAATTTGAAATGCCATAAAAATGTTAGCTACTATATCAAAAACATTTTTATTTATTTTATGATGTACCTATTATATATAAAAATTTAACATTTTTTAAATTGAGTTTTAAATTCTCTCCTCCCCTCCTTTCATAATTCCCTAATATAGAAGTCAAACAATTTAAAAATCATTATATATATATATATATATACATATATATATATATGTCATGCAAAAAAACAAATAAAAATAAAGCAAAAATGTTTGTTTCAATTGGCACATGAGGGTTATTATTGCTCTCCCTGGGTGGATAACATTTTTTTCATCAGGACTCCTTTGAAATTGTCTTCAATCATTGTTTTGAGTAGAATGGCTAAATCTATCACAGTTGATCATGCATACAACATTGTTGTTTCTGTGTATAATATGCTCCTGGTTCTGCTCTTTGCATCTGTTCATACTAATCTTCTCAGGTTTTCCTGAAATTATCCTACTCATCATTTGATATATAAAAATAATGTTCCATTGCAAGCATATACAATACCTTGTTCAGCCATGGATTTTATACAATGGTTGTCATATTTGGTCAAAGGCTTTTTCTGAATTCATTGATGTAATCATATGATTTTGTAAATTAATATAGTCACTTACATTGAGAGTTTTCTTAATATTTGGAGTAGCTCTATATTCCTAGTATAAATCCCACCTAATCATAGTGTTTAATCTTTGTGATAAATTGTTGTAATCTCCTTACTAATAATATTGTATTTTAAATGTTTATATAGATATTCATTAAATAAATTGGTTTATACTCTTTCTCTTTTTTGGCCCTTCCTAGCTTATTATGTAATAAAAACATTCTTATGTCTTAAAAGAAATTTGGTAGGACCTCTTATTTACCTATTTTTCAAATATTTCATGTAGTGGTAGGATTAAATATTCTTTAAACATTCTTTGGATGTTTCCTCATAATTTGAAATATTGTCTCATTGCTGTCATTCTTTTAAATCAAATTATTAATTGTTGCTATGATTTGTTCTTTGATTCATTCATTCTAAATATTAGATTACTTAGTTTTCAATATTTAGTGCTATTAATTTTTCTCTCCCTTATTTTTACATTTTGTTGTGATGTTTTTATGCCTTAATATTTGTGAAGGTGTCATATACAATTGAGAAAAAAATGTATACACATTTTGATTCCCATTCAGCTTTGTGAAGAGTTCTATCATATCTATTGTTACTAATATTCAAATGATCTCCTTTACTTCTTTTTTATTCAATTATTAGATTTATCTAGCTCTGAAGGGGAAAATTTGAGGTTCTGCACTAGTATAGTATTATTGTATGTTTCTTCCTATAAGTAAGTTATTTTTCTTTAAGAATTCTGATGCTATGTTATTTAAAACATAGATATTTATTATTGAGATTGTTACATTGTCTATGGTTCCTTCTGGTAATATGTAAATTTCCCTGCCTATCCCTTTTAATGAGTTCTATTTTTGCTTTTGCTCTTTCTGAGATCATGATTGCTACCCTTTTTCTGTTTGTTTGTTTTGTTTTGTTTTGTTTCATTTAACTTCAAGTGAAGAATAATAGATGCTTCAGTACCCTAATTTAACTCAGTGTCTCACTATTTCAAGAGTTTTTCTTTTAAAGAACATATTGTTGTATTCTGGTTTCTAATCCATTCTGCTATGCACTTGTTTTATGGATGAGTTCATCCCATCAACAGTTATGAATGCTAACTTTTTATTTCCCTCCATCCTATTTTCTTCTGCTTATCCTTTTGTTTTTCTTTTTTATCCAATCCTTCCTCAAAAATGTGTTGTGCTTCTGACCACTGCCTTCTTTTAACCTTCCTTATATGTATTACCCTACTTACTCTCTCTTGCCCTTTTCTCTCCTATTTCCTTGTTGAGTAAGATAAATTTATATTATTCATTGAATATATAAATATACATATATATGTACATAGGTGCATGTGTGTGTATTTTTTAATCAAATTTGATGTGAGTGTATTTCAAGTATTACCTATGCCCCTCTCCTACCATTTCCACTCCATCATAAAAGATCTTCCTTGCACGCTTCTTTTATGTGAGATAATTTCCCCCATTCTTCCTCTTTTCTCCTGCTCCCAGACCATCCCTCTTTTTTGCCTAGGCATTTTTTTTTCTATCAGAAAATGAGTTAAACGGTTTCTTAGTAGGAAACAGTCTTAACTGTTTTTCCTTTGGAAAAGGATTCTTAGCCTTCTTATGTTATCTTTGTACCAATGCACAGAAACACGGTTATATTTATCAGAGTAGCTACTGCATGAAGATACAGATGATTGTATAATGTGCCATTGTTGTAATAAATTGAGATTCAATAAGTATTAGAATAGATGTGTATTATTTGTGCCAGTGTAAAGAAACATTTTTTCTCTGCTGTTATCTACACCATCATGCAGATTTCTGCTTTAAATTGGTTGGGCAACAAATGATTACTTCCCTTGGCTTGCAGAATTACAGATTATTAGATCTGGGTTTCAGAAATAATTGCTTTCAGAGAGAGAATTTAGTTTGTAATCTATTCAATTCCGTGTTTTTATGACAGCCTGTTTACTTTGGTTTAGAATCAAGATATCCTTATTACCTTCACCGTCACTGTCTGTCACTTATGTGTTCAGCTGGGGATGAAACTAACCAGCAATTCAATAATAAAAAAGAGAAGCTAAACCTCTGGGTTTATTGAACTACTGAGCTTTCATGGAGGAGGGTGGAGTGAGGGACATGTGAGGGGAGGATTACGAGGGGATGTGAGGGGAGGCTTGCTGAAAAAATAGATGTGGAATGGGGAATACATTAAAGAAAGGGTCTTTGCTTTCTCAAAACAATACTTTAAATGAGGATAATTAGAAAACCATTAAAAAAGGATGAAATATCACCTAAGTTAAGGCTACTCATGGAATTTCATCAGATATTTTAAGGTGACAGGATAATGTCTCAGAATATAGTCAGAATTGACTCTGAAAGGATTTTGCATCTCAGACCCAGACATAATGGAAAATTTCACTCCAACTTGAAAAGTATGTACCAAGTGTTACATTAAGTAAATTAGACACTCAAAGAAGAGACATAAATACTGCAGATTTACATGCAAAAAGTTATATAGTAATATCTATGTCAAGGAAGTTTTCTCTAGAGACTGTAGGATTCTCTGTCCTAAACCCTGGATCCTAAGTTTTTTCTTCATTAGTTTGGTGCATTAGACATAAATAACGTGAAGAAATTATGTAAAGAATGTCATATTTCAGTTTGCATTTATACTCCGTCTGTTCCTCGTTGGACAGTGGATACTCCTTTTTTTTTGCCTTGCCTCTTGGAGTTGTCCTTGATCCTTGTCTTGTTGATAAAAGTTGTCATTCACAGTTGATCATCATACATTATTATTATTGTGTACAACATTCTCCTGGTAGGAATATTTCTTTAGCAGATTGTGAAGGAGAGTTCAGAAAGGAAAACAAAAACTTTAGTAAGGGGGACAAATTAGGAGACTATCACAATATTCCAGACAATACATTATGAGGTCCTGAAATGGAGTCAAGCAGAGCTCCAATTTGCAGAACTGGAAGTATGGTAATGCCTTTGACAGCCCAAGAAATGTTCAGAAGAATTGTAAGTTTTCAGGTAAGATTACGAGTTTGGTTTTGGATAAGTCAATCATTTGAGAAAATCAGTTGGAAATATCCAATATATAGTTAGATGAAGGACTGGAACTCAGGAGAGGGATTAGGACTTGATATAAAAAGCCCTTGGCAAGATATGGGGATATACTATTTTCTTTACCAAAAATTAGATTTTCCCTTGTCTTTAAATTCAAACTTTCTGTTTGAGGTTTGAAAAATGTTTCAAGCAGTTGGCATATATTCAATAAATGTTGTTTGGTTGCTTGGTTAAAGAGTTGGACTACTTGAGGGCACAAACACTGATGCTTCCTATTCTGTCCTGTTGACACTGGAAGCTCTGTATTTTTGCTCCAGAGACAACCATGTCTTTTTTTTGGAACTTATTTTATCCAGTGAGTTTCATTCTAATTTCAATCAAAGCACCTTTTATTATGAATAAGTTAAGGTTTATAGTAGGATATCTGATGTCAAAACATTATTGTACTCTTCAACTCCAATATTATATAAGCTTCCTGACCTGAATTTAAAACAAGCTACTTAAAAGAAACTATCAACATATCTCAGATATCTTCAATCCTTTTGCAAATAGCTTTCATTTTCTTTCAATACAAGAGGTGGAGCAAAGTGTAAATCTTTTACAAGAGTATATACACTCTTTCAACAAAGTGGGAAAACACTTGGTCTGTGCTCACACTTGAAAATGGAATGCTAGGATTCAAAAACATGCCGTTTGATTTAAATTACCATCAATGCAAAATTTGAAGAAATTGGGTAAATTTTCAAAGCACAAAAATTATAGTCTATTTTATCTCTTTAAATAGTTATCAGAGACACCTTGGTTTTAGTTCATTGGCCTCTTTTCCTCTCTTAGGACCACTTCCTCCATGTAACAAAATTGTTTCTATTCATTCGTGTTTGCAAGACAAAACTCTTCTAAAGAATTAACTCTGCTTTATTTCCATTAAGTCTCACTTGTAGCCAAATGACCCAAAAATCTAACAAAAAAGAAAAAGTTATCAGCAATAGGAATTTATAAATACATAGACATTTAAGTAAATTAAACAATTAAAATGACAGTTCAATTTTTATTAGAGTTGCAATGTGCTAAAATAATGTTTCTAACAATAAGCTTGTAAATAGTGCAAATATTAAATTTCCCATTTTATGGATGAAAATATAATTGAATTAAATGTAATATATTAACATCACAAATATAAGATGTGAAAAACATGGCTAGAAACTGTTTCTTCAAACATTTATCTGCATATTTTACTTGATAAGAAGTATAACATGAGTCAAAAACAGAGGATGTCAATTCAGTCATTGGATGCTTCAAGAGAGGAATAAGGGTATCTAGTACTAGGTAATGATAGCTGTTCTGTGTTATGCTTTGCTCAGACCACAACTTGAATGTTCTCAGTTCTGGCAAGTACTTTTCAGGAAAGATAATGATTAACTGGAAATCATTTAGGGGAATGCAACTAAAATAGGTAAGGACCATAAGGTTACACTGTAAGAAGATTGCCGAAATCATCTTTGTTAATTAGGAAAGGGATATGTTAGGATTATTATTAATTAGGATTAGGATATGTTGACCACTGAGGTCCTTTCTTACCCCAAGATTCCATGAGGCTTAAGGAAGTAAACTGAGTTGCCCAGAGTCATAAACTTGTAGATGATAGATCTGAGTCTCAAATGTTGGAAGATGACTCTAAAACCAATTAACTTTCCACTGTATTAAACTTTCTCATGATATTATCAATTCATATTTATATATTTACTTTAAACTTTTCAGAATACTTTTTCCCAAACCTTGTTATTGTTCAATCATTTTCAGGCATGTGCAAATATTGTTGTTCATGTTCAGTTACTTTTAAGTTGTGTCTGACACTTTGTGACCCTATTTTGAGTTTTCTTGGCACAGATACTGGAATTATTTTACAGATGAGGAAACTAAGGCAAAGAGGTTTAAATAACTTGCTATGATAGATCACATAGGCCAAATTTGAACTCAGGAAGAAGTATCTTCCAGACACTAGGACCAACACTCTATCCTTTACCAATTGTGTCTCCTAGCTTTTCTAGTGCAATTATTATTATTAGCTATATTTTGCAATTAAGGAAATTTAGTTCAAAGAATTAAGTGATTTGACCAAAGTCATACATCTAATAAATGGCAAACCCGAGATTTTGGCCAAAGTCTCTGGATTCTTGTTCTAGTTTTTTTTAACTGAATGAATTAATACTAATACTACTAAAAACAGTACTTTTACAACACTTTAAAGTCATAAACCAGGTTAAAATATTATCTTATTTATTTTCCTATCAACTCAGAAATTGAGTTGATATTAGTATTATTAGTATTAGGATTATTAGTATTCACTTTTTTTCAGAAAAGTATAATGAGTCTTAGGGGTTAAGTGACTTACCAATGGTTATTGACATAGAAGGTGTCCAGGTCATTGTAATTCTTTAGCAAATGTGTCAGATTCAGAAAAATCTCCTTCAGCTTTCTGGCAATGTGACTTCATCAAGTCATTTAAACTCATTGGGCTTCAATTTCCTAAGATGTATTATAAAAAGAATGGTAGGTAATCTCTAAGCCTCCATTAAACTCTAAGTCTGACTCAATAGTTCTATGAAATTTTGCCTGATTGCAAATTCAACATCGTATCCACATGGTATCTACATTCCTTGGCTCTTCCACAGCTAAGTTTTAAAAAGAAAGGAAAAAGAAAAGCATTTTCTATTGACAAGTACCTAATTTTATCCTTCAAAACTGTTTATCCCAAGATAATCCTGACCATTATGGACTTAAGCAATTATGAACAGTATGACACTCTTTGGAAATCTGAAAACTGACCATTTTGTAAATGTCCTGTTGGTCCAAACTCATAGGAAAGCTTTCAGCACTTCAGATAGTCTATAGGCAAACAGCCTGAATTTTGCATGTGAACTAGTAAAATGAATCCTCTCGCCTCACTCTCTCAGAGAAAGTTAGCATTACTCACTCAGGGTGTAAGGGAACCCCTGAAGGTTTGGGCTGTCTGTTCTCTATTACTATCAACTTAAGCCTCTGTTCTGATATGTTCCTCCCACAGTCAGAAGCCAGTGATTAGTGCCCCATTTCCATTTTACCTTTTAACATCAATTAGTTTTTATAAAGAGAGATTTCCTTTGAAGATCTAGCAACAGCAGAAGTAAAAACATTGCCCTCAATCCCTCAAGGGCACATTTTCCCTTCTGAAATCTTTGTTTCTGGAGAGAGTGGGCTTAAAGTAGTTTCTGCATAGAATTGAAGCCACCAAGATCATGTCCAAATGTGACATTGCTGCTGGATGATCCCTTTTCTCTGCTAAGCTAAATAAGAACTGAAGGTCTTTTCTTTGTCTTCAGGGTCTCGGAGCTGTCCAGACTATCACAAACCCTCATCTAGAGAGACTCCCTTCTCAATCCTTTTGATGGATTGCTTTTCTGACATTTAGAAATTCACAATGTTATAACCTCTTATCTCCTTTACATAAAATGAAAGAACAAAACACAGTGGTAAAAATTGAGGCCAAGTACCCACAGACCACACATTGGCATCAGATGAGGAAGGTCTAAGGCTTCTCCCCTCATAATACCCTTTCTTCTCTCACTGGAATGCCACTTGGCAGGAAGAAGTCAGCTGAAAATAAGTCTGGAGTTCTGTTTAGCTAGTGTTTTTTGGATATCTTTACTGTTCTAAATATGCAGCTAAAGAAAGAAGTTTCTCTTTATCAAATGGATAGCAGACTAAAACCAGGAAAAGGACATTTTCACATATTCTGCTTCTCTCTCTGTCACTTTCATTAGATGTCATCGTGATGCTCATTTTCTTGCAGGTGAGAAATTGTATCAGCTAGAATGCCTGGTTCCTTGTTATAATGACTGGGCTAATCCACTGGCATTCCATTACAATAGTTTTGCTGAGTTTCTCTTTCTTTCAGAGCCAACTCAGAAAAGATTTCAGATAAAAAAAAAGAAAAAAAAAAGATCTTAGAATGTTCCTTTCTCACAATAGCTTTACAAGTTTTCATCTTTTATTCTTTTTATTCTATTTATTTTATTTTTTATATTAATATTATTTTATAGTAATATTATTTTATATTAATATTATTTTATTCTATATAATTTATTCTATTTAATTTAAAATTAAAGCAATTGTTGCCATTCTTATTATTAACCCTGCACCAAAATATGATATTTCTCTTTGCTTGAAGAAGATGTAAGATTAAAAATTAATATCCAAATACTCCAAGTATTAAATTTTATAAAGTTTATTAGAAATAACTTAAAGCTAAAGGAAAGTAATAACCTCAGCAAAAGAAGAAGCTTCCCTAGACTACACATGTGAGAGAGCAGAACACCACCAGCAAGAGAGATCGAGGGTGGGCTTACACACACTTTTATCAATACAAAGTAAACATGCAATTTGGGGATGAAAAGGAAAGGGATTCTGGGTAATGTAGTTCAGGGGCACAAAATTTCTATTTATATAAAGACCTAACATTGGATGGCCTGGTTTTATATTAAAGGGCACAGCAAATATACCAAAGACGTAGGGTTGTCATCATCATCAAAACTGGCTCATCATATGCTGCCATTATGTCACCATGACTCAACATCCTACTTAGTCCTCATCCCAATATTTAGACTTTCCATTGGGATTCAACACATTTAGGATACATTTGGTTTTGATTTTCATAAAAATTTTACATGTATAATATGAATCTTTTTTCCCATTTTATAGATGAGGAAACAGGCTGATATATGTTGGAGAGTTGTTCAGTGTCTGATGTAGGAGTTGAACACAGGACTTCTTGAGTACAAGCCTTTTGTTCTATCGATTATACCATTTTGTTTCTCAATAAGAAAAAAAAATCATGTGTGTAAAGGACAACAAATGCACATCATACAAGAAATTCTTTTAAATGATCTATTCATTCATATCTCTGAGGATACTACTTCTGTAAATAATCTCAGATTTTGTATTGAGGAAGTTAATCCATCATTAAATTTAGCTCAGATGCTTATCACATCTTTCTTGGATTATAGAAATGGCCTCTGGATTGACATTCTTCCCTCAAGCCTCTCCCTACTCCAATCCATTTGACACACAGATATCAGAGTCAAGTCTGATCATGGTCCTACTCTATCAAAGACAAAACATATCCACAAGCTTCCAGTGACTCTAGGATTAAATATGCACTCTAGCCCTATACAGACTGGTCCCATATATCCTTTCCAGGCTTCTTGTATATTATTTCTTTGCACAAAATATATGCTCTCTTACCTGGCTTTCTTAAATTGTCCCTTATTAATGACATGTCCACATCCTCATAAGTTCTTTGCAACAGCCAATACTCATTCCTTAAGTGCACACCCTTCTTCTTGGCTACTGCAGTACAGAGAGACCAAAAGTTATTTTAATACATAGCCCAAGCACCAATTTCTATATGATACCTTCTTTGATCTCTAACCCTGCTATCTACTAATCTCCTTCATTAAACTATTTTGCATTGATTTTTTAAAAAAATTGTTGAATTAAATTTAATTTTATTTCCTATAACTTTGTATGATAAATGTCCATTGTCTTCCCAATTTGGATGTAAACTTTTTGTGGTGTGAGAATATTTCTCTTTTGTCTTTGCATTCTCAGAATTTACTGTAACATTTTATCTGGCATATTGTAAGAGACTAATAAATGATGGTTGAATGATTGATGCAATGAAATGAATATTCTGTTGGGAGAAAGGTACAAAATGTCAAAAATTGCACACACGCCTAAGCATACCAAGTAAGACATTAAGGAGGATTTTCTAAGCATTTTGGTCACTTTTCTTTTATTTTTTTCTGCATGACTTAAAAGTGACATGTTCTTGCCTGAGCAAACATGTTATTATTCTTGACAGTCCCTTTCTTTCCTATATTTCAAATTCTCATAGATCTGAAAATCTATAAAGTCCGCACATAATATTCTTATAACAAATGAGCATTATGCAGTTCTAAAAGCAAATTCTCTTTAATGTATTGCAAATAAATGTATCAGACATCAAATGGTTATTCATGGATTATCCTAGCCAGATAGTACCTTTTGGTCTTCTATTTTGTTTGTTATCTATTCCTATTGCCTCACATGATGAGTGTACATGCCTACCTTCATGATAATATAAGTGTTCCAAAATGACTAATTTGGAAAAAATGTTTTATATAAGTGCCCATATAAATTTAAAAAATGCACATAACCTTGTCCAAAAGCAATCAATTCAATAATTCTCCATTACTAGAGCAGTGATCCTCAAATAATTTAGTTCCAGGACCCTCTAATATTCTTAAAAACAATATTGAGGAGATTGTCAGTCATTTTAATTATAACCTAGATAAGCAATGTAGAAATTTTAATGGATTTACCATATTAGAAATGTAATTGTATTAGTATTATTATGAAAATAATTTTGAACTGGTGATAGTCATGAGAATATTGGGTACCTTTGAGCTTTCCTGGACCACACTTCTAGAACATATGAAGATTAAAATTAATATGCAAAATATGAAATATTATATTCATAAATATTTCATTAATAATAAACTAACAAAAGAGACTAACTAAATGGTACTAACCAGATTGCTCCCAGGAACCAAAAAGAGAGAGGGAAGAGTTACAGCCATCTATAAAACAATAACATGACAACACAAACATGGAGGCACAGGAGAGATTGAAGGGAATTTTGGGAAAACTAAGGGAATTATGAGGGATGAAGTCCAAGGTTCAAAATCTCCATTTATACAAACTATAGGATTATTGTATTTAACCCAAATCCCTCAATCTGATTTTAAAGAACTACCACTCCTACATATTTCTCTAACTATATTTCTCTGTTCCAATTTGATGAAGTTTGGAGTGTCTTCACTGCAAAGTGATCTTTTCTATGTCCCCTGGATAGTTCTTGAATTATCTAATTGGATGAAATTGTCTTTTATTTGTCTTTAATTATCTTATAATAGGGTATCTTCAGGACTCTGATGCCCTTGCTCACAGATCACTCCTTCCTTATAGAGACAGAAAGACTTTTATAATCACCAAACTTTGAACTTTGTCCAAACATCTGAAACAAATGAGTGGAGTCAATGGAAGCTTCTATTAATTCTATCATTTTAAAATAAATTCAAGTGTTATTAGTGCAGTATAAATGCCAAAGTTTAAAACACTGCTGTGAATTCAAATTTAACATGAAACCCTTTTATTATACAAGTCAGATCCTCTGAAAAAGGTCAAAACCTAAAAAAAGTTGGTAATGACTAGTAAAAGGCTGGTAAAAAGAAAAGTACCTAGAATATTGTTTTCAAACTAATAATTGTGAGTCATTCACAATTATAGATTCAATAATTCCCTAATTTCACAATATAAAATATTTTTTCTTAGAATTAAGTTGTAAAATGTCTATTTCCATAGGGATAAAGTATATTATTCATTTTATTCATCCAAAAGATATACATAACTAATGAATTAAGTTTGATTTATCACCAAAACTACAGAAAAGGTTAATATGTTTAGCATATGTATAATTAGCTCAATATGTACAACACAAGATTTCTTTTCCTATTGAGAGAGCCATAGACTTTGAGCTTAAAGTGAACTTTGCTGAATACTTTCACTGTAAAGATGAGGAAAGTAGAATAAGAAGAATAGAAGTTCATAGAGATAGCCATAACATCCTTGTGTCTTCAGTTTTAATTTCTTCCAGTATTCATTCCTGATCAAAAAAAGTCATTCTTCTTTCCATTATCTTTTTGCTATCTCCAAATCCCAAATTCTTTCAAACACTCAAGTTACTGAAATGCATTCATATATGTTTCTTATACCCCAATGACCCTCTGGAAGTCAGCCCTGAATTTCTGTCCCTTCCATGCTAACTACATTGATTGAAATATAATCTGTTAATATTGATATATTTTTAATAATAAATACAAAAGAAAAATATAATACTTAATGTCACTAAATTATGGTGCAATGGGGAAGGTCTGATGATCACCTGCTTCATTTAATGAAAGTCCCAATCAACTTGGTGTGATACAGGACACTGCCCTTTAGATGGGACAAGACTTCTTACTGAAAAGACATAGGAAATGCTCCTGATGCTACCTTTGGACTTAAGCAGTCTTTAAAATGATTCACTATTGAGAGGAAGGAAATGATGGATTCCTGGTGATATAGCCTTATTTTCTCCACAGAACATAAAAGTCAATTGTAAAAGAGCTTTCATCTTTCTTCTACTGGACTTTTTTTTCTTGGTCTACCAGGTTCAAGTACAACAGTTTGGGAGAAGGGAATTCCTTCTTCCCCATGCCAGGAACAGAAAATACAACTTGTCAGAGAATATGGCAATTGGTTCTCTGCTTGCCTAACCAAATGGGGAAGGGGATTTCCTGGGCTTCCAATTCCAGTATGCTTTCTTCTATATTTTCTTTTCAATTTTCAGTACAAGTCAGAGATTCAAGTCCCTGAATAGTCTTTCCACCAATATTTAAGCATTTCTAAGAGCTTTCCATATTTTTAATGTATGGACATTAAGTCCTCTTGAAGGAAAAGATTGTTTGAATAGAAATTTTGGAAAGTGACAAAGAACATCAAAAGACGACCAACTAAAAGAATAAAAACAGTTATATATATATATATATATATATATATATATACATATATATATATATATGTATATATATATATGTTATCAAGAGATTAGGCCTTGTCAACTCCATTAGTGCCATGATTTTCAAACTAATACAATCTGAAGTGAATGGGAAATGCTTCTTCAGTGAAAATGTCTTCACCTTCTGGTGGGAAAGCATTGGAATATGTGGATGCTTTGTTTGTGTTTCTCTTATTGTTTCTGGAATACTATGAGCCTTTTTGCCCTACATTGATTTTTTTTTTGGTCAATTACAGACACTTTTACTCACATTTGGGGAAATCTCAAGATGATCCCTACATAATGTTTATCCTGAAGGTTTTTCTGGAGTAAAACTCTAGGCAAGTGACAAATAGAGATAATAACCAGTTTGAGGTCAGCCTACCAAAGTGGAATTTAGTTTAAATAAGAGAGAAGCTATAAGGAATGGGGTAAAGAATGAACCTTAGGTCATAAAAAGAATTAAAAAATTGCCACAAAAATGTAATGACCACAGTTTAAAAGTAAGCAAGGAACTTAAAAGCAACAATAAATTTCAGGTCTTTTAAAAATTTACAGAAGGAAATTCAATTTAAACTAATTGAATTCAATAAGTATTTAAATAGATAAGAGTGGAGGGGGATTAAAATAGAAAATTAAAGCTGTACTCAAGCAGCTTTTCTTCACAACCTGAATTATGCAGTTAATATACATTAAGTGATCAAACTATCTCATGAAGCTCAGATGCTCCTTTATACTTGGTTTGTATAGATACATCATAAATTTGAACTGAAAAAAACCTGGGCCAAATACCATAAATAAATAAAAGTTGGTTTTATCTTTGTAATATATAGCTGTCAATCTCTAAGGGACAAAAATTGGAATAACTAATAAAAGTAAAAGCAAAAATTCCATATGGCTTTCAGTTTCTGGAATCTTGGAAACACTGGAAGCTTTTTGATAAATTAAGGTGTTCAGTACAATCAATTCCATCAATAGAATTTTTTTAATTTTCATTATTTATTGAAATTGCAAAAAGTGAAATATTTCTTCAATCTAGTGTTCATTAGATGAGAAGATTAAAGAAGGGAAATTGAGTCTACATGCCATGTCAGTGTATTAGAAAATGGTGATAACACAAAATTATTTTTCAATATTCTATATTGCTTAGTTAGGTGGCATAATACCTTTCTCTAGAAAACTCCAAATTGAGTGCTAAAGAATCAGACAACTGAAGTTAACAACAAAAAAGTCTCAAATGTATTTAATCTAGTTTTTATTTATCTATCTTTTTGTTTATTAACATTATTTTGGTAGTTTATGGGATGGAGTCTAATGTCCCATCTACTCATTAGGATAATCTTAGCACTAGGTGAAGAAATGGATATTCAAAGGGCAAAGAGAGATATGATATTTAGTTTTGTTTTCTTCATCTGAACACTGCCTATTCATATCCCTTGACCACTTATCAACTGGGGAATGATTTGATTTTTTTTATAGATTTGACTTAGTTCTTTGTATATTTGAGAAATTAGACCTTTGTTAGAGAATTTTGTTATAATTTTTTCCCACATTGTTGCTTCTCTTCTAATTTCCATTGGGTTTTTTTTGTACAAAACCTTTATAATTTAATATAATTAAACTTTCCATTTTACATCTTATAATGTTATCTATCTCTTACTTGGTCTTAAATTCCTTACCCATAGATCAGACAGGTATACTATTCCATGTGCATCTAATTTATTTATGATTTCACTCTTTATATTTAAGTCTTTTACCCATTTTGAATTTATCTTGGTATAGGCTATAAGATGTTGATCTAAACCTAATTTTTCCCATATTATTTTCCAATTTTCCCTGCAATCTTTGTCAAATGGTGAGTTCTTATTCCAAAAGTGGGATCTTTGGGTTTATTATTATTGGGTTTAATGCTGAGGTCATTTCCCCCTAGTCTATTACGTCAAACCACCCTTCCATCTCTTAGCCAGTACAATAATGTTTTGATGATCACCTCTTTATAGTGCAGCTTAAGATCTGGTACTGCTAGCACACCATTCTTTTCTATACTTTAATGGCAGCATCTTTAAGATAGATTTTTTTTCTCATTTTTCAATTTGATGAAGCTTCTTTCTTTTTAAACCCTTAACTTCTGTGTATTGGCTCCTTGGTGGAAGAGTGGTAAGGGTGGGCAATGAGGATCAAGTGACTTGCCCAGGGTCACACAGCTGAGAAGTGTCTGAAGCCAGATTTGAACCGAGGACCTCCCATCTCTAGGCCTGACTCTCAATCCACTGAGCTACCCAGCTTCCCCCTTGATAAAGCTTCTTAATTTTTTCTCAGAACAAAATTATCAATGCACAAACTACAATACACAGGATTACCAAGGAAGTTAGCTCTATTGAAAGATTTTTATTAGCACGTCAAAAAATAAATAGTTCTCACAGAACCCATGGTAATAAATTTTAAATTAGGTAATATCTAAAATCCTCTTGATCTCTGAATACTATGATCCTGTGGTTTCTCAAATTTGAATGGAATATGGAATAACAAGAATATAAGATCATTGATTTACCCTTCAAAGGAGCCTTGGAGACCATCTACTCTAACTACTCTCTTTTTTTACTGATTAGAGACTGAATTCCAAAAATATTAAGAGAACAACCTGGAATTTGGACTCAAATCCTTTGACCTCATGGTTTTCCTTTAAACTCTATGAGCTTTCATACCTCTCACAATTTGGAATGAATATCCAGGTCCAGAAAAATCTTCTTTCAGAAGGGAATCAAGGATAGTGTGAAGATAGGATTAAATTTCTCTTTGTCTGCTTTTGAATAAATCAACAAAAGCATGAATATACCCACACTTAACCCTAAAGTAAGGGAAGTCCACAAACTACTTACTACAGGGTTTACATCTCCAAGAACAAAGACATCCTACTTAAAGCCTAAGTAGGGGAGGTCTGCAAGTCACTTGCAAAAGTGGATGACAACTCAGAAGCAATTGATTGCCTCCTGGGCAATGCTAAGCAAACTTAAAGACTGCAACTGGTCCTCATAAAGTGGAGGAAGGGAGAGAAAGGGACATAGAAAAAGCACTATGAAAACCCTGAACTTCCTGTCCAAACTCACTTTCTCCTTCAAACTTGGCCTTGGAGGAGGTCTGGCTTGGGACCTCAGACTGCTTCTGGTAATACTGGTCTTGTATCTTCTTTTTAGACTACAACATGGGTGAGTGAAAAGGCTGACTCCTTTCCTGGCTTCAGGAGAGATTAGTTTCTGGAGGAGGCAACATGGTTGCTTATTCACCATTGGGTCCTCCAGCTAAATGGCCCTCTGGCTGAGGGTCCCTGAGTAGAGGGTTAACAAGACCTGCCTGGTTTGAGCCAGGCTGGAGCAAATATCTAGTGTGATAAGATAGACTGCTTACTCTATCCTTTTTCACATTTCTCTACTTTATTCTTTTCTGCTATTTTGTAAATAAAGCTGATAAATAAAAAAAATCATTTTGACTTGACTTACAATATCTATAACCACATTCTCTTATATTTAGTCCAACCTTAATTTTACCCCTAAAATAGTATAAAATATCCTGTAGTAGTTCATATCGTGGAGCCATTTAAGTAGAAATGTTATTATGAAGTTTCGATGATTTTCCTTTTCTAAATCAACAAAACCAGGACCATTTTGTATATCCATAGTACTTCATACAAATTAATTTACTAACAGTTTGGTGTCAGTAAGTTAATTAACAAAAACATTTTTTTTCTTAGTAGGGAATAGGCACTTTGGTAGGTGTTTATGCAAATTTTTACAAATTCCATTATTATTGACAAATAGAGAGAAGGAAAAGAAAAAGAAAGAAGGAAGCAAAAGGAAGAGGGTGAGAAAGAAGAGGAGGAATAGAAGAAGGAAGGCAGGCAGGCAGGAAAGAAGGAAGGAAGGAAGTTAGAAAGGAAGGAAAAAAAGAAAGAAAGAAGGAACAACAGAAAGAAAAAAGGAAAAAGGTGTGGTCATCTATCTACCTTTAAGCAACTTGAGCATCAGAGATTCCAAAAGGAATGGAAAAGATTGTAGCTTGAAACCAAAAGTAGTACAAGTGAGCCAAGGCCTCTGCTTTGTATAAAAGGTCAAAGATCAAATAAAATTCCTTTCATTGTCTGTTGTTTTATTTTGCTGATTTTTACTATTTTATTTGTTCTCATGATGATGATAAATAAGAATCTGCATTTGTGCCATCTGTCATAAAAATCTCTTTCTCTCCACTTGCACAGCCACTATATTGGAGCAAGTCCTCATTACCTCTTGCTGGGACTATTCCCATCACCTTAAAAAAATAAATTCTCACCTTTTGTCTTAGAATGAAAACTGAGTATTGGTTCCAAGGCAGAGGAGTGGTAAGGACTAGGCACTTGCCCAGGGCCACCCAGGTAGATGCTATCTAAGACCAGATTTGAATGCATCTCTATTAGGCTACCCTTTCTACTCCATGACCCACCTACCTTCCCCACTGTAGCCTTTTAATTGATCTCTCTGCCTCAAATCCTGATTGTTCATTCTTCTTGCTTCTTACAACTGCTAGGGCCATCCCTCTAGAACTAAATCCATTTACCCTGTGTATATCTTTTACATATGTTGTTATTTGCATGTGATATTCTCTAAGGCAGAGGGAAGTGGTTTTGTTCTTGTCTTGCCCTTGTATGTATAAAACAAACTACTTATCACAATGCCTGACATATGCTACATGCTTAATAAATGCTTTTTTGATTGATTGACTTAAATGTATTTAATAAACATGACTTTGTGTGTTCATGCCTCCTTTTCAAATTCCAAAATACTTCCTAGATTGAAACAGAAAACTCCAGCAAATGTATTTAATTATGATGCCATTTGAAAAAGGAGACTAGAGGTAGAGGTTTGATCTATGATATATTGTCACATCAAAATCTAAAGTAATGAAATTCCTTCTCCCAATACAGACTGGAACCTTCTTTACAATTTAGACTCCTAGAAATATAGCTACAATACTGAGAGGTTAGTGAGTTGTCTAGGATTAAACAGCTACTATATGTCAGAGGAAGGATTTGAACTCACATTTTTCTGCTTTTATGACCATCTGTCCACCCATTTCCTCCCTCATTATAAATTAAAAGGGAAATGAGAATTTAGCCTATAAGCAAAATACATTAAGCCCTTAAACTACTTCTTAAAATATTTAAATAATTGAGTCAAAGTAGAGATTTTTTTATTTCAAAGACGCAGGTACCTGCCTCAAGCTTCCACTTAGCTTTGTGGGTTTATATACGAATTTATACATATTTAACCTTTAAGAAAGACACCTATTTGGGTTAATTTCAATGCAGCTCTGCTTAAAGACAGGAGAATTAACTATGTGACCTTTGGAGCTGAATGATTTGATGATTAATTCTGGCTTCCTTACATTCATGTCAAGTCCTTAACTATGTTAATGCAACATGTGAAAAAAAGTTGAGTTGTTCATTTCAATCTACCTTTAACTTCAACATTTAAAATGCAGTTTTTATATTCTTTCTTCCAATAAATAAGAAGAATCCCAAATAAAAGGTAGCATTCATATAGTACCCACCATGTGTCAGGCATTGTGTTAAGCATTTGAAAAATACTGTCTCACTTGATCCTTAAAACAACCCTAGGAAATAAGTGCTAGTAAAGTCTCCTTTTTACAACTGAAAATTTTGAGAGGAAAAAAAAGGTAAAGTTATTATTCAAAGTGTTGGAGCTGATCAATCTCTGAGTGCATATTTGGATGCAGGTCTTCCTAATTTACCTGTAATAAATAACCTTTGTGAGTGATTGGGTTTGAGATGTTTACCACCCTCTAGGTTCTGCAAACATACTAGCCTGGTCATTAAATGATAAACATATAACTTACCATCAGATCATATTGGAACATAAGACCTAAATGACCTTGTACTCCCAGTTAACTCTAAGCCACCATGACTTATCAGAGGAAGATGTCAGTGCAGAATCAATGTTGCTCAATCAAAAATGATTTAATAGGCAATTATTATATGCTAGGAACTCTACCAATCCCTGGGGATACAAAGAAAAATTTAAAAAAAGGTTACAATATCAAGGAACTAAATACAGGAATACATCAGTAATACATAAAATGATATAAAAAGAAGTATAGGTAGAAGATAGTTTTGAGTATCTAAATAGAAAACTACTGGAACTTTAAGTCCCTCACATACATAGATGAAGAAACTGGTTCATAGGTTTTAGAAATGGTTTTGAAAATCTAGTTTATAAGGTTCAAAAAGTGGAGGAAGCTACTAAACAAAAGGTTATATGCCTATTATTTAAGAAGCAGACTAGTATGTTTGGAGAGCATAAAGTGATAAATATTTCTATCCCAACCAGCCCCAAAGCTACTAAAATTAAAAATTTTTCCTCTCTTTATTATTATCTTAGTTTGAATTAAAAAGTTCCTGGTCTTATATTTTCTCTCTGATCTGATATTGAGCATATTACCAATATTTGCCCATGACAGATAAAGAAAAAGCTTATTGAGTTCAGTAGGAATAAACATCTCAAGAGCTGACACAAGGAAATAGGCAACAAATGTCTTTATAATTTCTTTAGATGCCGTGCAGAGGGAGAGGCAGGCAGGCAAGAGGGAAAGATTTTATTAAAGAGATCAAGTGACAAAACCCTGTTTATTCAGTTGGAGAATGTAAACTCACTTTGACTTCCCATTCCTGGATTTTTAGATTTTTCCTCATCAAACTGCCTACAAATATACCCCTCACCCTAACCAAGCATTTTTCAACTATATCATTAGGTACACATGGTATGTGGGATGGATTGGTTTAAATCTATACCTCCTATTTTAGGACCTATTGTACTGGTCCTCTGATGATAGAATATTATATATCCAAATAACTATTGAAATAGCTAACCCCAAATTAGATTGATTTATAAAATATTTAAGAAATAACTAGTTTATCTAATGCACTACAGGAAAAACCCTATTAGTGGGAGCTTTTTGTATGTTATTGTAATCAAAAGAAAACTTGATTTTTGTAATATTTGATTAGAACTGATGTTTTCACAATACTTTATATAGTTCATTTCATTTAATTTCCCAATAACACTTTATTCTCTACTCTCTGACCTTTTGCTTTCTTGTTGAACATCATGTTTCACTGAATAAACTTACACTCCTTCAAATTAAAGCAACATTGATGTTACATACCTCACACTTATAAGATTGTTAAAACTGATCCTCACATGATACATAATAGACACCCGAAGGAAAATAGGAGCTCTAATGTATTCTTGGTAGACCTTTTAATTCATCCAACCATTCTGGAAAGCAATTTGAAACTACTTTCCAAAATTCAGTAAACTGTGCATACTATTTTACCCCAAAATAGCCCTATACTCCTAAGGTGTGAAAGAATGAAGAAATGTAGCCAAGTGTAGAAACATTTAAAGAAACCTTATTTATAGTTATTAAAACTGAAAGCTAAGGGGCTATCCAAGTACTGAGGAACTGGTAAGCAATTTGTCCTATAAGAACTTAATTTAATATTACTAGAATTTCAGAAATGATTAAATGAATAGTTTCAAAGGAAACTGGGAAAGATTTTATGATCTGAGTGAGGTGAAAATAATTAGGAGAACAATTTACACAATGATAACAAAATTATAGAGAAAAAACAACTTTGAAAGACATTAGACCTATATGATTAATGCAGTAATAAATCATGAATCCAGAGGACTGAAGATGACTCATTCCACCCACATCCTAACAGAGAGATGATAGACTTAAAATCCATCTTGAGACATGAATATCTGGATATGGCCAATGTGGCAAATTACTGCCTTGATTGTGCATATTTATTACAAGATACATTTTATTAATTTTTCATTGTGAAGGAAAGTAGGAAGAAGAGATAATAAAATATAAAAATAAGAAATAGAGGGAGAAAAAAGAGGATAAGAGGAAAGAAAAGGAAGGAAGATAGGAAGGGAGGGACTCTGAGTTACCTCTGAAGCCAACCCCAGGCTTGAGAGGGGATTCAGGCTATCTCCTCTGACTTCTTAAAGATAGTTTGGGTAGTTAGCTTTGCATATAGTCAAACATCATTTGGGGTTTTAGATAAGAGCAGGGAGTGTATGGGCAGGACCTAAAGAAGAAATGAAGGGCTACCTCTTGATAGAAGTAGAAGTGGGTAGAAGTTGGGTTGAGTCTAGATTTGTAGTTTAGGACCCTAGTTACCCTTTTCCTTTACTCCAATTATCACAATAAACTTGGTTTCTAAAGCCCAAGGGTTTTGTGCTTTACTGGCCCTTGGAAAGTCCCTAAGTGGGTGAGTGTTTCTCATCTCCCATCCATCTAGGCCTTTCCCAAACAATCTACCTCCATCTGGAGGTAGATATCTCTTTCACATGTCCACATCACACCATGTAATCAAAGAAATGTATTCTTCTGTGTTTCCGCTCCCACAGTTCTTCCTCTGAATGTGGGTAGCATCTTTCTCATAAGCCCCCCAGAATTGTCCTGGATCATTGCATTGCTGCTAGTACAGAAGTCCATTACATTCAGTTGTACCCACAGTGTATCTGTCTCTGTGTACAATGTTCTCCTGGATCTGCTCCTTTCACTCTGCATCAATTCTCTATTCAATTGTCCTTGTATTTCTGATTCTCAATGAGGTCATTGGTAAAATGGAGGTTATGATACATATAAAAATTATCTCAGTAGACCTATTATAAGACTCAATTAAAATATTTTAAATGTATTTTGTGAAATTTTAAGGACTATGTAAGCTTCATAACAATTGTATTTTTATTGTGTGAGGAGAGACAGGAAGTAATTTTGTCAGGCAAGTCAATTCACTACCACTACCTTGACTATCATTTCTCTTCAGACCCCAATGAAGAGAGCTGAGGACCATGAACCCAAGAGCCTTGGAAGGAGCAATGTGTCCACCTTAGCACCAACAGTCATTATCCAGTGAAATATCTCTCATGGAGATGGGACAGTACATCTGCCTGTGAAGACATCACTACTAAAGACACAACCCCCCACCAAAAAAAAAGTAAGTTCTTAACTCTAAAATCCTTTGCAATGTCAGATGATTCATTATCAGAAACTGCCATGATTTTATCAGCAGAAATGGCATTAAAGAAGGGATTTTCTGCACTGCTGCTTTACTTTTAGAACCATAGGACCTTTTCTTTCAATTTGCTACTTCAACTTTTTATATTTGCTTTTTCTCTCTCATTAAAACGTGAGTTCCCTGAGATCAAAGTGTTTGTATCCTCAGAGTTCAATGCTGTATTTTATACATGGTAATCACTTAATAAATGTTTTTAATTATTTAACTTCTTTGTTCTTTCATTCATTTGTTAAAAAATGCATAAGGATATGATTTGTAAATCTGGACAATCTGATTTCCATGTGTGTCTCAATCTATATGATCCTAGATAAATTAATTAATTCTCAGTGTCCCAGGTAATTCTTAATACTATAATTTGGGAATAGATGTTAATCTTTATTAGTAAAATGAGTTTCTTTATCATGCTATTCTTGATGGCAAAGCAAGAGTGCAAAAAAATATCATAGATCTAGTCCCTGTGCTCTCTCTTTTTAGTATTGAGGCAACTATATAAGGGTAGAAAGACAATTGATCTCTGAATTAGCACTTGTTGTTCAGTCATTTAGTCATATCCAGCTCTTCATGACACCTTTTGGGTTGTCCTTTCCTTCTCCTGTTAATTCTATAGATGGAGAAACCAAGGCAAGCAAGGTTGACAATGATCACATAACTAGTAGGTGTCTGAGACTGCTCCAAGTTTATATTACCTGGTTTTAAGTCTTATCTATGCCATATACTGTATATCTGACCCTCTATGAATCTCCTAACCATCTGGTACTCCAAGCAACTAATTTAAAAGTATAAGGGGGCAGCTGGGTAGCTCAGTGGAGTGAGAATCAGGCCTAGAGACAGGAGGTCCTGGGTTCAAACCCGGCCTCAGCCACTTCCCAGCTGTGTGACCCTGGGCAAGTCACTTGACTCCCATTGTCCACCCTTACCACTCTTCCACCTATAAGACAATACACCAAAAATTAAGGGTAAAAAAAAAAAGTATAAATTGTAAGGCAGGTGCTAATTCTTCATTGCTAGAAATACTTTTTAGCTGAGATTCTCCTATATCAAAGAAAACACAGGGACTAAGAAAAGAAAAAGGAAAAAAAACACATTAAACATTTCCCATTGGCAAATTGATTCCATAGACCACTAACAAGGATTTATAAAAGATAGTAACTAAATTGAAACTTTATCACTCATTTGTATGAAATATACTTTGGAGACACATCACGCACCACTAATCTGACCCTTTCTCTCTAGAAAAGAGCTATGCAATTACTATATAACTGTGTTTCAGCCCTCTTAGTTTATTGATTATAGTTTTTTCTTAAAACAAACAGAAAGATAAAGAAGTAGTACCTTGTGTCAATGACATTCTTCTTTGGATGACATTCATTATCAACAAAGGTCAAATTTTCTAACAAATTGAGATTAACTATTACAAACATTGACATACTGGTTATGTAAGCTTTCCCAAATAGATTTTAGAGGCTTTTACCTTATAGTTCAGAGACTATGAATTCACCTATAAGAATCCATCCAGCTTTTTGAAGTTTTTCTTACTCTTTTGGAAGGAATGTTCTCATATCAATGACTCCAGAGAACCCTTTGATTTACCTACTTGTATAATTAGCAAATGAAACTCAATTTTAATTTGGCCATGAAGCTAAATCTGTTGTCTTAATGAATTTTTGCCAATCATTTTATTGTTTACATAAAAGAGAAAAATATTATTTTATACGTGAAATCCCTGTGGACAAAAACATGGCGGGTGGATGAGGGGTGTTGTTAAAGAAATGCTTTCCTTTACCAGACTGGCTAGGGAAGGGAAAGAAACGAATTTGGCTAAAAGTTCCAAGTCATGATCCCTCTCCCTTAACTCCAGAGTGCACCCAAAATCCCACACTTCAAAATTTATATTTTCTTTTTAGACTATTAATGTAACATCCATTTATCCACCTACCCATATTTTCAATAAATATTTATTACATGTCTTGTGTAGACATAAGTATTATAGCTATTATTTATTTAGTGATTTGAAGTTTGAAAAACTACTTTCAAACAGTCAGTATATTAAGCTCATACCATGTGCAAGGCACTGTGGTAAGTGTTGCTTGATCTCAATTATTTTACACTTTAACTGAATTAACTCATTTGATAATTTTCCTCTAATCTCTCTGAGTGATGTGATAAAAAGCTGAGTCATCTTTATCCCTGACATCTAGCAATTCAAAATAAAATGTGCCCATCTTTCAGTGATTCTATGGTTCTATCTGCATAATATGTGATATTCCTTTTAATGATTCAGTGTATAACTATCCAAAGGAATATATATATCAAGAATTTTATGTTTAACCCTTGTCTACATCTACATGGCCACCATAGGTTCCCCTATCAACATGCAGAGGGCCATCTTATTCTCTTGATAGAGCATGAATATTATTTAAACATAAAGACTCTTCCTCACTGGCCTTTTGCTAGATAAACTAGATAAACAATCCACACAATTTTTAACTGTCTATAATGCAATATATTTGAATGGGAAAAGGAGAAGAAAAACTAGGTGAATGAGTAGCTTGTAATACAAAGAACTATGTAATAAATGTCATGACTGATGCAAATCATGCCATTCAGAAAAGAGAAAGATCCCATCTAATTATGGAGAAATGGGTGGCAATTACAGAACAACAGAATGTGAGAGTAAGAAGGGTCCATAGAAATATTCTGTCCAAACTACATGAATGGATTACTGGATGGATGGATGATTGAATGAGTCATTATTTATTAAATAATTACTATCTGCCAAGGATTTTGCTATGCATTGGAGATTTTATGTAGAAAATAAATGGCACTTGCTATGAAGGGACTCTCATTCTTATTGGAACAAGCTCCGAAAGGCATACATATTGGTGTGTTTTTATCGGTGTGTTTAAACAAGAGCAAGGAGTCCGCTAGTTTGGTTGAAATGTAGGCATTGGTGTCCTAGTAAATTATTAACTACTAGCACTCTAGGAGATGGGGAAGTCTACCCAATAACTTTTGAGTTTAATCAACATGATTAACATTTTCTCCCTCTATTTCTTAAGTCTATACAAAGAACACATTATTAACTAATATCCAGATTTGTATCATTTGCTTATTTTAAAGGAGTAAATGCTCCTAATGAAAAATCTAACAATTGGCTTTTTTGGATCACTTTGAGATAGCTCTAGTATGGTGCTAGATATATGCTCTTCTATAGTGATATAGTGGATAAGTCTAAAAAGTAAAGTTGAGGCCTTATTCTAGACCAGAATGAACATGAACTTTACTAACCCACAATGTGGACTAACTGGAATTTTTTTCAGCTCTTTATATTTATGATATTTATGACAGCCGAGTCACATACTGATTTAAAGGGTATCAAACATTTAATATATGCAGGCATATTTATGTCTCATAATAATTTCCTGGGGTAGGTAATATCTTATTTCCATTTTAAAGATGAATAAAATCAGAGAGGTCAAATTGAGTTAGTTGTCATTACACAATTAGTAGATGTTGGAAGGAGAATTGCTTACTTGAAGCACAGAACGATAGAAACTACATGATGCATAGATGGGATAAAATCATTGACACCAGATGGGAAGGAAGGCAAGAGGAATAGCCCATGTGATCAGGAATATAGGTATGAAATTGATTATTGGAAGCTGAAATAAAAAAAACAACTTTTTATCTTTCAGCGTTTCAAAGGACATCTGAGGCAAAAATGGGGCTCCTGAGAGGCCATATATTTTAACAAATAAAAGAAAAAAGTTCCTGTTATAACATACCCAAAAAGCACTTATAGAGCTTTTCCTCAAAGACATCCAATGAGTGGAAACCTGTTTTTCATTCTTCTTTTGGACAACTCTTATAATAAGAGAGTATTTTTAATATCACATCAAATTTTTCCACTCTGCTTTTCACAATACTGCTCTTAGTTCTGCCTTCTTGAGCTCAATGAATCAGCTAAATCCTTTTCTATGAAATATTACATTTTTCAGAAGATGTTGTATACTGTAGTGTGGCAAAAAGATCAGATGATTTGGAATCTGAAAGATTAGAGTTCAAATCTAAGCTCAGACACTTACAAGCTATATGACCTCCAGCCAGGTCACAACAGCTCTCTCTGCCTTAGTTTACTTTATCTACAAAATTAGGATAAACACTGAGAAGATAAAATGAGAAGATGTTTAGTCCTTTATAAACCTTACAGCATTATTTAAATGCTAATTATTCTTTAATAATTATAATACTTCATTATATTTAAAAGATAGGTATTTTATTTGGGAACAAACATGGTGAAATTAAATGAACAATGGACCTAGAATTAAAAAAAATATCTCCCTGGTTTAGTTATATAATTTTGAGTAACTTTATTTCTCTAGGACTCATTTTTCTTAGCCATAAAATAGGTATGAGATCATATACTAGCTACCATACATAAATGCCTTGAAGAAGGTACCTTTGAAATTTCAAAAAAAACCTATAGAATCACAAATAATTATTATATACTCTGAGGTTATTTAATAGCTCTTTTCTGGTCTGAAAAAAAGTTAAATATGTAAATCACTTTAACTAAGTGTATCAGGTGTGAAGAATCTTGGCTTTTCTTCTACCTCTTCCACCTTCTCCACTTCATCCTCATTATCAAACTCTGATTTCACTATTGTAGAGAATTGCCCTTATAGAAACTCCTTCTACTAAGCATATTATCAATTGATCTATAATTTATAATAATAAGGAGGCATTAGGGGTTGCCATTAACAGTGATAGTCACCACCAAGACAGGACTTGAGTACAGATCTCTGTGACTCTGAGGTAGGTCTTGCCTATGGCATTGATGCTTCCTGTTATCATTATACTTGCATCTCATCGAACTTCTAAGTATATACAGATGAAAAAATATCTACAAATATAATGAGTTAAAGCTGATTTTTTTCTTGAATAGTGGGGATTAATGATCAGAAGATGAGGAAAAAAGTGTAAATCTGCAGAATTTATTCATGGTTTCAGGTATAATGTGAGAATTTAGCTTCAAGAGGAAGATATAAAATTTGCATTTTTAAATTTATACTTAGTTTGACACCCTCTGGGCCAGGACAAGTAACAGATGCTGTCAATACAAATTACAGCACTTATGTAATATTGTGACATACTTGAGTGAATGTAAGACTTTATCACATCATCCTCCCTCCACAAGGACAATCTTGTTTTTATATGCCCTTCGTGTGTAATACATGGGCCCTGATACCTCAATTTGAGACACACCATCACCCTGTAGAATTAAATCTCTGAGTAGTCCTCTAGTGTTCGGAAATGTCGTCTTTTCCTTCACAAATTTGCACAAAGATACTGTAGTGGTTTGCAATTTCCTCCTTTAACTCATTTGAAAAATGAGCAAATTGAGGTAAATGGAGTTACATGACTTGTTCAGGATTACACAATTAATGTTTGAGGTCAAATTTGAATTTAGGAAGATGAGTCCTGACTCCAGGTCCTACAGTCTATTCACTTTGCCACCTGGCTGCCATTCAAATTAGGTTTGTCTTCAGAAATGCAATTATGGTGCCAATTTTCTGATTAGAAAAAGAAAAAACAAATATTGAATTTCTTGATACCTTGAAACAAAATAGTCAAAAGATCTAATATGGAGAACCAGGACTGAAATCCTCCAATATGTGAATGGATTCATGCTCCTCCATAACCCCACCCCATAGAATGTCAGTGCCAGGAAGAGAGTATTTATTTTTTTACCTTTGTACTCCCAAAGACTAACACAATACCTGGTACAGATTAGATGCTTAAAAATGGATGAATTAATGAATCTCATTGGTATGAGTATTCCCTCTAATCTTGCAAATTTTAGGTGAGTCTTAACAATGTCTTTACACGATTTCATCAACTGTATCCAACCAATTTTGGGGGGCCATTTCCTTTGAAATTGTGTAGTCACCAATAAAGAATATATCAGTTATCCCTCATCCTTCTCACATAATTAGAAGAGATATTCCTAATTTGGAATCTGTCTTATTTGGGGGACATATATATATATATATATACATATATATNTCCTCCAATATGTGAATGGATTCATGCTCCTCCATAACCCCACCCCATAGAATGTCAGTGCCAGGAAGAGAGTATTTATTTTTTTACCTTTGTACTCCCAAAGACTAACACAATACCTGGTACAGATTAGATGCTTAAAAATGGATGAATTAATGAATCTCATTGGTATGAGTATTCCCTCTAATCTTGCAAATTTTAGGTGAGTCTTAACAATGTCTTTACACGATTTCATCAACTGTATCCAACCAATTTTGGGGGGCCATTTCCTTTGAAATTGTGTAGTCACCAATAAAGAATATATCAGTTATCCCTCATCCTTCTCACATAATTAGAAGAGATATTCCTAATTTGGAATCTGTCTTATTTGGGGGACATATATATATATATATATATATATATACATATATATATATATATAATTTCTTTCAGTTTGTTGGACTGATTTGAATGTGATTTTTTTTCTATTGCTGCAATCATTTCTCAGGCTTGACAACATAAGGAAATATTTTTTTCCTCCCATAGAAGAGATCAGGATAGTCTTGATGGCAATTTATGAAGTGCACATTATGAAGGAACACCCAGTGAACTAAATAACACAACATATTCTGCACTCTATGGGAGTCCTGGGTGCTAAATGACGGCAGATCCTCTTTTACTGTCTTATTCATTCATTCAGGATAGTTTCTTAGAAAACTAGACAATGAAGATGAGCTTGGATTCTTAGAACATGTTTCAGTAATGAATAGGTGTACATTTTTCAAGTGAATCACATCTTCTACTCAAAACTTTCAGTAACTCATAAAATGTCTAAAAGAAATAGTTTTCTTTCCTACCCCTCATTATTCTTTTTTTTTATTTTTTCTATAGCTTTGCCCCTTCTATTTTTATCTAGGGCCAGGCAATGAAGTGTTGAAAATATCATATTTTCAGGATGTGTTCATAAAACTCCTGGCCCATTTCTGTGAGGCAGAACCCATTTATGAAGACTTGCAATAGTGTGGGAAGCCAGTTAAGCACTGACCTTCAGTGGCTGGCTAAACCCAAATTAAAACCAGACCTTTGGCTTTCAGTGTGACTGAAAAGCTTCTGAATTCCACAACTGCCTTGGGCTGTTCCATTATGTGTCAGAGACAGGAATAGATTCCAGCCTTCCTGTTTCTATTCACTAAGTTATGCTGTTACTCCATGTGAATATGGAAGCTACACTTTATCTCCATCAAATCCTTATAGGACATCTTGATAAAATTAGTGACAGAAGACAATGATATCACATAGACAAATGGCATGTCATAATAAAATGGATTCTATGTCAGTCTGTGTAGGGAAGGATGGTTTGACCTGAATTATGACCACAGAATTTCCTCAGTCATGTAGCTTGAAATATTCCTGAACAAGAAAGGTCTCCAACATTCTTGCCAAGTGACCAGTCTAACCTTTAGCCTATGCTATTTTACCTTTTGACAGTTGTTATTCTCAAAAGGATTTCTCTATGCTTTCCCAGACCACACAAAACAAATCCTAGTTCTGAATTCTACAAAGGTATATTGTAATGGAATTTCATCAAAAGTGAAAATGCTTACAAAAATGATAATGATCAAAGATACAATAACAAGGACAACAAAAACCTTATTAGCTAGCACATCAAAATAGGAAAAGGCAGCTTGGCTTTCATGAAATAAGGAAATAATCACTCTGCTGTACTTTCCACAGGTCCTATCCCAAATTTAGTACAGTGTGTTTGGTTTTGGGATCTATATTTTCAGAAGAATGTTAAGTAATCAGAAAAGCACCTAGAGGAGGGCAGCCACGATGGTGTAATGCTGAAAGAAAACTATCCTTCTGATCTCACAAAAACTTTATTTAAATAAAAAACTTTACTTAGAGAAAAAACTTTATTTAAAGAAAAAAAGTTCCACTAGCCTGAAATTCATGATCTCCACTAAACCCTGAATATAGTCAGATTCCAAGGACCTCCTTAGGGCAGGATTGGTCCTTATATAGATCAATCAGGGGCCTGGGTTGGGGGGAGGTGGGGTTTCTCTCCCTAGCTCGGGATTGGTCCATTCAAGACCAATCCCATGCCAGGAAGTAGGTGGGGCGTGGTCCCTCCTTAGCACGGGATTGGTCCATTTAAGACCAATCCCACGCCAGGAAGTAGGGGGGAGGGAACTCTAGGGCATGCTAGGAAATGCACTTCCCTGACCACAACACTTTCAAAACCCACAATGGTAAGATGGTAAAAAGCCTTAAATTCTTGCCTTGTCTTGTGGGGATTTGTTGAAGGCAGTGAAAATGTATAGACTTAAGAAAGAGAAGATTCAAGGGAAATGTAATTCCTCTTTCATGTTTTTAAATGACTGTGCCTTGGAAGAACGATTAGACATTTTTGTTTGACCCTATCAAGTGGGTGGAAATATATATATATATATATGTATATGTATTTGTTGTTGCCATTCAGTCGTTTCAATCAAATTTCACTCTTTATGACCCCATTTTGGGATTTTCTTGGCAGAGATATTGAATTCCTTTGCCATTTCCTCGCTCTGTGTTCTCAATTTGCAGATGAGGCAACTGAGGCAAACAGTATTTGTCAAGGGACACACATTTAGTGAGTATCTGAGGCCAGATTTAAATTCAGAAAGAGGAACTTTCTCCTCTCCAGGCCCAGCACTTTATCCACGGACACCTTGTTGCCCTTCATATGTATCCTATTATATTATTCCCTTACCTTGCCCAAGAGAATGTTCTCTCCTTCTTCAAAATACTCCCCATGACTTTCTTTTTACTTCATGTACATAATAGCATAATGTATGAAAAATTTCTAAATAATTAGTTTTATCTAAAAGTGGAATTACTGCCTTAGGTATTGATCCCTTCTTCAAACAGATTATGAAAAAGAGATATGTGGGGGATGGTGAACAGATGGAAGGGAATGACAATTTATACAGGGCTTATGTGTGCCCATCGTTGTGCTAGGTGCCTTTTACAAATAGTATTTGATTCAAACTATCCTTGACAACATCCCTGTGAGATGAGTGCAGTTATTATCTTCATTTTAAAGTTAAGGAAATTAGGCAAAAAGAGGTGAAGTAATTTGCTTAGAGTTACACAGCTAGTAAAGTATCTGAGGCTATACTTAAACTCAGATTTTCCTGTCTAACTTAACATACTATAGACTAAACCATCAGGCTGAAACCTATTGAACAAAATAACCTAAAATGTTTCTTTTCAAACATGAGCTTGGTGATCACATGAGAGGTACATCAACAAAAAAATTGTTTTCTGGGGATGAATTGACCTAGAGAACCTCTGAAGTCTCTTCCAACTTTGAAATTCCATGATGCAATTGCATATGTGCACCATTTAATTATATTACATATAATTTTATAAAATTATTGATATTAACTTTACCTGTCCCTGTAGATATTCTTTTCCTCTTCAAAATGCTCCATATTGCTTTGTATAAATACAACCTGTACATGATATGAGAATGTAGTAACTTGAGATCAGGGATTGTTTGATTTTTACTTTTTTATTGTTCTGAGCAGTGAACACATTGCCCTGAACACAGTAGATGTTTAAGGACAAGAATTCAATGGAATTTAGAAATTAACAACTATCCTTAAACATCTCAACGGAAGAAACTTAATATGGATCTTAGAAAGGAAGCATAGCTGCAGTGGTGGACTGTCAAACGGCAATAAGTGAATAAGCAGAAAAATAAATGAATAGATAGATAAGAAATAAAAGCATAGAAAAATGAAAAAAGAATTATTTTATAATAATTTCATTTAATATGTATATTATTCTTCTATGATAGTGTCACCCAACATTTTCACCTCCAATTGACCACCTAACATAATTTTCCATAATACTTGTACATAAAATTTCAGGAGAAGCAACTTTCCTTCATGAACCAATTCCATATGCTACAAAATAGTCCCCATGATGAGAATAAACAATTGATTCTTCTAGATGTCATAGTTTTGGAATTGTGCTGCCTTAGTCAATTTTTTGAAAGTTATTTTAAAAATGAGTTATCCACCACCATAAAAGAAACTGATGGAGTCTGACTGGAGACTGAAGCATACAGTTTTTCACATTATTTTCTTAATGAGTTTTTTTTCTTGCATAAGCATCCTAAGTCTTCCTTCACAAGATGGCAAACACAGAAATATGAATTGCATGATAGCATATCATATTACCTGATGTCTTGGCGGGGAGGAGAGGAAGAAAGGGAAGAAACATAGATTGCAAAATTTCAGAAAACAATTATTAAAATTATATGATAAGAAAAATATAATTTAAAAAAGTAAGTTGATGATGATGATGATGATGTTATATCTGAGGAAAATGAGGTCCAGAGAGGGCAAAATCCTTTCCTGTGGACACAAAACTGTTTGTGGTTTTCTCTGACAAAGAAAGTCTAAGCTTATTTCTAAGAAATAGAGTTATTTCTTCTCCTATGAAACTACCTACAAAGAACAAATATTTATACTCCTTATAGTAAAAAGTAGAAGACGCAGAGGGAAGAGCAATGGTCTTTGAGTCAGAACATGAGTTAGAATACTGATTTGGATACTTATGAGTTGTACCTTAAGCAAATCACTTATATCCTTCATCTTTAACATGGAGATAAAAATGTCTACTTTTCCTCTCCATTAGTTGTGTGAAAAGCAAAGAAAAGAACATGTAAAGTATCTTATTGTACACATATATATTATAATTGTACTTATAGCATTATATGATTGCTCTCTGTTAATATCAGTCCATGAGACGACAATCCACTAATTGTTTTAATTGGGTATTTCCCCTTACATTTTGGGTCAAACTCTTTTAAAATTGAAATCGAGCCATGAAGCAAGGTAAAGGGGCTGCATATTTTCAAATGGACACATTACATACCACGCAGATTAACCTTAGAGAACCAACATCTCTACCTCAAAAATGTAGAGATACCAAGTTTGGGAGGAAGATGATGAACATTGCCTTGTGAGGGTTGTTGGAAGGAAAATATGAGTTAAGAAGTCAACTCTAGCTTGAGAACAAATTTGGTGACTATGTTCATTTTGCTTCACCCAGAACCGCTAAAATGTCTTATAAATGCTTACAAGTCTATTAAAACTAGATGGTAAATTAATTATACTGATTAAGAAGCCATTAATTATCAAGAGTATTATGGAAGCAGAGGAGATAGAACCCATGAATGTTCTTGTCTAAATATGCAGACATATAAAGAAAACAAATGTTTTTGTTTTTGTTTTTGTTTTTTCCTTAGGGGTCCCTGAGATGCAAATTACATTAAGATAGTTAAGTATTTATTTATTTTTAGGTTATGTTTAAATGGTGCTCTATTTTACATCATAGTCATTTCTGTGTGAATTAAATATCAAGTGACCCCAATTCTAGGAAGACTCACCTCATGGATAAGCACCATTGGGTCATGTATTTTAATTTGCCAACTTCGCAGTATGGTTCCTGATCAACAGAATTCAATATATGTGATGTGTTGTCTGCTAAAGTGGGGATTGAAGTAAAACCCTGGTCAATTAGATAATCTGAGATGGAGGGATTAAAATTATGGTTAAAAGGCCAATCAGACAAGGGTGTGGGTCAATGCCTTTTTTTTTCTTGTGGTATCAATGATCTCCTCTCTCAGCCAGCTTATCTAACCTCAGGATCTTTCTCTGCTGAAAGCCTGGGACAAAGCTATCTATTTGAGCGATTTCAGAAAAGCTATCACTTTTCACAGGAGCAGCAGCAGTTGCATCTGTGCAACCTGAACATGAAGTCAAAGAGAGGCGAAGTAGCTTGGAGAACTTCTAGTTTGACTGCTCATTGTCTCTCTCACTTTTACTAAAAAATAATGGCATTTTAAAGCATAAAATCTCCAAGATTAATTTTAATTATAACACTTCCAGATAGAACCAACATCTCCACCAATGAAACATCTCTTAAGCTCTTAAACTTTGATGGATCTGTAATCTTACAGAGCTCTCAATTACCCCAATGTGATACAGGCTATAACCCAGCTGTGTCTACCATGTCTATGTGATGCTCTTACATTCCCTGCCCAAAGTTTACCACAGAGTATTCACCTTTGTAGACTTCAATATAAAAGAGACCAATGCAATAATGCAAAGTTTGATTCCAAAAATAAATATAATTTTCTTAAATTCATTTTCCCCAATTATATGTAAAAGCAATTTCCAACATTTTTCAAAGAACATTGAGTCTCTATTTCACTCCTTCCTTCCCTTCCCACCCCTCTCCTCTTATTGAGACGGAAAACAATCTATTATGGATTTTACATTTGCAATTACATAAAAAACATTTTCCATTTTAATCATTTTGTGGAAAGAAATGAAAAAATTTAAACTGAAAAAAATTATGAGGTCTGGATTCAGACTCTGTTAGTTCTTTTTCTCTGGAAGCAGATTGCATTTTCTATCATGAGTCCCTTAGAATATTTTTGGATCATTGTTTAGATGAGAATAGCTAAGAAAATTCACAGTTGTTCATTTTAAAGTATTCTTGTCATTATGTATGCTGTTCTTTTGGTTCTGCTTATTTCATGCTGCTTCCATTCATGTAAGTCTTTCAAGGTTTTTGGGGGTGCCTTCCACTTGTCATTTCTTATAACACAATAGTATTCCATTACAATCATGTCCTATAACTTACTCAGCCATCCCGCAATTGAGGGATAACCTTTAGCTTTCTAATTCTTTGCCCCTACAAAAAGAGCTTCTTTAAATATTTGGAATCATATAGATTTTTCTCCTCTTTGCTTTTTATCTTCTTGAGATGTAACCCCTGTAAGAGTATTGCTGGGCTAAAGGGTATATACTGTTTTATAGTCCTATAAGCATAGATCCAAATTGCTCTCCAGAATGATTGAATCATTTAACAATTCCCCCAACAGTGCATCAATTTTCCTAAATCCCCTTCAAATTTTGTAATGTTCCTTTTCCTTATCAGACTAGTCAATCTGATAGGTACAGGGTGGTTCCTTAGAGTTGCTTTAACTTTCATTTCTATAATTAATAATGATTTAGAACATTTTTGGCATGAGTATAGAAAGATATAATTACTTTGGCTGAGAACTCTCTGTTCATATCCTTTGACCCTCTATCAATTGGAGAATGCCATGTAGTCTTACTTATTCAACTCATTTTCCTAGATATTTGAGAAATGCAGCTATTAGAGACTTATAAAACTTTTTGCACCATTATTACTGTGTATTAATTTCCATCCTATTTTCCCCTGTTTAGTTTCTGACCACTACTTTCCGCAATTTATTTTCTCTTTTATGAGACCAAGCCCCCTTCTTTTATCATTTTCCACTCCTATTTTCCTAAGGGGCAAAAAATTTCTATACCCCATTGATAGTGTATGTTCTTCACTCAATGAGTCAATTCTGATGAGAATAAGTTTTACATACTTTCCTTCCCATCTCTTCTGCTTCCTCTCTATTATAAATTATTTTTCATAATCCTTTTATGGGAGGTAATTTACTCCATTCTATTTTTCCCTTCTCCCTCTTTCAAATGAATTTCTTTTTCCTATGTCTTCATTTGTTTTTATATCATCCTATTATATTCAACTCAAACTCTCACCTTCTGTCTATGTATATTACTTCTAACTGCCCTCAAATGATAAAGTACTTTGGAATTATAAAAATCACATGGATTTCAAAGGTAATCTACTAATGCTTAGATTATTTCTCCTAGATTCATTTTCCAGGTCATTTTTCCCCCAATGAAATATTTAAAATTTTTCTTCTTGCTTTTCTTCTTTTTTTCTCTTTTATTGTTTTCTAATGTCTCATGGAGTCATTAGCTTCCACTTGCCCAATCTGAATTTTTTTAAAATGATTTTCTTGAGTGGGCTTTTGTACCTACTTTTCCATTTAGCCAATTCTACTTTGTAGAGAGTTCTTTTCCTCAGTGGATTTTTGTACCTATTTTTCCAAAGGACCAATTCTGCTTCATAAGATGATCTTGTCTTCATTGGATTTTTATTCCTCTTTTACCAAATAGCCTATTTTGTTTTTTAAGATATTAATTTCTTCAGCATTTTTGTGCCTGTTTCACAAAGATGTTAACTACGTTTTCATGATTTTCCTGTTTTATTAATTTCTTTTCCAATTTTACTTATACTTCTCTTATTTGACTTTTAAAATCCTTTATGGTCTCCCTCATTAATTCTTTTTTGTGTTTGAGAGCAATTTATATTTTTAGAGGCTCTGGATGCAGCAGTATTGACTTTTTTGTTTTCTTCTGAATTTGTGTTTTCGTGTTCCCTATCAGCAATATAATTTTCTATGTCGAGTTTCTTTTGTGTGTGTTTGTGTGTGTTTGCTCATTTACCAGTCTATTTTTCTTTTCCTTTAATTAAAAAAATATTAAAGTTGGACTCTGCAAACGAAGTGTAGGGAGCACTGTTCTAAGCTTCAAGTTCTTCGAGCAACTACCTTCAAAATTGGCTCTGGGAATCTGCTTTGGGTTCTTTCAAGGTGGTATGATGAAAGGATAGTTGTGTTTAATACTCTCCAGGCTTGTGCTCTGATCAGGGGATAACCATAAACATTCTTTTCCACCTTGAAACTGAGACTTGGGTTTCTTCTTCCCCTGTGCCCATAAGCATGCTGCAGGACTATTTCTTGGATCTGTGTATGGGCAGTGCAACAAGAGTCTTGTACTTAGAACCAGTAAAAGGACCCCTGAAATTTTCTTCTATACAATTGTCTGCCTTCCCCATTCCCTGTTTCTGTTTGTGGCTGAGAGTTCCTGAAGCCTTTACTGTTACTTACAAGGCCTATTGCCAAGGTGGAGTCACCCTAGCACATAGCTTTGCACTCTACTTCCACCTTGGTGTACTAGATCTCTTGTTCTAGCCTTCTAAGTTGTTTTGTGTGGAAAAATTACTTTGCCTCATCTTTTTGTGATTTATGCAGCTCCAGAATTCATTCTGAGACATTATATCATAGTTTTTGGAGGGCAGTTTGGTAGAGATCCATTGGCTCCATGTACTTTCTCTGCCCTCTTGGTTGTGCCCCCTTGTAAATATCATTTTTGAGACATATTTGATATTTCCTTTTCATGTTACCAGTATAATTTTGGGAAATTCATGTAATCATATAATCTCCTAGGAGCTTTTGTCGTATTTATAAAATTACAAAATTATAAAATGGACTACATGCTCTTTGGGGGTGTTTCCACTTCTTATTATCTTATTAAGCTAAGGCTAAAATTGAGTATCTATTTTCATGGCAAATAAGTAGTAGGATAAGGATTTTCTTTTTTTTTTTAAACCCTTAACTTCTGTGTATTGGCTCATAGGTGGAAGAGTGGTAAGGATGGGCAATGGGGGTCAAGTGACTTGCCCAGGGCCACACAGCTGGGAAGTGTCTGAGGCCGAATTTGAACCTTGGACCTCCTCCAGTCTCTAGGTCTGACTCTCAATACACTGAGCTACCCAGCTGCCCCCAAGGATAAGGATTTTCATATCCTATTTTCTACATGTAAATATTGGATTTGAGTTCTAAATCTTAGGATCACAGATGTATAATTGGAGATGAAATTCAAAGTTCTACACTCCAATGCCCTCATTTACAGATAAAGAAAGTAAAGCACCAAGGCATTAAATAGCTTTTTCAAAATCATACAACTAGTAAATGTCCGAGGTAGGTTTTTAACTCAAGTTTTACAAACTGTTTAGTGCCCTGTGGTCTTAAGGCAGATTCAATAAAATTCAGAAAATACCACCATCCATTATAAGGAAACATGGAGCTCAGAATAAGACATTAAAGGAAGATATTTTCATTGAGGGGAGATGACAAAATATAGGGCCCAAAAGGAAGATGATGGAAACTGGTCAGAACTTCTATGATCTCAGATGGAACTGGCTACTTCATTGGGATGTGGTACCCTCCCCCCCCCCCAAGACCATTAAATTCTAGTGGATTTTTAATATAGTTATTCTCTATGTCTAGGAGGACCTGGCATTAGGGAAAGGCAGCAGGAACCTGGGAAACTACTGCTGATTCATGCTAGTAGAAGGAGGGAAGTCTTTGGGAGAAATGGAAGCTAATTGATTGATTCTCAAACGTTGGGTGTTGGGTAGGGGAGCAACTTAGATCTAACACTTCTTGTCTTATTCTAGTCAACTGATTCAGGATTTATTTATTTTTTTTTAGCTTCCTGGGAATCTCATGACTTAGCCAGTAGAGAGCTTATCATTTTCCTTACACCACATATCAATTCCTGTTTGTAGTTATGTTCCAAATTAGGATTTTGACAGAGAGCTGAGATATAATTTAAGATAATCTAAGTTCAAATCCTCCTTTTTTATTTTAAATTCAAAGACATTTCATTTTCCCAATTACATGTAATAATGATTCTCAACGTTTTTCAAAATATTAAGATATTAATTGTCTTCTCCTCTTACCCCTCTTCAAGATGGTAAGTAATTTTATCTATTATCATGCAAAACCTACTTCCATATCGGTCATTGTTGTAAGAAAATATTCATATAAAACCTAAACCCCAAAACAAAACTGTAAACAAACTAATATGAAAGATAGTATGCTTTGATTTGCATCTGATTCCAACAGTTCTTTCTCTGGAGGTAAATAGCATTCTTTGTCATAAATCCTTCAGCATTATTCCAGATCATTGTATTGCTGAGAGTAGCTAAGACTTTCATAGTTGATTATCATACAATATTTCTGCTACTATGTACAAAGTTCTCCCAGTTATGTTTATTTTGCTCTGCATGTAGACATTGTAGCCTTTTTTATTTGAAAAATTTTATTTAATTAATCAATTTAGAATATTTTTCCTTGGTTACATTGTTCATATTCTTCCCTCCCCTCTTTCCACTCCTTTCCTATAGCCAAGGAGCAATTCCACTGGGTAGCTTTTTCTAAGATCATCCTACTCATCCTTTCTTGTAGCACAACAGTATTCCATAAGTAACATAGATCACAATTTGTACAGCCATTCCCCAACTGATGAACATTTCTTCAATTTCCAATTCTTTGTCACCACAAAAAAATCTGCTATAAATATTTTTATAGAAGTAGATCCTTTCCCCTTTTTATGATCTTTTTGGTATACTGACCCAGTGATTATATTACAAGATCAAAAGATATGTGCAATTTTATAGACCTTTGGCCATAGTTTCAAATCCTACTTCTAAAATATACCAAGGATATTAATTGCCTGAACCATGGACAATTCTATTAGACTCTAAGTTATAGAGCCCAAGGAAAGGAAGCAGCTCAATGCTGGATGGGGTTCTAGATCTTGAAAGCACAAACCCAGTTTAAAAAAAAAAACATATATACAGGTGGCAAGTAGGTGACTCAATGGATTGAGAACAAGGACTAGAAATGGGATCTCCTGGGTTAAATCTGGTCTCAGGAACTTCCTAGCCCTGTGACTCTGGGCAATTCACTTAAGTCCCACTGCCTAGCCCTTATCACTTTTCTACCTTGGAATCAATCCATAGTATTGATCCTTCAATGGAAGGTAAAGATTTTTATTTTTAAAAAAAGCATACCAAGAAAATCCATAGAATAATAAATCTTGTCAATGAAATGTAAACACATAAGAGTCCTCTTCACAGAAAGAAGCCCAGCATTTAACCTTATTAATATAAATAGGCTTATGCATACATACTGCAGTTGTGTGATATTTGGGCTACTCTAACCAAAAACATATATATTAGATTGATCAAATAAGGTCAAAATGTCTGCAGGTATAACTTATTATTTTGAATTTATTTTTTATCATGCATTTTTGGGGCATAAAAAGTATGCCTTCCAAAGGATAAGAATGAATGATTTGGAAAAAAATAATTTTTTTCTTTTAATCTCTATGATATAACATAAAAAATTCACATATAATATGCTTAATAAAAGGTATTTATCATTTATCATTGCTATTTATGTATTTATTATATTTATTATTTATATATTTTATCTATTATATTTGTTTATAAAATTGTTGAATAAATTCATCAAGCACTAAGTGTGGTAAATAGAACACTAGGACTGGAGTCAGGAAAACTTGTATGCAAATCCAGCCTCAGACACTGGCTTTGAGACCCTGGGCAAGTCACATAATTTTTGTTTTTGCTTTAGTTTCCTCACTTGTAAAATGAGAATAATAACAGCACCTACCTGATAGAGTTGTGTAGGGAATCAAATGAAATAATTATGAAGTGATTAGCAAAAACTGACCCATAATAAGTAAGCACTGTATAACTTTTAAAAATTATTGTGATGCTAGCCATTGGGATAAAAAAGTTTCATTCCCCTCTAAAGCCTGTTCCTGACTTCCAAATTATGCCTTTACCCCTATTCTTCTCATAGAACTTCCCTCAGCAACTGCATTCTCTTCTTCTTGAAATATTCAAACCTGAAACATCCCTCTGCAAATTCTTTCCCTTTTCCTCTTAAGTGAGTTTCTCCTGGAGCCTGCATTTTGTGGAGGGCTCAAGTAAGCTTTCATTCCCAACCTCTCTGTCTTTCTGACTTTTAGACTTCAAAACTATGACCCCACTGAATATAGAGATGATACCCCATCCTTTTTCCCTCAAATGTGTTTTTTCTCACCTCCCTATTGTGTGTTGTCTTCTGCCATTAGAGCATAACCTTCCTGAGGACATAAGCTGTTTTTACTTTCAACTTAAACAAAGTGTTCCAAAAGTTTCTATGCAATTTTAGGCTTGAAACTGTACTATATCTTTTGGGATACCTTGTATTTATATTCTTTTTACTTAGCACAGTATCTGGTACAGATTTCTCATTAAATATTTGTTTTCTTCTTTCCTCCCCTCTGTGTGCTTATATTCTATTCACAATATTGAATATGGGGAGAAACCATCAATTAAACCCACTGCCTAAACTTGAGAGTAATCGGGTAAATTTTGGAGAGTTTAAAATTTTTGCTTTTAAAGTAAACAGCTTCAAAGGAGGAGAAAACTTAGTTTAATAACTATCTTCAGGATCAGATAGACTGACTTTTATCCTAGGCTTGCTTGATGGTTTGACTGACTTCAGGTTTTTTAATATTTAAAAACAGCTTTAATCCTTCATATCAATTACTGTTTCTTCTGCTGGCTGCACTCAGATTCATTTGAGTATAGAAGCAGACATCCTCAAAAGATATTTGCTGTCAGAGGGTTTGCTTCCCTTTTCTGAGCTAATTTTATTCTTTTTCTGCTTACTAACTCAACCTTACTGTTTTGGCAGATGTAATGATGGTAACTTAGTTATCTAAAAATTCCTAAATTATCTATCCGCAAATAGCAAGTAACAATATAATTATTATTGAAGAATATTTTCCCACCTACTGAGCAATTTTGTCTTAGTTTATTACATTTATTATATGAAGTTATCTTTAAAAATACATCTAGGTGATTAGGCATTTCAAGGGATTATAAAAGCGATTAACTCACATCACTAGATGAAACTAAAAAAAATGGGGAGGCAGGCAGGGGTAGGTACACTTCTTTGACTTTACCTTTCTCTCAAATTATCACCCTATATTTCATCAATATTTCATTGTTAAAAATCTTAGAAAGGATCTACTCTCCTTGTCTCTAGTACATTTTCCCCATTGCCTTTAGAAACTTTAGCAGACTTTTTTTTCTGCCTAAGGGTAATGGGTTATACAAAGATTTTTTTGGGGGTCTTCATATAACCTCGATGCAATTGACTGCTAAGTCACAGAATCACAGAATCTGAGCTGGAATGGACATGAGATGTCTTCTGATACAACCAACATCTGAACAACATTTTCTTCAAACAATAATCAACATAAAGCCATCCATCCTGTCTTTGTTTGAAGTTCTCCAAGGAGCAGGAACCATTCTTTTCTGATGGAAAATATATCACATTTTCCCCAGTTATAGTTAATATATTCCTTACATTAAGCCAAGTCTTTATTCCATGTGATTTTTCTTCACATAATGTAAATTCCATTCCTATTCTGAACTGTCATATTCCCTAATCTCTTTTTGCTATCTTTCATCTAGTTATATTCAGGTTGGCCACCTCCTATTCCCATCTTTAAACACATTTCCTCACCTCCAATATTTGTAAAACTTCTCTTCCTTGAAGATTCAGTTTGGATGCCACTTCTTTCATGAAGCCTTCTGGGATATTTTCTCTTGGAAGTGTTTTTTTTTCTAGAATACTTTATATATCACACTCTATCCTATATTGTTCTTATGAGTTTATAGGATATACTTTCCTGAAAAAATAAAACTACTAGGAGTCAAATAATGGGTCTATAGAAACCATACAGTATAATTTTCTGTCATTATTTAACCTTAGGGATAATTTCTCCTTTTCCCCTTTCTAGCCTAGGAATGTGTATCTGAGCAAGCTCTTTATGTATTAGCTGTTAGGTAGTTAGTTTTGTTTATGAAGATTATTCAAAAAGAAGTATGAACACATATGCTGAATAGAGAGCAAGCACAGACAATTTCTAGAGGTTACAGCAAGTTCTAGATGAAAAACTGATCTTATGTTCCCACTGCATATAATATAGGCTTTTAATAACTAAAAAACTGGAATTAGATTGCATTCTATTGTTTTCCCCTCCACATTATTTTTAATTAATTTTTTTTAATTTTTAAAATTTAAACTTATTTCTAAAAATTTGAAATTCAAAATTCAAAATTAAATTTTTAAATTAAATGTTAAATTCAAATCAAATATTAAGATCATACGTCTTCAAACTTGTACTGACGGTACATTTTTACATCTTAGTCTACTGAGGATGGAATAGCATTACTATTCATATATTAAATAGCATGTCTTCACATTTAAAATTTAATAGATTTTTAAAGTCAAATGTAAGGTACGAGATATTTGATAATTCAGGGGAAGGCAATATCTATAGTTGAACACATCTGTGTATCTTAATAGCTTAACGTTTGACAGTCAAAGATTATTAATTCTATAAAATATGATGTGGCGTTCTTAAGTTGTGATGATTATACAAGAAACCACAATGATCTACCTTTTAGTAATGGAAAGTCAATATCTTACTCAAAGAATTGTTATTAATCTGTTTAACAATTGGACAATTATGTAATTGAAGTTGAAAATGCTTAATTTTCATATAATTCAGGAAATCCACTTAAGCCATTGTTTTGGGAAAGCTAGAGCACATTGGTTAATAAATATGAATTTGTAAACCAAGTGCATTTTTTGTCAAAACATTTATAAGAGAGAGGGCTCATGTTTGAAACAGTTCCACATATGTTCAATAGTTGTCTCCCAGTCTGTGGCGAATTTCAGTTTTTTGCCTTGAAGAACGGCAGAAGAGGCATCATTAGTTTCTTTTTCACCTACTTGTCTCCGAGAGAAATCAAGAAGTGGGAGCAGAGGCTCTTCTGATCTCTTTAGAAAGAGGAGATCCAGACTAGAACTGTATCTATATGCTCCCTTACAATATTATTAATCTAGGGGATATAATAAGTTTCAATTTAATTTGTGATTCTTTTTTCTCATTTTTTGGGGAAAAGAAAAGCCAATCTTCTTTATAGAGGACTTATTCCATTCTTCACCTAAGATGAGTTCCAAAGGGACACCTAGGGAACAAATAATGGTAATAATAATAATGGTAATAATAATAATAATAATAATAATAATAATAATATCATCTAAAATAAATCAAAGAAGGTACACGTAGGAGAATATATAATACACAATCACAATATAGTTTGAAGGAGCTCTCCCACAGGGAGAAAGATAACTCATCCAATTGAGAGAGAGCCTTAGATCTCATTCAAGTTGAAGTTCTGCAAAATCTCAAGGGTAGCCAACTGGGGATAGAGACATGAAGGAGAATGGCAGCTGTTCTCATCTTCCTAAAATTTTAATGTGTTTGTTTTCTTTTGTTTTGTTTTCCTTCAGCATCTTGAAGTGGAATTGGCATTGACCATCTCTCTCCTGAAAGCTAGAAGCCAGAAACAAGCTCCTAAAACAATTTGAAACTTGAAAAAAATTAGGGCTCTCCTGATTACTCCAATTCTGTCCTTCCCCTTTTCATCTCTGCTAATGAGGACAGAATCCCATACCAATCGACTTTGGGATAAGAGTTATACATATGGCATATTACAGTCATCTGGAAATGTTCTTGCAAACTTCTGTCATTTAATTAGAAGATTTTAGAATAATCTTAAAAATGATATTGATTCCATCACTTTCCCTGTTCTCTATTATTACTTGCATCCCTATTACTTTTTCCAGATGGATGGTCACCACTACATTCCTTTCTCCTTTATTTATGGTAATTTTTAAAGTGCCCAAGAAAACAATGGAAGATTTTTCCTGAAACAGACATCTTCCTGTTGGTTAAAAAATTAAAAAAACAGATTTCTTTAGGCTATCTAGTCACCAATATTACACTTTTCTAAAATTTCCTGGATTTTGTAATCTATTTATTCTAATTGTTTTTCCTTTGCTACTTTTTTTTTATTTAATTCTTCCATCTCCAATAGATACCATACTAAATTGCATCTTACTTCAGTCTTAGGAAGATAGTAAAAAAAAGTCTGTCCAAAAACTCTACACCTCCTGACATTAAAAATGAAGATTATTCTGAAACCCATTGATTGCATTACAATATATTTCTTGAAGAAATCCTTTAAAATTTAATAGAACCTATATAGTATTAGCTCTAGGAAATATCACAGAGTTTCCCTTAAACAGGTATTCTTGTACTTTTTTCACCCTCCTACATCTAGTCATTAAGACTCTAATGCCATACCTCTAAGTCCTTAGGCAGTCAACTATCTATCATCTATCTATCTATCTATCTATCTATCTATCTATCTATCTATCTGTCTATCTATCTACCTATCTATCTACTTTTATCTGTCCTTCTATCTATGTATCTATCCATCCATTTATCTATCTATCTCTCTACCTCTCTATCTCTCTATCTCTCTCTCTCTCTCTCTCTATCTCTCTCTCTCTCTCTATCTATCTATCTATCTGTCTGTCTGTCTGTCTGTCTGTCTCTATCTAATCTCTCTCTCTTTCTTTCTCTTTTCAGACACATACACAAACAAAATGTCACATCTCACTTCTTTAGGCAGTATCAGTGTAAGTTTCCCTCATAAGATCAATTTATTTGTGCTAAACAGTACCAAAAAATAATTTTGACCAAGCCACTTATTTTATTGAACAACAAACTGAGTCCAAGAATGAGGAGTTGTCAAAATAACTACATTTAGTAGCTAATAGGACAGAGAACAAATTAGGTGATCTAATCATATAGCTTCCATTCCATAGAACCCTAGGTTACAGGAAGATTTTTTTTGGCTAGGCATTAGTGATACTAAGATAAAAATAAATTGTTTTCCATGTTCCAGATGTTTCTTTTTAGTTTTGATTTTTAACTTAGAGGAACTAGCATTTGTAGCTTTTATTATAACATGCTAATTAATTTTCTACCTATATGAAACTGCAATGATATTAATTTTTATGTAATAAGCTATACCTGGTTTTTCTACTATAATCTTATGGAAGTAATACCCACATGTACCACCTCTTCTGAAGGATGAGTGAATCATGTAGTCAGTTAAAATAATTTTCTTGTGGTATACTCAAATAGAAGCATATCTTTGCAGGCCACATACTGACTTAGAAAAACTACAAATTAATACCATCAATGTTGTAGCCTATATTTATTTTCATAATTTCCCAAATTATAATTTATTCTGCCTGGCACTCTTGGAAGTTTCTCAGGCTGCTTCTGGTCTTCTGGTCATGACTCTCACACCTCTGTTAAGGATGAATGCACAACTCTCTTGTTCTCCAGTCCCTGAGCCTTCTACTGACGAATTATGCCTGAGTAATCTATTGTATAAGATCTTAAATCACCAATAGAAATTACTCAAAATGCAAAATTTGATTAATTAATTAGTTCCACACCTCCAACCTCATTTATTATAAAAACAAAAACTTTTTCTCCAAAGGCTACATTTTTATTTCTCTGTCTTATATTCTGAATTTATGAGTTTAGATTTTCAGCAATAGTAATGATCATGTAAATTATGAATGGTAGATGGTCATTTAAATAAGATTTTACTTGTGAGGAGAGATATAGTCAGAAAAATTTCTCACTTTGTGTGATTTGCCTCTTAGAGGGAAAAGGGGAAAGAAGAAGGTCTTGATTATACTTCCTCTAACATAAAGTTACTAAATAAATATTATTTATATACATAATATTTATTTAGTAACTCTATGTTCAATGAGAAAAAGAAAAAGATATATATATATAAGTATATGTATATATATATATATATCTTTTTCTTTTTCTTTTTCTCATTGATATCATTGGCTATCTTTTGTAACCAATGAGTACATTATTAAAATAATATTTTAAAGACAATACATATGATTAAAAAGAAACTAATTACATTGTGATCCAGTTTTATATTAAATAATAGACCTTAGATTAAGTATACCTGCTCTAACACATTGCCAGCTAGCATCTACTCCATAACACTGGCATCACTGTAAAGGAATTCAGATCTCTTCAAAATTCACCTCTTAAAAGACATTTTTCATCTGTTCTCAGAAATGTCAGTTAACTGTTTATCGCTCCTCAGAAGAAAGTAGTTGGCTTAGTTCTTCTCAGGAAAATTGTTAAATTTTCTCAGTTTCCCTCAATAATCTTCCTGAGAATGCCTTCTTCACAGAATAAGTTAACTCAGTTCAATTCTTGTCAAGAAGGAAAGATAGATAAAAATTCCGATCCTCTTGGGAACAGCAGTTAAACTCAGTTCTCACCGAATGTCTTATCGATCTCTCTCCAAGACATCTGTCCAAGACAGTTAACTCTCCAAGTTCCATTTGCAGTTCACTGCTGAAGTCCCTTCAGGAATCAGATTGTATCACTCCTGTCTCAGTGCCTATTATCAATGCCTTCCTATTACAGTAAATTTCTAATTCCCAAAACTCCTTGTGTGTGAGAATAGCACATTCTCTGAAATGTCTGTGGGAATGGGTACTTAGTTTGGGGTTATTTTATGTGGCACTTTAAGGTCTGGATAATTCTTTACACAAATTATCTCATTTTCAACTGACCTCCATGCTGTAAGTTATCTCCAACAGGTATTTTCATCTCTGCTTTTCAGATGAGGAAACTGAGGCTTAGAGAATTTAAACTTCATCATTAGGTATAAAAGCTAATATTTGACTCCAAAGCTTCCTAATATCAATGTCATTTCCCTCATTTCAACTATATTTCTAAAATATAACTATTTCGTTGTCATAATTCTTGGGGTCCTACTCTCAATGATGTCAATTGATTAACCAGTTCCATATTCACAAATAGTAAAAGTTTTTGACGTCTTGAAAAATTACAAGTCTATGAATGAGTTTATGTTAGGAATCTTAAAATATACCTAGCAGGAAAATAATTTTGATTATTCTTTGCTTCTCTTTAGGGATCCTATTTAAGTGGATTGATTAGAGTTTTTATTGACTGCAAGCCATCTTAAAGATGGTATATTCCAACCCATTCATTTTTCAGATGAGGTTACAGAGACTCAGAGAAATAAGTTGAAATTGAAGGCCAGTGAAAAAAGTGCTGAATTTGAAATAGAACACTGGATTCCAAAACATGGCTTTACCACTTTATTATTGACCTTGAACAAATTAGTGCCTTTCCATCTCTGCTTCCTCATCAGAAAACGATGGAGCCAGACTAGATAATCTTGAAGGACATTTCAAATTTTAATTTATGGTCTTAAGGTTACAAAGAACTTGAATTTGAACCCAGGTCCCTTGATTACTTTCAAATGACCAAGCATACTGCCTAAAAGAAGGGTTATCCCTCTATTAGAATAGCTTATTAAGTTGACAATGGGCCCTCAATCTATTTCCCAAGAAAATGATTATATAATTTTGCACAAAAATATTTGCACAGAAAAGAAACTGATTATTGTATTTGCACAAAAAAATTTACACATTAAAAAAGATAACAGCATGTTGTCAATATGGGTCTGGATAAAGAACTAGCCACAGTTTGGAAAGGCACAAGCAACACCAAAAGGTTATGTGATTTCTGAAATTAATACCATCTGACCTGGATTTCTCCATTTTTTAAAAATTTCGGCAGGTAGAATTTGAAGCTAAAAATCTTCCCTTGCTATGTAGGGCAAGTGATTTTCTGGGAGAGCATATTTAGGACTATTGACATCTTATTCTCTCAGTGTCATTCATCTGGGATGGGGTTTTAAATGGTCCTGGAAGCAACAGCAGCCCTAGAGCCAGAGCTGAAGGATTAGCAGTGACAAAATGAATCCTGCCTTTGCCCTCCCTAGACGTGGCAATAACTGGTTCTGGCAGCACGATTTCTACCTAGGTCAAATCGGGAGGATAAGAGGAGCTACAATTTGCCTTTTTTTGAATTCCAGAGACATTTTTTAGAAAGAAAAGCTCTTTCAAAGCACTTTTCTAAGAATGAAAGAAAAGGAAAGGAAAGGGCATACAAAAATGTCCTTTTAGGAAAGACCAGCCAAACTTCCTGTCACACTCTGATAGAATTCATTGGAGACACTAAAACAGTGCCTGTAATTTCCTCCCTTTACTACCTACTGGCCACCTCAGTCATACAATTGGTGGTTTATATACGCTAGTAAGTTGAGTGAAAATTTAAATAAAGGCAATGTGGAAGGGAAATTGTTGGCTAGAGAAGAAGGGGTTGGCATTGTAATAAAGAATTCAAATTAGCCATCAGTTTTAATTAGCAAAACATAGTTCATGGAGAATAGGAGAGCCTTAACAGCAATGGGAAAGGAGATAATCAGAAGATTGAGGAATGGAGACTAGAAAGGATTTTTGTTGTAGTAAATTAAAAATGAGCTGTAATGCCCTGGTCTTAGGGATTTTGCTCATTTATTCAACTTCACAAGGTGGAAAATGACAGAGTAAGAATTTTGAATCTCATTGCTATACTAAATCCTACCTATGTGACCTAGGACAAGGCATTGAGTGCCTCTCTGGAAGCCAGAAAGGTTCAAGTTGGAAAATGTCTCAGATTTGGCTGTATAACACGAGGTGCTTAATTTATCTGAATTCCTAACATGACTGGTACTTACTACTTCTGTGACCTTGCGGAAGTCACTTAACAGCTCTCCTTCTCTTTATTCTAATCTGTAAATGATAGAATTGTTGAACTAAATTGTTATTGAGGTTCCTTACAAAATTAAAGCTCTGATTCTATGAACTATATGAATTTCAGTTTCCCCATCTGTAAAACGAGAGGATTATGCTCATCTATGTCACACTGCTACTCAGTAGACATCTGTGGCTCCCTGTTACTTTTTGGATCAAATATAAAAAAGGTCCTTTAAGGTATATAAAGGACTAAGCAATTTGTCCCTTACTCCTTATCCAATCTGCTTATTTTTTTAGACCCATTCAAGCCATCCATAATAAAACATCTATAACTATAATAAAACTGGTTTTCTTATTTTCATGAAATATTCCATCTAGAGGCATCTTGATTGTGAAATGGTACTCAAATATCAGCAATATAATCCCTTCTCATTTCCTGTTTATTTTTAAAGACTGACATCAAATACCAATTTTATGAGGAGACTTTTGTTAGTCTCCTCCACTTTTCTCTAACTAGTGCTTTATTTCTGAAGTCATCTTCAATATTCTCTGCATATATTTATATGTATTTAGTGACTGGCACATTGCTCCTCCTCCTCAACATTAGACTAGGAACTCCTTGAAGACAGTAAATGCTTCTCCCTTTTTATCAATACACAGTGCTTGACACAGTTCTTGGCACATAGTACCAATAAATGATTGTTGAAAGACTTATTGATCTCTGGGCTCCATTGTTGCTCAATTGCAATTACAAAAATCTAATATTGTATTTTATCCTCCAATCTTTAACTGCAAATCTTTCCCCAAGTAGGGATTTTGCCCCGATTTACCTGAATTATTACTTCTGTGAGACTCTCTGGGTGCTTTCTGAAAAAGAAATAAAATAAAACAAATTCCATGAAAAAAGAAAACTCTGACTTGATAGAATTAATTGACAAATTGGAGTGAAGGGCAAATTGAAATGTGCAAAATATGGCTTTTATTTTGTTCCAAATACTTCTCCAGGGAACCTTCAAGGCACATTGATATTTTGATAATTCTAATCTTGCTTATCATTTAATACAAATGCTAGTGAATGATTTAGGGGGAGTTTCTTTTTCTTGCTTCTGATAAGTCATCCATTTGCAAAGATAGCAAGGGTAGCGAAAATCTCTCTCCAAAAAATAAAGAATATGAAGCAGCTATTAAATTAAAAAAGAAGCCTGAAATAAATCTGAGAGTTTACATTTAATAAATGACTCAATGAAATCTACAAGATTGGAAGTTTGAGCTCAATGGGTTAGAAGAGAAAGCAAAGGAATATATTTGCATAAGTTTTGCTCTAGAATTAAATTAAATGCTACATCTTCTCAAGGTTCAGGATAAAATCACAGATATATCTGTGATCAGGGAATTGAAATGGATAGCTTTTATTATTCAAGGAGGCAAGACTAAGATATTAATCAGGAAAACCAAAGTGAATGCACATCACTTATTCAGGGGGTATGTGTAGAAAGACTATGAAACATGAACAGGGGAATGCTTCTGTATGAAAATTCCAAGTCCCCTCACTTCTAATACCACTGATGTGTAAATTTCATAGAATTGATATGCTTATTTAATGTGTTAACATCTCCCAACATATTTTTGTACAAGCTGTTTAGGGAATTAAATTTGATGTGATCATTTTTGATAACTTAATTTTCCTTAAGAATTCAGAAAAATATTTTCTAAGTATGGTATTATATGTATATATATTTACAGAAAAATGCTTTAATTTTTTTAATTAAAAATTTTTATAAGTAATCATTGGTCCCAAACTTCAAGCTTTGGCTTTGTGTAGACTGGTTCCAATCTTGGTGACATCATTTAAAAATTATATGACTTGCATTGTTCTCACTCATTGTTTTTTTGTCATTTTTGATAATATAAGAAGAATATAATTCATTTCTTCATTCCATGGAAGTAGTAAAAGAATCCACAGATTTGACATAAACAATCCCATGGTAGGCGACACTAGTATTCTGTTCAATAGAAAGGGTAAAAATAATGTAAAGAACTTGACATTACCCTTAAATAATCAATACCATTATCTTCCTTCTCTGATCAGTTCCCTCCTCTCCTCAGGACCCATAGCATCATACTGCAGAGAAGGAAAGAATAGAGAAGGAAGAGGAGATGAGGGAGGAAGGAAGGAAGGAAAAAAGGAAGGAAGGAAGGAAAGAAGGAAGGAAGGGAGAGAGATAAGGAAAGAAGGGAAAAGGAAAGGAAAAAAAACAAAGGAATAGGGCAAGTAAAGAAATGAAGAAACAAATGAAAGAAATGAGAAGAGAAGAAAAAAAGGAAGGAAAGAAGAAGAGCTATTTTGGTGCTCTACATTCTCTGCTCCAATGTACCAAAAAAATTATAAATGTTTCTTTTTTCCAGGAGGACATCATGTGGAAAGTAGCATTCTTTTAAAAAACAAACAAAAATAGCTTTTTTACTGAGGTACCTGAATGAAGACCTAGATACTGGTTATTGAGTGACAGAAGTAAGCTGTTGTAACATAAAATTGTATAGTAAGCTTGAGTCCTGAAATTCAGAAAAGGAAATTAGAAAGATCCAAAGATTTCCAGAAGAATAATATGTGAAAAATATGCCTGAAATTTCTGAGAATTGATCAAATATGATATAATAATTCCAAGCACAGATTTGGAAACTTTAAAACATATGGTAACAGATCAAAATAGATTCAAGCTAGCCTTAGGATGACAGTATGGTTTAATGGAAAGAGTGTAAGACACCAACTCAAAAAGACTTGGTTTCAAATTCTGATGATCACCAAGTATATGAGTATGGACAAGTCAACTGTTCTTTCTATTTGTTAGGCTGCTTATCTATAAAATGAGAATTTACCTCCTAGAATTTTTATGCGGTCCAAATAAGATACTGCATACAAAGTACTAGGAAATATGAAAATATTATCTAAATGTCAATTATAATCCTGCCAGTCATAAAGCTTTCCTTTTCCATAATTTTATTCACAATAAATTGGACAAAGAAAAATCTAAAGAAAGAAGAAAGAACACTTATGCTAAGAACCAATATTACATTTCAGCAATATGTGAATCATCAGACAAACAGATACCAAATCATCTGGCTCATCTGTGTATTTAATTCCAAACTGCCCATATTATCTCCTTTTAAATAAAGGGTAAACTCTTTGCTGTTTTGCACCAATTTATTAAGATGAATATCTCTTAGGAATACAGAGGGTATCCAGAAAGGAATTGTTTTTCTTATTGTCCTAGGCTGGCGATCTCTGATTAGATCTTTAACTGATTAGTGGTGCCAGGGTTATGATTCCACCAGACAGACCTTGAAAGATAAATGAAATAGAATCTAGCCCCAGGCACTGAATATATGCCACAGAAAATTACATTTTTACATCTTAACTGACTTTAACAATAATTTCTGGGGAAATCTTGTCTAGAATTAAAAAAGGAGGCTTTTATTGGGTATGGATGAAAGAATAAGCATAATTTCCATCTATTTTATAAGGGCCTGCTAAGTTTTTATGACCTAAGGAATAAATCACTGAGTGACTCAGAGGTAGTCTATTGTGGGGAAGTGCTGGGAGAGAAGGTGGAAAGCAAAAGAAAAGTATTGTATGAGAAAATAAGTAAAATGGTATTCACTAAAAATATTATTCAGCAAAAAGCAGACTTGAATACATTGTCCGTGGTTACTAATTCGTATCACAAATGCTGATGGAATGTAGATATGAAATTATTTTCTTCAAAAATATATTTAAAAAGAGTTAATCAAAAGGCCCAGACATCTGGGATTGAATTTTATTTCAAATACCTGCAAGTCGTGTGACTATTGGTAAATCAACTAAGTGCCAAGTGCTCAAGGCACCTAGTTAAAACCATAAATAACTGAGAAGACATAATTGTCATTTGGTAGGAGAAGCCATTTACCAAGACTTCTTTTCAGGATAAATTTCACCAGTAAGTGACAGAATGTAAGAGGCAAGGTTTGGTGGATAGGTTTGCCATTCTTAGTGTAATCACAATATGCCTTGCCTGGAACCTACCCTGGTGGAAGGTTAGTGAGTTTTAATCTAGGAAAGTATGTGAAAAAGTCCCTTTTCCCATTTCAAAACTTTACAGATGTGTGAATATTTGATTACCTTTCCTGTCAGTTGATTGATTGGCGATGGAACATCTTTTCTTTACCTGCTAAGCCAGAATTTTGTGTGCATAAAAACATGTGGGATGGACCAGAAGAACCGTCTCTTTTCCTGGTGGATGTTCAATAAGGAGGAAGAAGAAACGTTAAAACTTTGTATTTAGGGAAAAGGAGCATCAGCAGCAAGAACTTCAGGAACTACCTTAGCTCTCCATTGACTACTATGAGAATATAACACATTTTCCCTCTTTATACCTATTATTTCATCATCTTAGATAAAATAGTGTTAGAGACAAATTAGATAGCATTATGATTTTTTCAAGATTTGAAAAGTCAGAAAGGAATACCCGAGGTCCAGCAATTAAACTCCATAACAGAGTTTATTTTGCTGTAGCTGACAAACCCATTACTGACCCTTAAGGAATAAATGGCTTATGCCATCCAAAAAAGTAAGTTTCATCAAATACCCACCTTTAAGCAGGGAAATGACTTTAAAAATTTTTTAAGGATTTAATAAGCTTTTTCTGACATTTTGGCATCCACGTTCTCTCCCTCCCTCCCCAAGATGGCAGATACCATGATATAGGTTGTACATGTGTTATCATATAATACATATGTCCATGTTCATCATGACATGAATGAAGACATATACTCCTTACACTAGAGAAGTGATCATGAAGGAAATAAACTATAGAATGGGAGGCTTCAATCTGCCTTCAGATTCTGTCTATTCCTTTTATGCTGAAGGAGGAATTATTTTTCCATCAGTTATTTCAAACCCAGAAGCAAACATATGGGAGGGGAAGGATTGGGAACCACCACTTTAAATTTAAGGCTATTCTCCCTCAGAATTCAAGGTGTTTGAGGAAAAGAGGCTGCTAATTTCAGAGTTGGTTATATTTTGGACTTTCCTATAATTTCTAAATAAATATCTTCCCAAAAGCTAATATTCTTTATCAATAATGGATATCTGGATAACTGGAACTTTTTTGGAAAAGTAGCCCTGTTTTAGGGATTAGAGTATGGTTAAGAGAATGATGTCAGTGCACTATATGTCATACATGGGGCGCCATTTCAATAAATAATTGGTCCTTCACATTTCATTTCACATTGGAGGAGTGATTTATTCTATCTTTGTTGATTTCCTCAATTTTCTGGTTTCACAAAATAAACACTGGATTTTTTTCTTTTTATTTTAAATTGCAATTATGGAGTCAGTGCTTTAATTTCTTTCTTATCATTCAGACCAATTTCTTTATGATGACTTTTTCCTGTTTGAAGGCTTTGTGATTATATTGGTTGCAATATTATACCTAATATTAATATGCTAGCTTATGTGAGACCATATTTTGAATCTCTAAAGTACTGAGAATTCCTCATACATGTTCTTTCCCCCCCCCCCATAAAGCAGGCCTGGATTTCTTCCCTTATCATGAAATTCTGACTTAGTAGAATACTTAATAGATAGGATAAGGATTACTTTTTTGACCAGAAGACTTGTAATAATAAATTCCAAGTCATTAATCACTTGGAGAATCCACCCACCCCACTCCCACACATGCTCAGGGCTTATCCAACTCTATTTTTTTCTACTCAAATTGAGCCTCCTTATCTTGTGGTTTTATTAGTTTAGACTTTTCACTAAGTTGACCTTGCAATATTAGAATTATATAATTAAAGCCCAAAAGGGAGCTCAGGGTTCATCTGGTTCAATTCTTCAGTGTAGAGAATAAAGAGCTAGAGGAGAAATATAAATTGTCCCATTCTGTGCATTTATAAAATGGAAAAACTCAGACTTTAACTAGAAAATGTAAGACAATTTTTACTTTGTAGAAAATTGGAAGCTAACTTTACTGTTATGATATTTCTCTAGAAGCTACTGACCTCTCCACTTCTAGGATTTCTGAAGGTATAAAATACTGAGAAACTAAGAAGTAAGAAAATCAATATATTATACCAAATTGCCCCCATGTAGTTCATGTGTACAATGAGAGATTACTTAGATAACCAATGTATCAAAGAAGAGAATTAAAATCAAGGTCAACCTTTGCTTTTGGAAGGAAGTCTTTTGACATAGGTGAAAGTTTTTTTGAGATTCCCTAAGTACTTGATCCACAACATATTTTACAGAACACCAAAATGGTTCAAATTCTAATATTACATTCTATCGGGACATAAGAAAGGATATCAAGGGTGTCTCTTTCCTCCCCTATTTTTATTCCAAAGTTTCACTAATAGTATTTTCTAGAAAAAAAATGCTTCACTTTGATACCACAAGTATTTCCCATAAACACAGATTCCACAGAATTTTCTCATAAACATAATACATATAAACTGTGCAGTTGGAAAATTTGCCACACCTGAGGTACATTCCCAGAATCTTTTTAAGTTACATCCTCATTTGAAGTACAGAAATTTGGGAGATAAATTTGGCTGAAAGCCACACGTACACACATACCCATATACCACTACTTTTCAGATGCTTTCCTTGGAAAGTTGATTATTAAAAAAACAAAGATGGTGCATATTTTAACTTTGATTTTATGTCACTAACATTGATCCTTTATTTGATTAGTGTTGTTAACTCCAATTTATCTTAATGTAATTTTATTTATAATTTCTTTTGCCTAATTTTCTTCATCTTTCATTGAAATAAAAATAAATTTCTCCTGTTTCTCTGAAGTCTTCACCATTGTTATTACTTAATATATGACAATGGTGAAGATTTCAGAAAAATTCAGAGAAAAGTAAAATTCCATTACACGCAACATCCACACCTACTCAGTCATTGCCTACTTTTAGGGCATATATTTTATTTCCAACTTTTTGTTATTACAAATGATTTTGGCAATACATAGCTTCGTATATGTGATACTTTTCTGGTTGCCTTTTCTTTTGACCTTCCTGAAATTAGATATAATAGTAGAATCTCCATGTCAAAGGACATGAACAATTGAATTGTTTTAATATATAATTCCAAATTGTTTTCCAGGAAAACAGAAACAAGTAATCATCCTGGCAATAGTGAGAGAGTGTCCTTTCCTTCCACAGATACTCACCAAGGAATTTTTCCAGCTAACTAGATTTTTTAGGAATTTACAGGTATAAAGTAATTCCTCAGAATGGGTTTCATTTCCTTTTCTGTAGTTATTAGTGATATTGAATGTAATCTAAAATATTTTGCTAATAATGTTTTTGAAAAATGTTCAGAAACTAACTTGTCTACTTGAAAATATTTTAAATATAAATTTGTCTTCATTTTAAATTTCATATAATACATTTACTTAAAATATATTAATATCCCCCAAATCACAATCTATATTATTTTTATGTCAAAATGCACAATTCTTTTTTGTCAAAAAACCTTCATAATTTTCTATAATCTAAATAGATTATTTTGTGTTTTATGATCTCTTCTATCCCATGACATTTTCTGATTTTTTCTCTTAGAAATAACTGTGAAAGATATAATGCCTTTTTATCATTTTAATGACATGACCTTGAAAAGTTAGATCATTTTAAATTTAGATTTTTTATCATGATTTAGGGAGAAGGAAACTTTTATGAATATATGTAACTGGAGGAACATATTTAATTGTTTATTTGCTTGTCTGCCTTTGAGTTGTTTTTTTAACACATTAGGAAAGAATTCTTTCCTAGTATTCTGTTTCATTTGGGGTTATTGAAAAACTTGTGGACTTGTTTTTTTCTAGTTAATTTTTATATTATCAAATTGACTAATTTATCTGTGTGTGTGTGTGTGTGTGTGTGTGTGTGTGTGTGTGTGTGTGTGTGCAGTATGTGATACAATTGATATAGTGGCAAGCCTGGAGTCAGGAAGAGACATCTCTATGAGTTCAAATCCAGACTGTGACACTTCCTACCTGTGAATCTCTGCATTAATTACTTGTCTCAGTTTTCTCATCTGTAAAATGAGCTGAAGAAGGAAATGACAAACAATTCAGGTATCTTGGCAGAGAAAATCCCAAATTAGATCACAAGAATCAGACACAACCGAAAAAATGAAGAGTATGCATATATATTTATATATAATGTACATATGTGTTCATGTGTATATAAATATAAACTAAAGGATTTTTTTAGTAGTTGTATAATTTTACATCTGGTAATACCATATTTTTAATATCTTACAATATTCATCCAAATGAATTTTATTATTATTTTGCCTCATGCTAGAATGTATCCCTTTGGTAATTTGATTTATATAACAGTAAATCAATGATGTAATTTGCAAAACAGTTTTATTTCCCCCTCCTCCCCATTAGCATATCCCAATAACAAACACTGAATAATTCTCCAAATAGAAGGAAGAAAAACAAAAACAAAAACAATTTCTCATGTATGCTCCCAAAGGAAAAACATAGTTTCCTGTCTGTCTGAATTTCTAAAGCCTAGAATAGTGCCTTGATAAAGAATGACAACAAGGCTTCTTTTATTTCTATAAAAATGGCTTTATAGATTTTGTTCCATCATGTCTGACTCCTTGTAACCTCATTTAGGGTTTTTTTTTGTTTGTTTTTTGGCAAAGACACTGAAGTAGTTTGCAATTTCCTTCTTCTGCTTCCTTTGCAAATGAAAAAACTGAGGCAAACATGTTTGAGTGACTCACACAAGATCATAAAACTAAGTATATGAGGCTAAATTTAAACTCAGGTCTTCCTGACTCCAGGTCCAGGGAGCCACCTCACTGCCCTACTTTATAGTGGTTTTTAAATGAATTTTAGGCATGTCTGAATAAGTAAACCACAGATAGTTAATTAGGTTTGTAAAATTACATTTCTCTATCTCTTCCCACATAGATTTTGTTGATAATATAAAGACATGAGAGGAAGCCAAGGATGGTAGATAAGAAAGAAAGATCTTGAAGCCAGGAAGATCTGTGTTCAAACCAGACTTCTGTCACAAGCACTCTGAGACTAAAGAAAACAAGGGTGAAAAGTTCCAAACAACACGGAAACTTTTAAGAAAAGAGCCTAAGCTCTTGGGCTTGGTTTCTCCAGGTTTCTAGGACAGCAAATGTACATGACTCTGCCCTTAAGAATCTCAGAGAAAGGGAAGTTGTTTAAATCTCATTAGAAGTTGAATAGTGTTTTTTGTATGTTTGTTGATTCATTTATTTTTAATTTTTTTCTAGGTAATGTTTCAATCCAATCTTCCATAATCATTTTCTGGCATTTTGTCATTCATGTTATCCTCCTCCCTCTCCCTAAAATGGCAGGTAATATGGTAGAGGTTGTACGTGTGTTGTCATATAATACATATTTCCATATTTATCATGTTGTGAAAGAAGACACATCTCACTAGAGAAAAATACACGGAGGAAATAAAGTAAAATGCTTCAATTTGTAGTCAGAATCTGTCAGTCCCCTTTTTTGTCATGAATCCTATGGAGTTGCCCAGCATCCTACTATTGCTGATAATAGTTGTCACTCACGATGGATTGTCATACTTTGTTGCTGTTCCTGGGTCTACCATTTTCCTGATTCTGTTCATTTCACTTTGCGTCATTTCATAAAAGTGCAACTTTTTTCATGATCATTTTCATCATTTTTTATGGCTCAATAGTTATAACAATCATATACTACCATTTGTTTAGTCATTCCCCAGTTCATGTACAACCCTTCATATTCAGTTCTTTTATACTAAATAAAAAGAGCTATTATAAATTGTTTTGCACAAGCGGGACATTTCCCTCTATCTTTGATTCCTTTGGGGTACAGACCTAGTAGTGGTATTGCTTGATCAAAGGGTATGTGCACAATTTTTTCTCCTTTTGAGTGTGGTTCCAGATTGCTCTACAGATTTGCTTCAATTCACAGCTGCACCAACAGTACATTAATGTCCCAATTTTTCCACAGCCCTTCTAGCATGTATAATTTTTCATTTTTTGTCAAATTAACCAGTCTTATATGTATAAGATGGTACTTCAGAGTTATTTTTTGCCTTTCTATAATTAATAATAATTTAGAACATTTTATATGAATAAAGATATATTTAATTTTTTTCATCTGACCATTCTTATCCTTTGTCAATTGAGGAATGCTTTATATTCTTATAATATGACTCAGTTCTCTATATATTTGAGAAATGAGGCTTTTGTCAGAGGTACTTAATGTAAAAATTTCTTACCAATTTATTTTTTTCTCTTCTAATCTTGGGTTGCATTGGTTTTGTTTGTGTGAAAATCAAAGGTTATCTTTTTTACAATTCATAATGTTCTCTATGTTTTATTTAGATATAAATTCCTCCCTTATTCGTACCTCTAATTCATAAACTATTTCACAATCCTCAAATATGTATATGATTTTATCCTTAATTTCCAGAATATTTATCCATTTTGACTTTATTTTGGTATATGATATGATGTATTAGAATGCGCATAGTTTCTGCCTTGCTGTTTTCCAGTTTTCCTCAACAGGTTTTTTTTAGTTTGTTGGTTTTTGTTTTTGTTTTGTGTGTGTGTGTGTGTGTGTGTGTGTGTGTGTGTGTGTGTGTGTGTGTGTGTATGTGTGTGTGTGTGTGTATGTGTGTGTGTGTAAGTGTGAGTTCTTCTTTCAAAAGCTGGGATCTTTGTGTTCGTCAAAAACTAGTTTATTATGATAATTTATACTTTTGATAGTCACTATATTATAAATTGTTTTATCATTTAATCAACCAGCATCAATTAGCTTTAACAAATGGATATTTACTGTGAGAATATAAAAACAGAAGTTACAGACAATTTTGTCCCCAAATAGGAAGTTCCACTGTCCCATTCATCACTTTAGTCCCTGGGATGAGACAAATTATAATGAAAGTATTTGCTATATAGCTTTCACCTGGCAAGGTTCACTTTCAAATACAGCAAGAGTGTGAGATGTAAAAGATTCTGCATGCAGGGGAACTACCTCTCCCAGCATGCCACAGGGGTCCCTCCCCTTACTTCCTGGTTTGGGATTGGTCTTGAGTGGACCAGTCCCTGCTAGGGAGGGACCACGTCCCCTATTTTCTGGCATGGAATTGGTCCTAAGTTGGACCAATCCAGTGCAGGGGAGAGGCCACGCCCCCTGCTTCCAGGTGCAGGATTGGTCTATATAAGGACCAATCTTGTGACTGGGAGGGGCCTTGGAATCTGAGAAGATTCAGAGCAGCAAGGGCTCTAGTTAATTTCAGCTAGAGATCTTGGTTTGTTTTCTTTTCTTTTAACAAAGGTTTAAAAAGAGCTCAGAGAATCAGATAGTTTTTCTTTTCAGTCCTTATAACAGCCAGTAGATGAGTCCATGTTTTTATTCTTTCTGTGCTGGACTGAGTTAGGAAGGTCTTACTTGAGGCTACTACCAGCTCATAGCAAATGCTCACTAAGGTGTAGGTTATTGAACTACTTCATAATTTGATCTTGGAAAATTTATAATTCATAACTACATTCAAGGTCCCACCTAAATTCAACAAAGAACAAATGCAAGAGAATGAAGAACAAAGACCCCTTTTCATAAGTCAAACTATGGTCCTGATGCGGAGGACCAGACACAGATAAGGAGTAGAGTATAAGTTTCTCTCACTTAAATCATACAGAAAAGGAAAAAACAATCACAACAATACTCAAAAGAACAAAATATTAATAAAATAAAGTTCTTGATTAATTCTATTTTTTTGAGAATGGATCTCCCTATCTTTCCCAGGCTTTGGAATTTCAGCAACCATTTCATGGCCTCAATTGCACTATTGATCATCTTGGGAGCTTAAAATTTTTCTATTTCCTACTTGTTCTGATTTGACCCATTTTATGCAGCCTGAAATCCCCAATTACAGTGCCCCAGGACTCACAGTATTTTTGATAAATTTTTACATTCAACTGCCTTAGGTTACTGTAGGGATCAGAACTGAGTTCAAGTAATCTGTCAGACTCAGCCTCTCAAATAGCAAGGATTATAGACATACTACAAAACCCACTTATACAAACTGCATGCTGAATTGAATCATTATAATATGTAATTCTGCTATTAAAACCTTTGAATTAATTATTCTTTTGTTTTTAAAAAGATTTGCCCTGTATAGTACCACTAGTGGAATAATTGTGCAAAATGATTTATTTTCTTTAATTTTTTTTATTATTTTAAGTCATACTTACAGTTTTATAAAAGGAGGGAAAAAGGCTTTGGTTGCAAAATTAGGATTTTTCAATAATCAGAGATGTCTGCAACTATCAATTTGATAGATGGTTTTCTGGAAAAAAATTCTACAAGTTTGGAATTCTACCAGCAAATAAATGCATTTTAATGTTTCTATATACCTCACTCTTTGCTGAGTTTAGTTGCCCCCCATAGCAAGTTATTCAACACAAAATATTTGGAATTTAGAAGTACTTATCAACAGCTTTATCACATGCACTTGTCTAAGAAAGCCTGGTAAACTTTTCATAACAAAAACAAATGTTTCCTAGGCACCTAGAGAAAATATGAGTTTCTGAATTGGGCAAGTAATCATACAACAACACTCTCTCTGGAGAGAAAGAGGGAAAGATAAATGTGAAAGAAAAGCCACTGACCTCTGCCTCCAGTTTAAGCATAGCAAAGCTGTTTCAACTATGGACATACTTCCTACATATATCTCCTATACCATGTTGCCTCAAAGGGAAGCAAGGTAGTGATGTGGGAAAAACACACCAAAGTTTGTAGCAGAGTCTGGTCCCAAGAATGGGAGGCTGAAACTCCTTTCAATCTAGAAGAAAAGGATTCTATCTGAAGAAGAGGACAGTTTATGGTGGTATAATAGCTGGTGCAATAAATAGTTGGGGGGCTAATCAGGTAGCCTCAGTCAGGAATATATTAGTTCTAATTAGGTCTCTGACACTAGCTGTGTGACTTTGGGCAAATTCTTTACCCTCTATTTAATTAAGTTTCCTCATCTGTAAAATGGGTATAAATAGCACCTACCTCCCAATGTTGTGAGGAACAATTGAAATGTTTGTCATCCTTAGCATAGTACTGGACACATGGTAAATTTTATATAAATGCAAGTTATTATTATTATTATTCCTCACTGATAGTATCAAACCTCCCTTTTGTAGTCCATGTGTCTGCTTTTATTTCAACTGGTCTCACTCTAAGTATCTACCCTCCCCAACCCCTCTCATTCTCCTATTCCCTCAATCCAATTTCTTTAGTTTGAAGCATAGGCAGAATTCCCTTCAGAGTCCCCCAAATTCGAATATCTACCTTACCTCTAGGCATCCATTTTTACATCATGATTTCCTTCATCCAGTCTGCATGAGACTTAGCTAAGATACATCCTACAGCTAAAAGATGTTTGCTCTTGACTATAGGGAATCCGTTTCAGCTTATTCAGACTCAAAAATTCCATTCATTCTGGATGATAGAAGAGTTCAGTAATAATAAAAGTGGGGCAAAAAAATCCTTATTTCAAAGAATTTTAATTCTGGATATGGGTTTTTTAGTTGCAAAATAAAATAGTTTGGGTAAGATTTTCTTTAAGATTCCTTGTTTTCACTCCAGTATCTATTGTTTTGCAAATATCCGTGATTTCCTAGCTTTGTACATTTGTTTTGAGAACTGAGGAAATGAGAGATGTCTTGGCAAGAATTACCAACGCGTATCAAGTGCCTGGACAGAAACATGGATTTCTGAATCCTTCTGACTCAGAGAATCCTAGTTTTATCCCACCTATCTACCCTCACAGAAAGAGCAAAGTTACTAAATTTCCATTTACAAAAAAAAAAAATTATAAACTTTTTTATCATTATTTTGAAATTATTAATGCAAGTATTATCATCAATGTTATGTCTATTTCCCTCAGATACAATTTTTATCATGTCACCTTCAAACACATACATGTAAAGACAAATACATGCCCATCCCTCAGGACAATAGTTTATTTATTGCTAATAGGATGAAATATAAACTCCTCTTTTTGACTCTGACATTTCTACACAACCTGGCCACCTCCTTGCTTTTCAGGGTTTTTACACATAACTCCTCCACTCCCCTACTTTTTCTTCCTGCACACTCACTCTCTGTGATCAAGCCATAATGGCTCATTGTCACAGGAGCATTCCATTTCTCATTTCTTTCCCTTTTCACTGACTACATGCCTAAATGGTATTCCTCATTTTTTAGCCCTGATTTGTGGATTCCCTGGTTATCTTCACAATTCAGCTTGATCTTTACGTTCTATATGAAGCTTTCGTCATTCCCGATTGCTGCTATCATACTCTCTCCCCCAACTACTCATTATACATTTTGTGTTTATCATACTTATGTGCATTATATGAGAAGAAAAACTAATATCCAATATTTTAAGTATTATATTTAAGAAGATTTATGAATAATAACTAACATAAAAAGCAAGAGTAAAAAGAGCCAGCTTTCTCAATTAACACATGCACTCACATATATACATATTTATTCATATTTGTGTGTCTGTCTATAGATATTCAATTATACATTCATCTGTATACATACATACAAGTAATACGTGTGTGTGTGCCATGTGCATGTGTCTACATAGTGTCTCTTGATCCCATTAGAAGGTAATCTTTACAAGGAGCTCTTTGATCTCCAGTGCCAGGCCTGGCACATTGTAAGGGCTGCGTGATAAATTCTTTGAAGAAAAAATAAGTACATTGACTAAGGCTGGCAGAATTTAAAGGACTGATATAATTTTCATACTACTTTTAAGTTTTGGAGGCAGAAATGAAATTCAGACCTCATATAACCAAACCTACTGCATTTTCCATTATGCTTTGTACATGAGAACTGGGTAATGTTACTGGTTAAAAGATTTTTGGATAATTGGGTAGAAGATAAAGAAGAAATGTGATAAAAGCTACTGATCCTCAGTGTGCTTAAAAATCTCCAAAAGACAATAATGACCCATTGGAAGCAAGCGTAGAAAATAAAAGACTAAAAGGTATATGTGGTCATCAATCTCCGCAGGCAGATTATTATAGACATTGTCAAATGGTGGCAGCTCCATTTTTCATTCTTTCTTGCTTGATTGGCCCTTATTTACTGTACCCTCTGTATACATTCCCATTTGAAAGTCACTTTTTTAGTCACTTTTATCAGTAATTTATGTCAATATTTTAGAAATTATTAAAAACTTGAGATGTAACATGGTATAGGGGTTAGATAACTGATCTTAAAGGCAAGAAGTCAAGGCAAGTCCAGTAAACAAGCATTTATGATATGCCTTTTTTTGGCAACAAGCACTTATGCTGGGGATCCAAAGGAAGGCAAAAAGAAAAACAAAACTAAAAAGAGTTTCTACTCTCAAGGAACTCCTATAATGAGCTAAGCTAATGAGCTAAGCACATTCTGTGTGTGTGTGCATGTATATATATATATATATACATATATATATATAATGAATAGAACATGATATATGATAAATATATAAATATTTGAAGATAAATGAATAGAAGATAATGTCACTTAGAATGAATAGAAGATCGTCTCAAAGGGAAACTATTAGCTTTAAACAGAAAATAAATGCATGAGGAAAGCAAAGTTTTAGTTAAGAACTGAATGAAATGAAAGCCAAGAGATGGAGATGAAGATAGAGTAAGGTTCAGGCTTGGGACACAGTGAAAATGCAGGAGTCTGATGATGTGGTGTGTTGTAGGTTAGAAATATTGGTGGGAGTTTAATAAAAGTCGTGGAGATATGTTTGGTGAACCAGCGACACTTGAAGTAGGTCACCTCATAAAACGAGTCCAGACACCCAAAAGTTCAAATTAGTAGAACCAATATTTACTTATTAATCTATTGAATAATAAATGTATCTACTGGCCAGGACAACTTTCCTAGTGAAAGCTGCACCAGACCGAAATTATGATGCACTTTTTATAGGGTTCAAGATACAAAGAAAATAATATTCATTACTGAGACATAGCCTTGAAGCAAACTTTTATCATCTGGAAGTTAGTAGTGTGGATTTTCTACTGTATATCTTATCCTGGATTGTGAGGCAGCTATAAGGAGTCATTTTCTCATGTGAATGTTATTCAGAGCTGTCTGACCTTCACAGAGAGCTCATTTCTGTCTTCTGCTTTTCCCCAGGGAAAAACAGGTTTTCTGGACAATGACTTAGTTTACTTCACTTCACACTTATTTATTACAGAGGAGAGCTAGGGATAGGAAATAAGAGGGAGGAAATAGGAGATTATAGCTCTTCATTCTTATACTAAAAGTTCAAAAGAAACCCTAAATCTAAGGATCTTCTTGCCTGACAAAGCAGGCCTATCTTACCTACTCTCTCTATCTAAGATTCAATTCTCTGTCTATATAATTAACTAATAAAATAAATCTTTATCTTCTCCAACCTCCTTAAACCAGTATATGAAACCAAACTGTCACAGTGACACAGACACCTCAGAACTCCCTGCTCCCTCTGAAGCCAGAGAAATAGAATTCCTTTCTTAACTGATTTTTTTTTCATTTATAGTCAGCCTCTTAAAGAGATGGAGGGCCAATCTGTCTGTTACTGTCCCTTAAAGCAAGAGTGAGATAAAGTAACTTCCTCTAACATAAAAATTCTGCTCTTAACAAGACAGAGTGAAATTAAGAAAAATTCCTTATAACAGGTGTCTTATGTGAAGAACCATAACAAGGCCAGTGTCACAGGTAGTAGATTATGTGGACAAGAGTAACTACAAGAAAACTCCAAATGTTGGACAGAGCAAGGTTACAGATGGCTATAAAAGTCAAAAATAGGATTTGATATTTGATCCTGGAAATAAAATGGAAAAAATAGAGTTTATTGAATGGAAGGTTTGGGGGAATAATATAGTTGGATCTGTATTTGTAGAAGATCAATATGAAATCAGACTAGAAAGGGGAAGAGATTTGAAATAGAAAGATCAACTAGAAGGCTATTGCAATAATCCAGGAAAAAAAATGAGGGCCTACATAAGGGTGGTGGCAGTGTCAGAGGGAAAAAAGGGGATATAAATATATAAGAATATAAATATATGTATATTTGCATATTTGTCATACATATGGTTATATCTATTATAAAATATGTGTTTATATAATATGTATGTCATACACATTAAATATATTATAAAACACGTGTATATAGTATATATGTAATTATATCTATATGCATTTAGTTATACATGTATATATGATATACATAAGCATATATATAATGCTATGGATTTAGAATCCACAAGTCTTGGCAACTGATTCAATATAAGAGAGGTTCTAGGAGTCAGGAGTGACATTTTCACTATGAGCTTGGATGAGAAGATGGTGGGGACTTCATTAGTAAGAAGGAAGTTGGAAAAGGGAGATGATTTTGAAGTAGAGTTCCTCTTTTCCAAATGTTGAGTTTAAGATTTCTAAAGCCTTTCTTGTTCTAGATCAGTGATTCCCAAGGTGGGCGCCACTGCCCCCTGGTGGGTACTGCAGCGATCCAGGGAGTGGTGATGGCCGCAGGTGCATGTATCTTTCCTATTAATTGCTATTAAAATTTTTTTAAAAATTAATTCCAGGGGTGCTAAGTAATATTTTTTTCTGAAAAGGGGGGCGGTAGGCCAAAAAAAGTTTGGGAACCACTGTTCTAGATGGTCAGTAAGAAAGTAGAGCTTTAATACTGGGGCTGAGAAGAGAATTTAAAGGTAGAGAAATAAAAATGAGATAGATTCACATTTATGTGTTATCTATGGAAGTTGCTGGGGTTACCCAGAAAAATAGTAAAGAGGGGAAAGATAAGAGGAGACAAGACATTCCATTGGTGAAAGCCAGTGAGTTTCAGGCAGGAATTTTCTAGGTTGAGGACAATGGTTTAGCTAGGATTACACAATGCCTCTCATTATTAAAATGTTGCCAACATAAATATTAATTTATATAATTTTGTTTTAGCAGAAAAAAAACACCCCAAAATCCCATTCACCAGAAAAACCATTAGTTTCTAATCTAGGATACAATATCAAAAAAGGCATTAGTAGTATTTAAATTAATATCTTAACTTAAATTAGTATCTTAAATAACACATGCCCTCGCAATGTTAAAAACAAATCATCTTCCAGCTTTGACTCATATACAGTGACAAAGAACATCTCAAAAGGAATGAAAGCCAGCCATTAAATTTGTACTAGTTCAGTTTATATGTTTATTTATTTATCCCTTTATTTATTTATTTAGAATCTCTGCTTATGCTCTGAACAACTCTATTTTGGGACAGCACTAAATAAGCTTATTTAAAATTCTGGGGGGGAAAGCATCAAATTATAGGGCCATTTCGAGGACACAGAATTGTGCTTTGAAGATTACAAAAGAGAGAGGGGGGAAAACAAGACAAAGCAAAACAGAAAATAGCATCCTGAGAAAGATGGAAAATTTATCCAATGCTATAAATTACTCAACAATGGCAAAACCAAAATGCCTGTCTCTTCTTTTACTTTGTAATGAATTTCCTAAGGAATAGTCAAATTCTCTTTAAGTCTCTTACAGCAGATCCCACTGACTGTAACAATGAGCATAAACACAACAGGGGAAAAAAGAAGCTCTTATTGAAATGAAATGGTAGTGGCTAAAATAATGGCTATAATAAAAAGGGATTCATTGAAGAGGACACAGCAGGGTTCTAGCTTTAATTTCTTTATAAATGATATGATAGAAAATGTATTTGGTTCCCAGCTGTTCCAAATGCAGTCTTGGATCTAAAAACTCAGATATTCTTTACTACCCTTTAAACCATTGGTTGAGAAATATATTCTGCAATCTAAATTTAATGGATACTTTTGCCTAAGAATGTAAATTTTCTCTAAGTATATGGGCCTATGTAAATCTTGCAAGGTTGGAAGACATATTTTATTAGTTAAATAAATAGATATTAAAAGAGGAAGGTAAATGGAGACAGAGCACACCAATATTTTGTTTTGTTTTGTTTAGTAAATATACACAAATATGTATTACAACTAAAATCCATAATTCAATATCTTATCTCAAAGACAGTCATTATATGAGTGGAGAAACTATTCATTTCACAATATTCAAATGCGTCTATAACCTTGGAATATCTTCTTCATGGTAATTTTGATGGCAACTCTATATTCTTTGATATTTTTAAAATCCATAACTTAATTGGTTGGGTGAATGCAGTTTATTTAAATAGCTTATTTATTTATTATTTGTAGGGAAGGTGCTGTTTTGCTCATAAACAAAGAATTGACATTTCACTAATAGGAAATAGTTGGAAATTTACTTGTAGAATATAAAAAGAAACTAACAATAGATTGGATCAGGAAAGGTTTTAGAGGAATGAAACTTTCACTATGCTAAAAAGGGAGCTAGGAGTTCGACTTTGCTGTTTCAATGAAAGACTTTGCTTTGACACAATTATATCCTCTGTCTGACTATTAAAGGTAAATGCATCAATGGGGGCTTAAGAGCACTTGATATAGGAATACAGAGACACAAAGTGCTTTAAACTTAGAGTATCCATCATCAGGAAGATCTGTTGTATAAGTCATGTAGTGCCCTCAGATGTTCTACTGTAGAAGTGAGAAGGTAATGCATTCCAGGGACAAGACTGAGACTCCACAAAAGCACAGAGACAAGAATGCCAAGTTGAAGGAATCTTAAATGGGCCAATTTGGCTAGAATATAGTGTTTGAAGGAAAAGGAAGTTTAACAAGCCTGAAAAGGGAACTGGAAGCCAGATTGTGGAAGACTTTAAATGATGTGTTAAGAAATTTGTATTTTATGCTAGGGGGGATAGGTTGCCAATGAAAATTGTAGATCATAGAGATGGCCATGGTCAGATCTCTGTTTTAGGAATACAAGTGTATCACTTTATGGAGGATGAATTGAAGGGGCTGGAGGAATACCTTCAATGTCTAAGGCTGACTATGGTCTTCCAGAGTTTGTACATCACTGTCCTACATTTCAACAACAGAATAGAGCCCCCAATGTCCCTGGAGGTTATGTAGCACCCTATAATTGTCCATATTGTTGGAAAGAGGACTCTTGTCTTCTATTCTCCGTCCAGTTCTTTCCATTGAATCATGACGTAGATATCAATCATATTTGTAGTTATAATGATAAATCATAATAATAAATAATTTGTAATTATAATAACTTATGAATGATTTGTAATTATAAATACAAATATAAATAACTGAATAAATGATGATGTTTGTAATTATAATAATAAATAAAATGATGGCATTTAGATAATGCTTTAAGATTTATAAAGTGTTTTAGAAATGTTGTTAATGTGATTCTCACAACAAACTCGGAAGGTAGGATCTATTATTATCACTGTGTTATTGATGAGGAAACAGAGGTTATGTGGCATGGCCAAGGTCCCACATGCCTCTGAGGCCTTCCTGACTTCTGGTATTGTTTTCTAGCCACTGTGCCTATTGCCATATATTTAATAATTTATGGTTCCTTTAAATATATTATTTCCCTTGATTCCTCTATCATCATTATTCAATACATATTAAAACAGAGTTTGTTAATGAGAAAATTGAGATTAAGAAAGGTAGTCTGTTTACATTCACATATCTAATAAATAGAAGATCCAAGATTAGCCTCAGGATTCTGACTCTAAATCCTTGACTCTTTCATATGATATGACAATGATTTTTTTTAATGAGCTGAAGAAATAGGGACAAACAATCCCGAGTATATAAGATCTCCATTTGGAATGACGCTTGAACTGCCATAGTAGGCTCAGACCTAGTCAAACGATCAAGATGAAATCATAAATGGAGTGATCCGGATTTGTAGGGATGAAATTAGGCATATGGAAGGATTAAAGGCATAGAGAGAGTGGAAATCCCATATTTCAGATTCAGAGTTGAATCTTGGTAAGAGTAAAAACATTATCTGACATCAGGGAAAGGAGTATCTAAAATAAATGTCTCTATCTCTAGTGATCTGTCTCTCTATATTGAAAAGTTGGGGAAAAACAAACAAATAAAACCAAGTTGTTATTTTAGGGATATTGTCTCTTATTTCTCGATGTTTTCAGAATAAGGAATATTTAAAAGGGAACCCTTGATCCTGGCTGCAATTTAAATTCCTTTGAACAGAAACACTAAGCATTTTTCCCATAGTTAGCAACCTCTAAGGGGAGTTAAGTGTCTCAGTGGATGAACCACTGGGCTTGGATTCAGGAAAACACCTCTTAATAAGTTCAAATCTGGTTTCAGACACTAACTATGAGACTCTGGATAAGTCACTTAATCCTCTTTGCCTCAATTTCTTATCTATAAAAAGATGAAGAAGAAAATGTATCTATTTCTCTGATATCTTTGCCAAGAAAACCTTAAAAGATATCTTGAAGAGTCAGACACAACTGGAAAAAGCAACAAGAACAAAAGCAACATCTGGTAGGGGAGAGGGAGAAGTTTCACCTGGAATCAGTGGCCTTAGAAGAACATGTCAGAGATTTCCTATGGTCATTGCCTTGCTTTCTTAGCCCAAAGCACGATTTCTCCCAGATGCTGAATTCCAAATTATATCTCTGCCTTCTGAATC
>NC_058135.1:262947919-262957346 GCF_016433145.1 Gracilinanus agilis
TCTTTTTTTTCATGGGGAATCAGATTTCCCTTTGATTGTCAGTCCATTGAGCATTGGTTGAGTAGGGGACTTAAATTATTTCCCTTTTTGGCATATATTTTCTTCACCAGTTTTCATGGTAGATTCAGGAAATCTGATAGACCCTGGAGGCCATCAAGTCCAAATCTATTATTTTATAAATGAGAAAACTGAGGCCTACAAAGATAAAGTCCCAGGTGAAACAAAGGCTAAGTGGAAGATTGGGTTTTGAAATTATATTCTTTGACAACAAATCCAATACTTATTGCTATGCTATAATGCTTCATCCTAGCAGAGAGTTGAGACTTGATGGTTGAATGCTGCTTACTTCCGATGCCATTTGGTTTAGACAGTTTTCTTTATCTCTTTGGGCCTCAGGTGGCTCTTGGCAGTAGATGGTACAGCAGATAGAGCACAGGGGATGAAACAGGTAGATCTCACTTGAAACGTGGCCTCCAATATTTCCCATTTTTGTGCCCTTGAACAAATCATTTAACCCTATTTGAATTTGCTTCAATTTCCCCATCCATGATGGGAATAATAATAATGTTTACCTCCCAAAGGTTGTGGAAAGGGAAAAAAATAATATTTGTTAAAGCACTATATAAATGCTAGCTATTATGATGATTATTGGTCAGACAAAACATGCAACAGTTGAATCAAAGGGTCTCCAGACCTCTCTTCCAGCACAAAATTAAGGATTGAATGCTCCAAGGAAAATTCATTTTCTAGATAAGCCACTTAAGAAGTTCACTGTAATAAAGGCATTTTCAGACTTGCAGCATACAATTCCATCTTTATGAAAGAATCTTGTTTTCTGTAGGTTTGTGAGTTATAATATGTCATTTTATTAATGGAGATACAAGCTTAAGTATCTTATTATGCAGAAACAACACAAGAATAATTATAATAAAATTACATTCAACTAATGAACTAAGTATTGTTTATTCCATAATTTTCATTTACATGCAAATTCATGGAAGATTTGATAATGAAGGGATTATTTTTAGGGAAAGGATATGACTGTAGTTCTTTCAATTAGTTTGGGACGATTCTCAATTGAGTACCTATAAAATGAAAGTACAATACCCACTCAGGGATTCCTTATCTAAATCCAATAAATTTCCACACTCAGAGATAAGAAATTTACCAGAGACAAATTGAACCTATAATAAAACCATATAATTGTATAATCTTTTTATGGAGACTCACAAATAGAAAAAATTATATATATATATATATATATATCAACTGAATAAGTAATGATATACATACTACTGAATAAGTAATTCTACAGATATTAGCAACTGAATTAATTTTATATTCTTATTATCAACTTGTTATAGGCATATTTCACATTCTTATTATTGAGTAGCAAATATTATGATTCTAGTATGGAATGAAGGGTTCCTGTAGAATACTGGATAAACTCTCCAAGGTAAATTTAAAGGATGTCATGAATTAGAATTAGAGGAATAGGCTGAAAATGTAGCAGTAGATATTCATACCAGTGAAAAATCATAGGTCTGATGGAATTTTGTAGTGAGAGTTCAAGTATTATGAGATCATAGACTCAGAAATGAAAGGGACCATTAACGTCATCTATTTTAATGTCCTTCCTTTAATAGATGAGGAATAAGAAGCCCGGAGAGAAGAAGTGACCTGTTCTGTGTTTTACAAGGAGTAAATAGAAAAGTTAGGCTTTGAAGTCAAGTTCTCTAATTGCAATATTGTTCTCACTGTAACACTGTGTAGTGAAGATTCTCATGACTCAAGAGCTGAAGAATTAATGCTTTGGAAGATATTTAAACATTTAAAAATAAAAGTATTTTAAACAGTGTGTGTGTGTGTGTGTGTGTGTGTGTGTGTGTGTGTGTGTGTGTGTGTAATGTCAAAAAATTTAAGAGTTGGGTGAAACCTCAGAGATCATTCTTTTAACACCCATGTGATAGAAGTCCCCATTATAAAATATTCAACATTTGGCAATCCAATCTTGCCCTGACAACCTCTAAAGAAACTCAGCATCTCTTGAGTTGACACAACTACCTTCAGGTAGTTATTGTTGTTGTTGTTTTAACCAGAAATCAAACCAATTTGCCTTTTTTCAATCTCTTTTTGTTGATACTGACTCTTCTTCCCTCTATGGCTTAAAAGAACATCTCTAAACCTTCTTCTACATGTTAGTCCCTCAAATACTTGAAATTCCTGTCATATTCCCACAAGTCAGCTTTTCTATAAGGTAATAATTATAATGTAATAATGTAATATATAAATATAAAATATAATTATATTACAATATATAATAATATTATATGAATATATAATATATAAGATAATAATAAGATAAGATAATAATAATTATATCCAGTTTCTTTAATTCATCCTCCACTGATACAAAATCAAGCAAGGCTTTGCAACATCTCAGATGTCATCCATATTATGAAAGATCCATTTAAATTGTGTCATTCACTAAACCATACAATGGTTCTGATATGAAATGATGAGTAAAGAGTTCAGTGGAATAGTCATCTTTCTGTTCCTGAGGCTATGAAACTTAATACCCTTACAACTGCCCTGGCAACACCACTGATTCATATCAAATTTGGAGTCTATTAGGATTTTTCAGTCTTTTTTTCAGGATTACTGATGTCTATGCCTAAACCATCTTATGCTTGTAAATTTAATTTGTTTCTGAAGAAGAGAAAGACTTAAAAATTATACCAACTGAATTACATTTTATTATGTTTAACTTAATTATATAACCCGATCTTTTTTATTCATCTTCATGCTATTATCCTGTGTATGAATTATTGATCCAGGTTTTGCCATTTAAAATGTGATGTTTGCCACATATATGTTTATCGAAGTCATTGACAAAAATTGAACAACACACATTCCTGGGACACTCTGCTGGACATCTTCAGCCATGATGATACTGAATCATTCAAGAATAGTCTGTGAGTCTGGCCATCTATTTTTTAAATCTTAACTTCCATACTAGAAAAAATTGATATTAAATTTTATCAATTCCAAGGCAGAAGAGTAATAAGGGCTAGATAATTAGAATTAAGTCACTTGCCAGGGATCACACAGATAGCTTGGTCAGATTTAAATCCAGAACATCCCATTTCCAGGGTTGGCTCTCTATTCACTGAGCTATCTAGCTGCCCTCATTGAAAGTAATCCAAGTAAAAGCTATCTGGATCACATTTCTCTATTTTCTCAGTAAGAATACTGTGAAATACCTTATCAAAAGATTTGTAAAAATCTAGGGAAGCTATATTTTTCATTCAAATGCTTAGTAATAGAAATAAATTATAACAAGACCTCAAATTTAAGCATTTGTTGTTGTTGTTGTTGGGGGTGGCTTACTTTTGTTTAAACTCCTTAAATTTCCCAAGGTTCTTTCTCTCATCCTCTCAGCTGAGAACCTTGCTTCATCTTGATGAAAAAAGGCTGTATGCTAAGGACTCTGTCTTCTTTCCTCCACATCTTTCATCCCTCAGATGCCTTCTGCCACTATCTTCTCTTTCAGTTCTTTTTCACATGAGAAAGTAGCCTTTCTCCTTGCCAAGACTAACTATTCTACACGTATAAGTGGCTGAAGTAGGTACCCAGATTTGTCTAAATCTTTACACAATTACCTTCCAAAAACTATGATATAATACCTCAGAATGATTTCTGGAGGATCATAATCCACAAAAAGATGGAGTAAAGTAATTTTTCAGCCCAAAAGAACATAGAGGGCTGATATGAAAGATTTAGTGCACCAGGATGGAATTGGAGCACAAAGCCACACATCAGGGCAAGCCCCACCATGGCAAAAAGGCTTTAAGAGCAGCTAATGCAGCAGCAAAGTCTTCTGGAACTTTCAGCAAGATGGTAAAAGGGGGTCAGACAACTTCTCAGAAGGAAATTGCTGGGGTCCTTTCACTGTTTCTGGTTGCAAGACTTTTGTTGCATTTCCCATACACATCCAAGTAGCAATCCTGGGATGAGATTTCAGGGTGAACAGGAGTATTAGCACACAACAGTGCTTGCAGCCAAAGGAAAGTGGGGGAACCTGGTCACAGTTGCAAGGTAGAAAAGCATGCTTATGGTTACCCCAATACCAGAGTGTAGGCCAGGAGGGTATTAAACGCACCTCTGTTTACATTAGACCACTTTGGAAGAACAGAGAGCAGATTGATCTCCAGAGCCAGATTTGAAGGCAGTGGCACAAAGAATCTGAAGCTCCATACAGTGCTGCTTTTGCCAAAGTTATAGAGCCCAATTTTAACATTTTCTTAATTAAATAAAAAGAAAAAAGGCTAGAAATGAGCAAACAACAACAACAAATGCATCTCAACATTGAAAGTTATTTTGGTGACAGGGAAGACGAAAACACAAACTCAGAAGAAGACAACAAAGTCAATACTGCCACATCCAAAATCTCCAAGAAAATAAAATGCACAAGTGGTCCTAAATTGTCACCCTGGTTTATAAACAACATATCATATTTGACTTTTTACTTGCTACCAATCCTCATATGCAGTCCATCATTGAATCCTCTCTATTTTTCCTTTGTCTAATATCTTGCATAGGTCCCCATTTCTCTTCTTAAGTACTACCACCTTGGAAATATCCTAATCATCTCAAGACTAGACTATTACAATAGCCTTCTATTGGGTTAGGTGACCTCAAGTTCCTCTTCAATCTAATTCCTTTTCTATTTAACTGACAGTGATTTTCCCTAAACCATAGTCAATCAATTAATAAACATTTATTAGATGCCTACTATATGCCATGTACTGGACTAAATTTTGAGGCAAAAGACAGTCACTGCCTTCAAAGTGCTTCCAATAATCACCACCTATTCAATAAAATCCAGTGGCTTCCTATCACCTCCATCAAATGTAAAATCCTTTGTTTGGCTTGAGTTCCCTTCATAACATGACTCTTCTAACTTTCCAGTCTTCTTACATGTTTCACTGCCTCCTCCCCTCCACCCTTCCACTCTTAGATCCAACGACACTGACCCCTTTGCTATTCCTCCAAAAATATGTTCTATGTCCTCACTCCAGGTATTTTTACTTACTGTTCCCATGTATGAAATGTGGCTCCTCTTCAATTCTATCCCCTGCCTTCCCTGTCTTCCTTCAAATCCAAGAGAAAATCCCACCTTCTACAGATAATTGTTTGTGACACCTCTTAATTCTAGTACCTTCTCTCTGTTGATTATTTTCAATTTACTCTGTATATATCTTGTTCAGAGATGGATTATTTTACCACCTGTGGCTGAGAGCCCTAGAAGCCTTTCCTCTCACATTAACTGCACCCTGGGCCAGTTGCCATGGTGGCTCCTTCCCTGATGCATGGCTTTACTCCCTTTCCCATTAGACCCTCAAGAGCAGGGACCTGACTTTTATCTTTCTTTGCATCTGCAGAACTTAGCAGTAAGCACATATATAAGTATCCATGTAAGCACATAATAAGTATTTATTATTTGACAAATATTTGTGTGGAAAGGAAAATCAATGGCAGCATACTTTGGCCAAAAGAACAGATTTATTTAGATTCAAGATAACGAGGTTCAAATCTTGACTTTGTTTCTTACCACTTATTATGTGACTTTGGATACTTTTAAATACTTCAGAATTTCAGTCCTCAGTTTCTTTAGCTGTAAAATAAAGGGATTAAGTTTAAATCCAAAATTTATCAATTTTAATCCAACTTAAATCCATTTAAATCCAAAAATTTAAATCCAAAAGTTATAAATTCTTCTTAAACTACTCAATTGTCATTCTTTTAGGTTATATTTACAGTTTTTATTAGGAATGAGACATGTGCAGGCTAACTGAGACACTTTTTTGATGGTTTTGCTTTTAGATTGCACACTGTTCATTTGCATTGAGGGAATCTAAGACCACTGCCTCTCCCTGACAGGCACTAATGACTGTAATAAAACAAAAAAGACCTTGGTTCAAACAAACAATTACAGTTGACAACAGAAGTATAAACATCAGCCTAATTAATGAATGTGATAATGCTTTCCTCCCTATTTAAGGACATTAGCTCAAGATCTGTATTTATCATGCCCTAGACAGATTGAAAGACCGCTTTTAGATATTCAGTAACTAATTCACAAATGTTTAACACTTCAAAGAAAACCCACTGACTAAATCATTTTGACCTCTTTTAAGTGTTATTCCTTCATGGATTGGTATCTTAGTAATTAGTTAAGATCATAGCTTTTGAGCTGAAATATGCAGAACTTAGAAATCCTCCTAGTTAGAATCATTCATTTAACAGATCAAACCACTGAAGTGACATACTCATGGTCCTACAGCTCTCATGTTTAGGAGGGAGAATCCAATCTTAGATCTGCCCTAGCTCCTTGTCTAGATCTCATTTCATTATAACATGTTGATACCTAGAAATATTTAGTTATGATTCAAGCCAGCAGAATTATAGGATGAATTTGGAGAGAGCAGAAAGTGGGTTCTATTGAAGAACTCTAGCCAGGGATATCTTTCCAAGATATGATACTTGAAAACTGTTTCTTCCAGAGTCTAGATCTCAGCATAACAAGCAAAGCATTTCCAAGCATGTTCTCAGGAAGGAGTGTCAAATTATTAAGCTAGTGTTTGCTCTTCCTTTTGGGAAAAGTTATGACTGTTGCTAAAAATTTCCCCATTCCTTCCTCATGCTGCAGATGACAACCACAACAATATATTGTGTAGAGCAGGTTCTTCAGAGCTTACCTGAAGTGCATTTTTTACTACAAAAGACCAGTTATTGTTTCTCCACTTATTAGAATTCACATTGTATAAATACTTCTATTTATTTTTTCACATTCCCAAATTCTCCCCCTCCAAGAAAATATAAGTTTCTGGGGTAAAAATTGTGCTTTTTCCTCCTTTGCATCCCTAGGCCATTACACAGCAAAGTAGCTACTTAATAAGAGTTGAATGAATGAATGAATGAATGAATGAATGAGGATTGTTTATTTTCCCCCTCTACACAATAGGTACTTAATTCAGGTCACATTATAATTTTTCTATATGAATATAAGCAGAGCACATTATTCTCATAACAATATTGAATATGTATTTATAGCTGTTCCCTTTAGTGTATGTCCTTTCTCAGCATTCTGTAAACTCTGATATATTCTATTAAAAATAGCAGATTTTCTCTAGGAAGTAAGAATTTCTGGTAGAAGAAAGGGGAGAGAAAATCAAAGAAGAATGGTAGCAAATGCAAAAAAAGAGAGAGAGTGAGAGAATCAAGCAAAATTTTTCAATTAAAATATTATTTAAAACATTGGTAAGTTCTACTTGAATTAGTCTTTGTACATTAAGGCAATTACATATCAATGTATTTCTCTTTGATTCCTTCCAATTACATAGAAAGGTACCAATTAGAAGGGACTCAAAATTGTATTTAAAATTTATATGTAAACTTTGACTTTCAAACACAGAAATTATAGAACACTGTCTTTTTCCACTCGAATTTTCTTGAAGTATTTTACCAACATCACACTGGACTTTTTATTAACTTAACTGTTACTCTATGATAGCCATCTTCTTCACAACCCTCAATGCCAACTTTTTCTTAACCAACAAAAGGATGTAAGTTTCTTTTTTTATTTATTTCCATTTATTTCTGCATTACATTTCAAAATACTTGTTTTATTCCCTTGCTTTTCATGTTATAAAAGAAGAGAAAAGAAGAAAAAAACACTCATTAAGGGGATAAAATGTAATATTGTATGCTTCCTTAAGCATTCAGATCCCATCAATTCCTCCAATGGTAGTAGATAGCTTTTTTCATCATGAGTTTCTTGGAGTTGTCTTGGACACTTACATTGCTAATAATACTTGTTATTCCTGTTGATCATTATACATTATGGCTGTTACTATATATATTATTCTCCTGGTGCTTCTCACTTCATTCTGCATAATTTCATATAAGTCTTTCCAGGTTTTTATTTGTATGTGACTGTCCTATTTGTTCATCATTTCTTATGGCTGTGATTTAGGATATAAGGAGGGAAGGATAGGGAAAAAGGAGGGAAAGGAAGGTAGCTGGGGGTCCCCACCTTGCTTCTTACTGGCTTGTGGTAAGGAAATTGACCAGGGTCTTCTCATCAACAGGCTAGGGAATTAAATTAAATCAAGCCCAACTCTAGGGATAGTTATATAAGCTTATTTGGGCTAGGAAAAGAAAGGTTTGGGAAAGTAACGGAAAGATTGATCTCTGGCAGCTACACAGGGACCAAAGCTCTTCACCCTTGTTCAGGGGGAAAATGGTGAGAAAATCCACACTTCTTCCCTTTTATTCACCCTCTGACACCTCCCACAAAGGAAGTGGGAGGTGTCAGAGAAACTTGTAGTAGAGAGTCCTGGGAGATGTATTCTCCATGGGCTTAGGTCCATTTTAAACTGCACATTCCCCTCTGTGATCCTTTGGGAGACCAGTCTCCCCAGTGGATCATAACAAACATAATGAACTAAGGTACATAAAATTTTACACGGGGAAACTAGAACTTTACAATAAGGAAACAAAATGGACATGGCACAATAGTATTCTAGTACAACCATATGCCATTCTCCACTTGATGGAAATACCTTCATTTCTAAATCTTTGCCACCACAAATAGAGATGTTATAAATATCTTGTACTAGTTTTCACTCTATTTCTTAGTAAGTGGGAAGAAAAAAATTAATTCATTTTCAACATTATAGCCCTTGACATATATGAAGAGTTAAAATAATCTACTACAGGGGGCAGCTGGATGGCTCAGTGGATTGACAGCCAGGCCTAGAGACAGGAGATGCTATATTCAAATCTGGTCTCAGACTCTTCCTAGCTGTGTAACCCTGGGCAAGTCACTTAACCCCCATTGCCTAGCCCTCTAGCAAATAAAATTAATATAGAAAGATATATATATATATATATATAATATATTAGGGTTTAAAAAAATAAAAATAAAATAATATACTCTATTAAATTTTCTCTTTCAAAACTAACTCTTTTCAGTTCCTTTGATTGTTCTATATATGGCACATTCTCTAGATTACTCACCATCCCATTATACACTTTATCATATCAATGTCTTTGCAAATATATTCCTAGAACTGAATACAACTCAAAATGTATTCTGACTACAGTAAAATATCATGAGGCTATCATCTTCCTTCATTTAAATATTATTATTTTCTTAATGAAGCCTAAGGAGAAATTAGCTTTTATGGTTACTATTGATTCATATTTATCTTACATTCTACTGAAAGGAAAATATTCTTACTAAGGAAAAAAAAAATATATATATATATGTATACATACATGCATATATATATATATATATATATATATATATATATATAGAGAGAGAGAGAGAGAGAGAGAGAGAGAGTCTTTCTGTCTG
>NC_058135.1:262960133-262979597 GCF_016433145.1 Gracilinanus agilis
AGAGAGAGAGAGAGAGAGAGAGAGAGAGAGTCTTTCTGTCTGTCTCACTCCACCACCTACTAAGAAAGTCATTCTTTATAGTAAAGAAGGAAAAAAGAAGAAAAATTTCCCAAACTCATCAACAAATAGAAAAAATTGTAATATTTATAATCTACCTATGAGCTCCAATTTTAGCAAATAAATAGGTAAAGAAGTTTTCTCATCATTGGTGACAAAAATTTATCATGATAATTTTCTTGCTTTCAAATATTATTAATTTCACCTTTGATTCTTCAGGATTTCTAATTTGTTGTTTAATTGTGGGTTTAATTTGTTCATTTTCTAGTTTTTTTTGTTTTTTGGTTGCATCCCAAACACATTGATCTTCTCTTTATATACTTTATTAATATAAGCATTTGGAGACATAAAATATCCCCCAAGTATTGCTTTCGCTGCATCTCAAACATTTTGGCATGTTGTCTCCTTATTGTCATTCTCTTTAACAAAATTACTGTATATGTGATGTATTATTTGACCCACTCATTCTTTAATATATTTATTTCATTTTCAATTAATTCTTAGTCTGCTATTCTTTCTAGCCCTTTGCTCAGGATAATTTTCACAGCATTAAGAATTGAAAAGGATGTAGTTAATATTTCTGCTTTTCTGAATTTGGTTGTGAGGATTTTATGTCTTATTATATGATTATTTTTTCTGAAAGTACCATGTACTGCTAAGAAATAGGTATATCTTCTATTTTCTCCTCATGGATAATAAGTCTAACTTTTCTAAGATTTATTCACTTCCTTAATTTATTTCTTATTTATTTTTGTTTGATTTATCTAATTCTGAGAGAGAAAGATTAATGCCCCCTACCAATATCTGTCTATTACCAATTCACTGTCTATTTCATCCTGTAATTACTCCATTAGGAATTTGGATATTCTGCTATTTGGTGTATATGTTAAATATTGAAATTGCTTTATAATTTATAGTCCCTTTTATTAGTATATAATTTCCAGCCTTATCACTTTTATTTATTTTTTTAAACCCTTAACTTCTGTGTATTGGCTTCTAGGTGGAAGAGTGGTAAGGGTGGGCAATGGGGGTCAAGTGACTTGCCCAGGGTCACACAGCTGGGAAGTGTCTGAGGCTGGATTTGAACCTAGGACCTCCTGTCTCTAGTCCTGACTCTCAATCCACTGAGCTACCCAGTTGCCCCCAGCCTTATCACTTTTAATTAGGTTCAACTTTCATTTTTGCTTAGTCTGAGATCATAACTGCTATCCCTACATTTTTTTTAATTTAGCTAAACCATAGCAGATTTTGCTCAAGAAATTTACCTTTACTCTGTGTATGACTCCTTGCTTCAAATAACTTCCTTTTAAATAGCATATTATTGGATTCTGGTTTGTAATCCACTTTGCTATGCTCAAATGTTCTCTGAGTAATTTCATCCCATTCACATTGAGTTATGGTTACTTATTGTGTGTTTTCTTCCATCTTATTTCCCCATATTTATACTTTTCGTTCTGTCCTTTCAGCACTTCCATCTTCATAAAAAAGCTTTTTTCTTCTTGTTTTTAATGTTTACTGTTAACTCCTTTTACCTGTTTAACCCTTTCCCTTCTTGATTTCTACCAAACTCCTTTTATGATACAAATATAGTACTGATCCCAAAGCCAGGGAGATCAAAAACAGAGAAAAAAAAAACAACTATAGACCAATCTCCTTAATGAACATACATGTAAAAATCTTAAATAGAATACTAGCAAAAAGACTCCAGCAAGTGCGCAAGAGGGTTATCCATCATTGTCAGGTGGGATTTATACCAGGAAGGTAAGGATGGTTCAACATTAGGAAAACCATCTACATAATTGACCATATCAACAGTCTAACAAACAAAAATCACATGATTATCTCAATAGATGCTGAAAAAGCCTTTGACAAATTACAACATCTATTCCTATTGAAAACACTAGAAAGTATAGGAATAGAAGGAGCTTTCCAAAAAATAGTAAACAGTATATGTCTAAAACCATCAACAATCATCATATGCAATGGGGATAAATTAGAAACCTTCCCAATAAGATCAGGCATGAAACAAGGATGCCTACTATCACCTCTATTATTTAACATTGTACTAGAAACACTAGCAGTAGCAATAGAGAAGAAATAAAAATTGAGGGTATTAAAATAGGTAATGAGGGGACTAAGCTATAACTCTTTGCAGATGATATGATGGTCTACTTAAAAATGCTTGAGAATCTACTAAAAAGCTAGTAGAAATAATCAACAACTTTAGCAAAGTTGCAGAATACAAAATAAATGCACATAAATCATGAGCATGTCTATATATTTCCAACACATCACAGCAGCAAGAGGTAGAAAGAGAAATACCATTTAAAATCACCCTAGACAATATAAAATACTTGGGCATCTATCTACCAAAACAAACACAGCAATTATATGAAAACAACTACAAAACACCTCCCAAATAATCAAAACTAGATCTAAACAATTGGAAAAACATTGATTGCTTATGGGTAGGTTATGGGTATGAGTTAAAATAATAAAAATAACCATTCTACCCAAATAAATTTACCTATTTAGTGCCATACCTATCAAACTACCAAAAACATTTTTAGAGAATTAAAAAAAAAAAACTATGGCAAAGTTCATTTGGAAGATGTAAAGATTAAAAATAATAAAGCCTGATATTATGAGGGAAATTAATATTTTCATTGCCATTGCCATGTTGATAAAAAAAAACATATGTAAGACCACTTGCCTGGTAAAAGGCATTCAACAAATACTGCCAGTGCCCATCTTGTCTATGTAGCCAAAAGCACTGTCTCAAGCCTGACCTGCAAATTTAAGCTGAGCTGCCCTATATGTTTGTTTTCATTCTCTGACATCATCCCTCACATCAGAAACCAGAAACCCATTGGATCATGGTAAATGTAGTCTCAAAGTCCCCCACATGTCCACAGGAAGTTTGACAAACACTACATGTCTTGAGGCTCAATATTTTCAAATAGAACCCCAAGTGATTTTAACTAACACAAAGAACAAAAGATCAAGAATATCAAGGGAAATAATGAAAAAATATGTGAAGGAAGGTGGCCTAGCAGTACCAGATATTAAACTATACTATAAAGCAGCGGTCATAATAACAATATGTTACTGCCTAAGAGACAGAAGGGAGGATCAGACAATGTATGTAAACCCAAAGAGCCCAACTTTTTGGACAAAAATCCACTATTTGACAAAAACTGTTAGGAAAATTGGAAAACAATATGGGAGAGATTAGGTTTAGATGAACATCTCACATCCTACACAAAGATAAATTCAGAGTGGGTGAATGACTTGAATATAAAGAAGGAAACTATAAGAAAATTATCTGAACATAAATAGTATACCTGTCAGATCTATGGGTAAGGGAAAGTTTTAAAACCAAGCAAGAGTTAGAAAAAAATTACAAAATGTAAAATAAATAATTTTGATTATATTAAATTAAAAAGGTTTTGTACAAACAAAAACAATGCAACCAAAATCAGAAGGAAAACAACAAACTGGAAAGAAATCTTTATAACAACAAACTCTAACAGAGGTCTAATCACTCAAATATACAAGGAGTTAAATGAATTGTATAAAAAATCAAGCCATTCCCCAATTGATAAATGGGCAAAGTACATGAATAGGCAATTTTTAGATAAAGAAATCAAAAGTATCAGTAAGCACATGAGAAAGTGTTCTAAATCTATAATAATTAGAGAAATGCAAATCAAAACAACTCTGAGGTATGTTATTAAAATTGATGAAGGTGAAGGCAGATATTAAAAGGGAAAATAGTATTTTAATAAAAATCATTGGTGATAGATATAAATTGACCACGAGCCTGTAAGAAATCTCTGGCGCCTCCACCATTTTCTTCCATACCTTCCCTACTTCTTTCTGTCCCCCTGGAGCCCGCTCAGGTTACAAGGAGGCCATCTCCAGGCTGCCCTCCGAATTTAAGCTGCCCTATACGTTTTGGGGACATCAGAGACGTCCCTAAGTCCCAAAACTGGAAACCCATTGGATAATGGGGAATGTAGTCTCAAATTCTCCAGGTGTCCACAGGAAGTTCGTAAGATACTTTTAAACGGCACCTCCCTGAATTCCAAACACACAGGTAGCACCTCAGACATAGCAGATTGACTAAAATGAGAGAAAGGGAGAATAATGAATGTTGGAGCTGATGTGGCCAAATTGAGACATTAATGCATTGCTGGTGGAGTTGTGAGCTGATCCAACCATTCTGGATGGCAATTTGAAACTATGCTCAAAGAGCTTTAAAGAACTGCCTGCCCTTCAATTCAGCTAAAGTATTGGTGGGTTTGTACTCCAAAGAGATCATAGATAAACAGACTTGCACAAAAATATTAATAGCCACACTATTTGTGGTGGCAAAAACTGGAAAACAAGGGTACGCCCTTCAATTGGGGAATGGCTGAACAAAATGTGGTATATGCTGGTAATGGAATACTATTGTGCTCAAAGGAATAATAAACTGGAGGAATTCCTTGTGAACTGGAAAGACCTCTTGGAATTGATGCAAAGTGAAAGGATCAGAGCCAGAAGAACATTGTACACAGAGACTGATATATTATGGTTAAATCGAATGTAATGGACTTCTGTACTGGCAGCAAAGCAATGACTCAGGACAATTCTGTGGCACTTATGTTAAAGAACACTACCCGCATTCAGAGGAAGAACTGCAGGAGTGGAAACACAGAAGGAAAACAACCGCTTGAACACATGGGTTGATGCAGACATGGTTGGGGTTGTAGATCAGAAACAACCACACCAATGCAACTATCAATAATATGTAAATAAATCTTGATTGATCACACATGTTAAAAACAGTGGAAATGTGCATTGGATATATTGGTGGTGGTGAAGAGGAAAGGAAAAAAAAAGAAGGAAGCCAATGACAGGAGAGAAAAAAGGAAAAATATTAAATAAACAACATTAAAAAAAAAGAATTTACATACAACAGCTTCTATCCAGGTAATGAACAAAGAGCAAATGGAACAAAGGTTGACCAAGGTATACCAAGAAAAATGCAGAAACTCCAGCATATTGAACATAGGCTTTGAAAGAATTCATAGGACAATTCTAAAAACAATTAAGAGAGGCTGAATACAATTAGAAAAAAGAACTTAAAAAGCAAAATGAGTCATCTGGAAACAGAGAAACATGATCTAAAACAAGAAAATAGTGACTTGAAAGTCAGAATTGACCAGCTTTGAAATGAAGCAATGAAAGTGAAAGATAACCTACAAAGAAAAACAGACCAAAAGGAGAAGGATGACCAAAAAGTCAGGGATAAAATTCAGTCTTTAATAATTAGAATCCAACAACTAGAAGGAAATGACTTCACAAGGCAGGAAGAATTTATAAAACAAAATCAAAAGAATGAAAAAATTGAGGAAAATATGAAATAACTTATTGACAAAACTATAGACCTGGAAAATAGATCCAGGAGAGACAATTAATTATTTGACTACTAGAAAATCAAGGCAAAAGAAAATGCCTGAACATCATTCTGCAGCAAATTATCCAAGAAAACTGCCCCAACTTTCTTGAAAAAGAGGGAAAAGTGGGGATTGAAAAAAATCCACAGATAGCCTCCTACATTTAATCCGCAATTGACAATGTCTAAGAATGTTATAGCCAAATTCAAGAACTACCAGACCAAGGAAAGGATACTACAAACTGCTAAGAAGAAACCATTCAGATATCATAGAACCACAGTTAGCATATATTATGGATAATGAAAACTCTTATGAGAAATGAATAAATAACTAGGATAATAATAATTTTGTTGAAGTAATATTTGTATTTGTTTACTTTGTACTTTGAGCTGTGTAATTTCATACTTAGAATTTCACTGGTCGGAATAAGCTTGAGTATGAAATTTCCTCATAAGTGCTTCTATTTGATGTGAACACTAGACTGGTAAAAGACATCCCAAAAGTAAATCTGCTGACTTCTGGATTAATACAGCTGCTGCTGCTACCCACCTTAGACAGTGTACTGTACACACAACTATCAGATCTAGTTGACAACTATAGTATCCAATTGGATGATAACTTTGTCCCAATGTCTGTGTAAGTACTCCAGAAGCTATACCTTTGATCTCACTAACAAACAGTTGGAATAGTTTTGCATAGTCTGGGATTCCTAATACTGCTGCATATAATATGGCTTCTTTAAGTTTATTTAAGGCTTAAGTTTCAGAGGTTCTGTTTCTGTATTCCTGGTTAGATCTGTTAAACTTTTAGTAGTTTCACTATATCCAGGTAGCCACTGCCTACAGAAACCAGTTGTTCCAAGAATACCTCTGAGTTGCTTCTTGGTCTTTGGTGCACTCAGTTTTTGGTTATCTGCTATTCTCTTTTGAGTGATATTTCAGGAACCCTCTGACAACAAAAATCCAAGATACCGCAATCGAGGCATAACCCACTATAATTTTGCCTTGGAGATTTTATGCCTTCGTTTGTATAATTCAGTCAAAAGAATATTGCTAACTCTCAGACTCATCTTTGCATTTGGGATGCTAGAAGAATATCCTACACAAAATGAACCAATTTACTTTCTTTGAATTAGATGGTTTTTAGATCCCGATTTAGAATCTTCAAGAATTGGCTAAGTGAGTTGGTATACCCTTGTGGAAGATGAGTCCAGGTCCACTAAATCTTTTCCCAGTTAAAAGCAAGGATCTTTTGAAAATACTCATGGATGGAAATTGAGAAAAAAGCAAAGCATAAATCTACCACAGTGAAATATCTAGCCTGACTTGGAATGGAAGAAATTATAGTAGCTGGACTTGGTACAACTGGATGTGTTTTGATGACATAATCATTCACTGCTCTTAAATCCTAAATGAATCTGTACACAGGTTTACCATTTTCATCCAGTTTTGGTTTTTTAATTGGAAGAATTGGTGTATTGAACTCAGAGAAGAAAGGTATAATTATCCCTTGTTGGATTAGGGACTCAATGATTGGTCTAACATCTTTTTTTTTTTAAACTTAAAAAGTAAATTTATTTGTTACTAAAATAGTATTGAAAGTCATTTACAAATCAGTTGCTACAATTAATGTTTCCAAAAGGTACAAGTAGCATATTAAACACTTAAAATTACTTAGTCAGCAACAAAATTATTTAATAAAAACATTTACTTCCCTACCCAATAATTTTTGTATGTATAAAAGAATACCTTCTAGGGGCAGCTGGGTAGCTCAGTGAATTGTGAGCCAGGCCTAGAGATGGGAGGTCCTAGGTTGAAATCTGGCCTCAGACACTTTCCAGCTGTGTGACCCTGGGCAAGTCACTTGACCCCCATTGCCTACCCTTACCACTCTTCTGCCTTGGAGCCAATATACAGTATTGACTCCAAGACGGAAGGTAAGGGTTTTAAAAAAAAAAAAAGAAAAGAAAAGAATACCTTCTATTAGTTTCCTATTGTTTTGGGAATTATTTTTTGTAAAATGATTCAAATAACATAATTTTAGATTGCTAGAAAAACATTTTAATAGGGATGTGATTTATGAATGTAGGTGGCCTCACCAAAGAAGAATCAAACCACCTATCTATTTACTATCAAATGTAGGTTGGTCATTCAAAGGCAATTATGAAACTAATGTCTAGCTCTAACTGAAAAAAATTAAATATAAGAATTAGAAATAATGATTTGCCAAGTTTTAAGAACCAAAAAGAAAAAAACAAACAACTAGGTCACTCTATAATTATAAGAATCTAAGAAAAACTATAGCAACTTAAGAGGACTACAAATTACAGATTGAAAGTTACAACAAATATATAACTACATTAATATACATTTTAAAATTCTTCATTTGTGGTACTTTACTACCTTTTTTGGCATGAGACACTCAAAATAAACATACGCATAGTAAATCTTCATAAAGAAAAGATCTGACTAAAACAGAAAATTTGATGCCCAAACAGAACTCTAGGAGAATAACCAAAATTTAGAAAGGGAAAAAAAATAAAGAGAAGAAACAAAAAACTTTTTTAAGGGACCCAATAATTTCAAATCATTTGTATTCCTACAAGAAAAGATGATATTGGTAACTCTTAAATATTGTTATTATAATGAGGGTAGCTAGAAGTATACTTAGAGGAAACAGTGACAAACTGTATAGGATGAAATGTATGTGTGTATATATATACACACATATTAGCTAGGTGTTAAAAAAAGGATAATACTAAGAGAAATGGGGAAAATGGTGTAATTTTATATTTTATAAAGCAGCACATAGGGGAAGGGGGAGAGAAGTCCAAAACAATGGAAGGGTAAAGGAGTTTAGAGACACTCTCCAAGAAAATTTTAATCATTATAGTGGGAAGGGCCAGAAAGGTTCAAATGGAAGGAAAACTCCCAACTTCAAATTCAATCATCATCATCATCAATAACAACAACATTGTCATCAACATCATTAACATCATTATCAACAACAGCATCACCCTCAACAACAATATCATCAACATCAGCATCAACATCATCGTCATCAACATCACCAACATCATCATCAACCTCAACAACATCATTGACATCAGCATCAACATCATCATCATCAACATCACCAACATCATCATCATCATCAACAACAACAACAACAACAACATCAAACTATCCATCCTTTCCTGTCCCAGGAAAGATTGTTGCTGGGTGGCCTAACCTAATAGCATACTATGCAGAATACTGAATGAGAGTCAAACAGCCTAAACTCTAGGGTTGAGTACCACTATGTGTCCTTTGGGGTTAAAGAGAAAGATTTCCTTTTCCTGGACTCAGTTTCTTCATTTATGCATGAGTGGAGCTTACTTGAACTCTGAATTAAATTAATCAATTAAATCAAAGAATAAACCAGGTGTAAACAGGGAAAAAAATTTCTACATGTAACAGAAATAAATAAATATTTTAAAACAATGCAATTACACATAGTTCTGCGATATTGTTTTGTTTTGTTTTGAATAACAACTTTAATACAAACTCACCAACAATGGGTATGTTCAATTAAAGGATAAAATTATTTTAATCATTTTTGTTGATTCCTGCCAAATCACTGTCCAAAATTTACAATCTTGCAATTATGCCAGCAATGAATATGTATCCATTTCTATATGAGTCCACCAGTTTTGTTTCATTGAAATCAGAATGACCAAGCTGAGGTCTAAAGAAGGATTGAGAGAATGAACCTTCCTCCCTTCTTAGAAGAGGTGAAAGACTATGGTTGGAGAATATAGAATGTATCATCAGACATGTTTCATGTGTTGGCTAGTTTTGCTGACTTTGCTAACTTAAAACTTTTTTTTGTTGTTGTTTTAAGAGATGGTGTACCCACCAGAGGATGGATATGACCTTCAGATTGGTTTCCCAGAAAACATCTTACTTGAAAAGAATCATGAAAATCCTAGGTGAAATACAGGGGAAATGTAAAATATCTATATAGTAAATGCTTATATTCAAATAGTTTAAATTCTCATAGTTATTAATGCCAATTCTATAGTTTTGGTTTTTCTGACCAAGTGCTTATGAAAGCCTTTTTGTATTTAACACTGTTTTTGTGTGTAGAAAATAAATACCTTCCTTATGCCTGAAAAAAAAGAATTAAATCAGCAAACTCCCATATGGCAGCAGTAGTAGCAGCAGCAAAATCAGGCTAAGATGGTAAGGCATATAATCTTTAATAATGATTTTCTGATATTTTTAATTCATGTTCTCCTTCCTCCTTCTTCACCTTCACCAAGAGAGCATATATAGTGCACATGTGTTACATAATGCAAATTTCCATGTTTGTCAAATTGTGAAAGAAGACACATATTGCTTATACTAAGAAAAATTCATGAAGGAAATAAAATGAAAATGGTATGTTTTAGACTTCTCTGTTCCTTCTATGGTGGTAGATAGCCTTTTTTATCATGGGTCCCTTGGAATTGTCCTGGATATTTGCATTGCTAATAATAGTTACGTTATTCATTGTTGATCATCATACTTTATTGCTTTTACTCTGTACAAGCTTCTCCTGGTTCTGCTCATTTCACTTTGTATCTGTTCATATAAATCTTTCTAGGTTTTGTGATTATTTGTTTGTCATTTCTCATGGCACAATACTATTGCATTATGATCATGTACCCCAACTTCTTGGGCCATTTCCCAATTGATGGACATTTCTTCATTTTCTAATTCTTTGTCAACACAAAAAGGGCTGCTACAAATATATATATTTTTTGAGCAGGTAACTTCTCTGTGATCTTTTAGGCATACTGATTTAGTAGTGGTATCGCTGGGTCAAAGGGTATGCACAGTTTGATGGTACTTTGGCCATGGTTCCAGATTATTCTTCAACTCAGCCCCTCTCCACTCCTAAGGCATTCATTCTATGACATTTGATGTTCCCATCACCTTAACCATAAACTTTTTCAGTAGTCTTCTAATTGTTATCTTCCTAAGAAAACAAAAGTGTCATCATTTTACATTTTTGTTTCCATATCTCTGGGCCTAAAATATACTCAATACACAATAGGCCTTTATTTAATGCTAAGTGAATGGATAAATGAACTGAATCCACCAAATTCCTGCAAATACTAGAATGTCTGCAAAAATGTCACTTATTCCAATCTTTCTGTCCTTTCAACAACCCTATTTTTCTAAGACTTAAAACTCTTGCCAAGTCATAAATCCTTATAGGCTACAAACCTCTCATTTTTAACAGCTTTTGAGAAAGAAAGAAAAAAAAACATTTTCCTGATGATTCCTGCTTCATGGAATGCAAAGTGTAGATGCATGAAGCTACAACAACAATGCATAGCAACAACAAATGAAAGGACATTTCCCCAAATTTTTCAACTCTCTTTGGTTATTTCATCTCCTCAGGTTACCATGGTTATTAGTGTCTCTTGGTCAAAGAGGCAACAAACTTTGAAATTAAAAAGTTTTAGAAGGGGAAGTTTGACCAAGAAGTCAAAATGTATTACAAACATATAATCAAGTGAAAAGGGATTCTGTTCCTCTTTCAATTTTTTCACAGGTGGAAGAACTAAATGTTATAAGTCAGACGCTAAGCCTAGGAAAGACATCTGCTATTGGAGTGCTAGCAAAGAATCCCAAAGGCATTGGGCCTAAATTTTTTGTTCTGTTTTATTTTCTCTTCAGAGATATACAAATCTATATCTGACACACAGGAGAATTATATATTGTTCACTAGGGATCCACCAAACTGAGAACATTTTTATTCTACCGTTAGAAGAGAATAGCCATGGAAAGGAAGAAAGTCTGCCACTGAAAATTGGGCTGAAAATAGCACCAGAAATAATGCAATAGGGAGTCAGCTTTCAAAAGAAAAATAAATATATCTTTTTTTATCTTGATATTTTATGATACAATGACGTTTTTTTAATGTGGTTTTTGTGGTAGCAATGATCTTAGGGTTTTTGTTGCTTTGTTTGTTGGTAAGTTTGTTTTTTGTACCTCGAACTTTGAGGTTTATATCATTTTCTTATAAACTAAGAACTTTTTGACATTTAGGCTTTAAAAATTCTTAAAGAAGACAGTATGTCTTGAGATTGTAAGAAACACAAAGTAATTGGCACTAACAGAGAAAAAATATTTACTGAACAAGAGTATATATCTTTATGTGGCAAAAGTCTAGAAGAATGTCCCAAATGTTTTTCCAGTCATTAATTTTGTTGTAATGATATTTAGGTTTTATTAGTAAGGGTCTGGAAACTGTTTCATTAAAATGTCAGATAATAAATATTTTAGGCAAGGCCAACATGCAAAATTTAGAATATTATGTAGGTATTCAGAAAAGAAGGGAAATAAAAAAGTTTCACAATTTTAATGAGGAAATTAAACATATAATAATTATGAATACCTTTTAAATTAATTTCTCAATACATACGTTAAAAATGGAATACTTTTTTGGGAGGATAACATTTTACTTATCTAGAGTTCAACATTTAGTAATATTCCCCATCTTTGAAATTGAATGTAAATATTCTTCTCTTATTTTTGAGTTGTAATGAGATGTTTCCATTTAATCTTTGAACATGTCTTTTCATGTAGATAGATACTGTAACATACAAATATCAGTCCTTAAGCATACAACTTAATTAAGCATATTTAAAACTTGGAAAGCATCTATAGAATTCTATTAATTCATTCTTTTGATATTTATCTTTTAGCAAGTCATCACATTGCAGATTAAGCATTTCTACTTAAAGGTTATTGTTGAAAACTCCTCCTCTTTGACAGTTAGATTGATTTTGAAACATAAAATGTCATTTACACTCAAATTGAGGTCCAAAAAATTCTACTGGAACTATAGTTTGAGTTTCAAAAATAAATTTTTTGAAAATTTGTGGAGGAATGGATATCTTACTTCTTGGTTCAACTTTTGAAAGCATAGGAAATGCATAAGATACCTTTACATTATTTGTGATTCAAATAATTTAATTGTCAAATTGATTTAGCTTCTTGTATAATTGAGTAATTAGACCTCTGTCAGAGTTTTTTGTTATAAAGATTTTTTTCAATTTGTTATTTCCCTTCTGATTTTGGTTGCATGGCTTTTGTTTGTACAAAAACTTTTTAATTTAATATAATCAAAATTATTTATTTTACATTTTGTAATTTTTTCTAACTCTTGCTTAGTTTTAAAATCTTTCCTTTCCCAGAAATCTGACAAGTATCCTATTCTGTGTTCACTTAATTTACTTACAGTTTCCATCTTTATATTCAAGTCTTTCACCCATTCTGAATTTATCTTGGTGTATAGGGTGTGAGATGTCGATCTAAACCTAATATCTCCCATATTGTTTTCCAATTTTCCCAGCAGTTTTTGTCAAACTGAGGAAGAACTACAGGAGAGGAAATACAGAAGTAAAACAACTGCTCGAACACTTGGGTTGATGAGGATATGATTGGGGATATGGACCTGAAAGGACCACACCAATGTAACTATCAATAACATGTAAATGGGTCCTGACTGACAACACGTGTTAAAACCAGTTGAAATGTGAGTTGGCTATTGGGGAGGAGTTTGAGGGGGTGAAGGGCAAAGTAAAAACATGAATTATGTAACCATGGAAAATTTTCTAAAAATAAAAAATTAATTTAAAAAATTGTCAAATTGATTTTTACCATAGTATCAGTTTTGCTTCTAAGCATTGCTTTGCTTTGTGAATTTAAATTGAATTCTTTAAGGAACTTTCATCAAGTCTGTAGCAAAAGCTAATGTTCAAACCCATTTATTCTTTTATAATAGGGTTGTGAATAATTCTTATTGAGGAAAATGTCAATCTTTGCTCTGAAGTACAAACAAAAAAAACTCAAATCTTAAAAATATTTGTCTCTTCCCTTCCTACTTTTTCATTGTGGACATACAGTGGTAGTATTTTTTTTATGGTCTTTCTTACATGTCATAGTAAAACAATATATGGCATTAAAACATCAAGACATAATTGGGAGAGGCCATTGGATTTGATATCTTTCACAATTCTTCACCTCTGTTATTAGTGTAAAAGCAGACTAAATGAATGAACATGGATGGTTTCTAGTAATACTTTTTTTTAAACTGTAAAAAACATTTTTAACTCACAAGGAACCACACACACACACACACAACGGTGGGTCAGTTTTGTCTCATGAGTCATATTTTGTTGATTTCTGCTTTTTTAGAAAACCTCATCATATCATCCCCAAATGCCAGTTCAACATCATTTGTTAAATCCATCTTATTCCTAAATAACCCCTTTTAAAATGCTTTTCACTTCACATTTGATCACAGGATCATTAGAATGTGAAATTTTGCTGCATAGGAACATTGTATGAGGTGTTATCAGATCCTACTAAAGTGTCATATATAGTATACCATTAATAAATGTTTGTAGATTGCTTGAATACAGAACCCTAAATATTATATATCCAAAGAACTCCCCAGTTCTCCTATCTGTATTCTAGAGAATCAATATTTATTTCAAAACACAAAATACAAAACTTGCATGTTTTATATTCAATTCCTGAGTATTGGAAAACCTACCTTAAAAAAGGAAGTGATTTTTGATTAATCAACTTAGAGAAGGCATTCATTTTGCTTAACCCATCAGAATCTACACCACTTAATATTGGATTTTTAAAGTGAAGGTTATTGCTCATCTTTTAAAGGCATTCAATTAATATCAAAGCAAGAATGGCAATTTTATTTTTTGTTGATGCCTGCAAGGAAGATTTTAAAGAGAGAAAAATAAAATGTGCATCTTTATGGGAACATTAGGGGATCATCTTCCTTTTAAGGGAGATTTTGTTTTTCCTTTTGGTCCACAAACATCCCTCTGTTATTAATTACCTCTTACAACTAAGTAGATTTTCCTATTTGATAAATTTTAAAAACTATACAGTTTATAGATAGAGAAGCTATAAATTGCTATGCTTAAAGAGTTGGCCTCAAAACTGGGGAGGACTGGAATGAACCTATGATTTATGCCTCTGTGACCTAGGGCAGATCCTTTAACCTCTAAATCATCTAGAAAACTCACTAAGAGTATACTTTGCACAAAAAAAATTTTCAACTTGAAGTGAGAGTACAATTTTCTTCACCTACAAGATCCTCATGCCAATGTAAGTACAATTCTGGAGAAGACTCCATCCCTCTCATATTCCTATTTAGGCAGCTAGGGGCTATAGTAGATAGAGTTCTGGGCCTAGACTCAAAAAGATACGTGTTCAAATCCAGTTTTAGACACTTAATTGTACCTGAGCAAGTCACTTAATCTCTATCTGCCTTAGTTTCATCAATTGATCATAACAGGGTTGTTGTGACAATCAATTAAGATAACCTTTGCTTAGGGTAGTGTCTGGAATATAGCGGGCACTATATCATGAAAGCACAGTAAATATGTATTCCTTTTCCTTATCACTCTTCTAAAGCTCTAGAAAAGAGGAAAAAAGTAAAATTGCATCTCCTTAGTCGGTACTATTTATTTTTACTCGTGTCCACAGTTATATAGCTGATAATCTATGAAACTACACTCATAGTCTTCAATGTGCTTGTCTTTATGGTTATTTTTATCTATGTCTCTTTCTCTCAATCTCTCCCAATTTGAAACAAACAAAAAATACATCTGGTAGAGTCAGCCAATGAAGCAGAAGGGGTAAAAAAAAAAAAAAGTTCCTAGTTAGGCAAGTTGTGTCCCTAAGATGGATGAGGCCACGGAAGGGATTCCTTCATGGGAAGTCCTGAAATGAGCAGATTGCACTTCATTTTGGCAATGTATTTTTTTAAAGTGGAAAAGATAACACTGCCTCAGAGAAAATAGCATCTGTTCATTTCTATTGTTGATCTTTCTTCTGCCCCTTCACAAGCATGCTCATGATTAATTAGCAGAAATTATCACTCTTCATTTATGATGGGATATGGGAATTTTGATTCTGAGAGTTTTATGATAGCTAAGCAAAATTGAGTTACATATGGACATAGTGCTATGGCAAATAAATTTGTGTGGTAAAGAATATACTTATTGCATCGATTTTTGGGTACCATATTTAAGAAGGACACGAATAAGTTGCAGACTCTTTAGAAGGCAACCGGGCTGTTGAATAGCTTTGAGATAAAAACATATGCGGATCAGTTGAATGAAATGAAAATATTTAACTGAGAGAACATATTTTTTGAGTTTGATAACTATTTACAACTCTTTAAAAGTATTCTCCTGTGGAAGAAGCATTCGTTTTCCTTGAACCAGGACCATGCTGAAACTATTTAACTAGTTCTCTAGAACTCTCCAGAAAAAAAAATGAATGATACACTTTTAAGCTTAAGTTGCATTAACATTTCTTCCTTCACTTTCTTAAGTCTAGACAATCAATAATAGAATAATGAATCAAACTTTAAGCCATAGCCTATTTCCAAGATATCTATGTTCTCAAATCATTTCCTGATTTCCAGGATGCAAATCTTAACACTAAAAATGAACAATTGGCTCTTTCCAGCTATTTAAAGCTGACTCCCACATACCCCTGCCTTAAGCCCAGAGTAGAGATCTAGAAAAAATGTTTTTATCTTGAAAGGAAGCCAATTTTGATTTAAGATACTATAATGTAATTATTAGAAAAACCTCTTTATAATTAGAATAGTCCAAAAGCAGAATTTTCTGACTCAAGGGGGAAGGATTTCCTTCCTTGAAAAACTTTGAACAAAATGTTGGATATATTTAAAGGGGATGATTTTTGGAAAGATATAGATTTAATTAGATGGAGTCAAAAATCCTTTCCAATTCAAATACATATTTTTTCAATTCAGTAATACTCTGATTTCATCATTTGTTTTTTCAAAGTTAACCTTACTACAACAATATTTTTTTTCAAAATACAATATGCAGATAATTATAATTCATACTTCACTCCTTTTATTTTTCTTTAATTCCTGAGTAAAATTTTGTCTTATTTTCCTTAGTGAATCATATATGCATATATACATTTTTCTTTCAAAATACACATAATAAGCATTTTTTACATACATTTTCTGAAATTATTACCTCCAAATTGTCTGCCTCCCATTTACCCCTCTATTCTGGAGATGGTAAGCAATTTTATCTGGGTTATACATGTATTATCATGTAATACATATTTCCATATTGGTCATTGTTATAAGAGAATACCTACATAAAAACAAAACTCAAAAATAAAAGCACGAATAGCCTAAAGTGAAAAATTGTATCTTTTAATCTGAATTCTGACTCCAAAAGTTCTTTATCTGGAGATGGGTAGTATTCATTTTCATAAATCCTTCAGAATTGTTAAAGATCATTGTATTGCTGAGAATAACTATTTTCACATTTCACAAGTTCATCATCATATTTTATTGCTATTATTATGTACAATATTCTCCTGATTCTTCTTATTTCACTCGCATCAGTTCATCTAGATCTTTCAGATAGGGTCACACAGAGTCAGATATGACTGAAAGACAGTTGAGTAACAAAAATATTGAACTACTCACAAAAAATGATTTATGTAAATCATCCTTTCTCCATCCCCCCAAAAAATTAATTCAATGGAAAGAGCATTATTCCCAATTAGAGAACATGATTACAAAACTCATTGCTGGAATTTATATTATCTCAGGAAAATCCAGTCTGAAAAGGAAATGGACTGAAAGGTCTTTGAAGTCTTTCCCAGATCTAATTATAATATCCTGTGAAATATTTAATGAAGGTTATTTAATGATAACCCTAGGATGGTAGAACTAGAACTGAAAATAATGTTAGAGGCAATCTTGTCCATATTCCTAATTTAACAGATGAGATCCAGTAAGGATGAATGACTTGATGAGGCTAGGTCTCAGAGTTGGAATTAGAGTCCACAAACATTGAGCATCACAGCAATGGAGTAAGAGAACCTGAATTCGAATTCTTGTCATTTCATATACTACCTATACCAGCTACCTAATATTGAGTCAGTTATTTAAATGTGCTCATCTTCAGTTTCTTCATCTGTAAAAAGAAAGGATTAACCGTGATGAGCCATAGTGTTTGACTTAAAGTCATCTGAGTTCCAATACTGCTTGCTCAACTTAGCAATTCTATGACACTGTACTAGTCATTTAGCTTCTTTTATTTTAGTTTCCACTTAATTAAAATATGTCAGAGATTGGGACTTGATGACTGAACTGAATAAACTCTAATATTCTTTCTGGCCCCAAGTCTGTGATCCTATGATATTTTCTAGCTCCAAATTTAAAAGCAAGGTCAGGCAGGGAGACTTTTTTTTCCTCCTTGATCCTATGTTTATCATGTATACATACTATGTAACAGTTTTCCTACATTCTTTGAATTTATTTTGTAACTTCTCAACTCCCAGTTATACTTTAATCTTTGAACTCCCTAATTTAGTTTACATTAGAAACCTAGTCAGAAGCATGGCGGTCATATGTACACATCAGAAAGACAATAGTGCAGAAAACATCTTCTCACTATAGTTTGGTTATTTAGGATCCCTGTCAATCTGTCATGTGTCATGACTGAGTAGGTAGAAATGTATCACCATCTTCAAATCCATGAGGAGCCATATACTTCTTTTTTATTTGATCCAGTTGTTTAATTGTAAATAGAAAATGTAACCTGTATAGTTAGAGAATTTTGCGCCCTTTGAACTACATTCCCCAGAATTCTCCCAGCATCCCCAAATTTGAATCTTCATGTCATTATTTATATAGTTCTGTAACTCCTCCCTCTCTCTCTTTTTCCCCAGGGCTCTACAAGCTGGCTTTTTTTAGTTTTGTCATTATTAATAAACTTTATAAAATATAATAGTTATTGTATATTAATTTTAATCTTTACAAACCTTTAGATTGAAGTCCAAAATTGCAAAACCTTGCAATGCTTCTCTCATCACTAAACACTATTCTTTTTAGTATTCTTAGCTAGGAGAAAATCAACTATCCTTCAAGTGGATTTGTCCAATTACAAGTGACAATCCTACCTCATAAATAGAGTGTGTGCCCTTTTATTATCCCTTATTAATAAGCACTGTTTAATTTGTGGTATTGTTAGTGAGGTCATTTATTCTATTAATGATCTTACTAGGGCTCCATCATAGTCAACAGGATGGATAACTAACCATGGTTTAAAGAGGGTCACTGTATCTGTAACAAGTGCTTTCGCCCCATTAACACTAATGTTAGCTACATGGGTACATTAGGCAAGAACAGGCTCTGCCTAAAACATTTAAAGAACAATAAGAAACTTAAAACTATTCATTTCTTGTTAAAACCTCATTCTCTTGATGAAGATACACTGGAGCAATTCCACTGGATATGACAATGCACATAGCCACTGGATATGAACCCTTTTAAAAATATGCCATTAGTAATATTCATCTTTAATATTAATTGATGCCTATTAAACCAAAAAAAAAAAAGGAAAGTAAGAAAGAAGAGGGCAGTTTTCTCTCTCACTCTCAATTCTTTTATGTTTTTGTTATTTAAACCAATGTTGCTCCATTGGGGTTTAAGAAGCTATTAAACTGGGGTGAGCTTTCTCTCTGGCCTCAGGCTCCACTATGGAAGTGTCTTTTCTTTTTGGAATTGTAGATATGTGTTTAGCAAACACCGATGGGGGCTTAATGGATTGAGTGTCCTCATTGTCTGAAACAAAAAGCTGCTTTTAATAAGGTACCTAATAGACATTTTCCAGCCACTGCTTCCTTATGATAATTCAATTTGGCTGAATGTTAATTTTGTCTCTCAAGTTTAAGAAGGTCTTTGGCAATGTTTCATTTTCAGTTGCCATCCAATTAGTAAATCAAACAACAAGAGATTCGGTAGTCTTCTTGAAAACACAGTACCATTTTTCTTCACATTCTCTCTCTCTCTCTCTCTCTCTCTCTCTCTCTATATATATATATATATA